>NC_092872.1:86961626-87272641 GCF_028372415.1 Notamacropus eugenii
TTTTTACATTTTATTTAGCCTCCAGCCATTTAAATAATGCTTTTGTTGAAGTACCTTGATGGGAAGTGATTGATACTGGGTCTCAGAGCTGCCTCTAGATTTCCTCTGGTTCTTAGGTTTCCAGCACGAGGCAGGAGGCTGATTTTTCAGTTTCTTTCACAAGAAAAAGAAGGCTCTCCAGAAATCAAGGAGGCTTCTAAGCCTACTGAGAAGTGTCGGGAGATAAAACACTAGCTTGGGGGACTTTTGATGCCTTAATTCTGGCTCCTCCCTAGCCAAGGGTGGGGCCACACAATTCGAGGAGCTATGAGCTGGGTGTGAGGAAAGCCATAACACATGGGAAATTGACTCTCAAACTGCATGTCACTGTCTTTCCTGTTTCATTGACCTTGTTTCATGAGTTTCTGATGATACTTAATCTGGACCATGTTAGGACAGTCTTTTGATTTGCTTCATGCTCCCGGAGAAAAAGTCCCAGGGACAAGAGAGAGGGTAAAAGCACATAAAGCCTGCTAGTGCTGGAATTTTCAATCGTACTCTGCATATAGGACATCACAATAATTAACCAAATTTTGTGATTATATCCATAACTAGGGCAGGGAAAACAGGGATTTGCCGCAGGGAACAGAAATTTTGAGGGTATTAATAGCAGTTATACTCCTTCAGCACTGTAGGAACAAACGGCCTTATACCTAGTTAGCAAGAAATATTTCTTTCTGCCGGAGGGCATTCCATCCCCCATACTGATTTATTCTGACCCCCCAGCAGAGGTCTCTTCAGAATTAGAAGTCTCCTGATATTCTAGGGTCCCTGTCTCCCCTGCAATGGGCCTTGTATCCTGAGATCACTCCCTATCCTCACAACTGAATCTGTTTTACAAAACTGATTTTGCTGCTTGCCCCAGTACATTTTGTTAAAATTTCCCCTACTGCCAAAATTATTAGGTCTGTTGATGATATGACAAGGAAAATATTAGAGGGAAATGGAAAATGCCTTCAGGAGACTGAAGTTTTATCCTCAATTTTGTCCCTAATTCACCATATGACCCTAAAATTATGACCTTATCTCACTAAGTCTCAGTTTCCTCTTTTGTAAAATGATTGTGCTAGACCAGGTGACTGCTAAATAATCTTCCAACTCTGGTATATAATTCTGTGAATCCATAATCTAATATATATCAGTTAGCCTTGAGTGGGAATAAGTCTGAGTCTGAGGAAGGTCATATATTCCCTCTTTGAATTTGAAACTTTATTGATAATGTTGGAAAGAAAGGTTTTGTCACCATTAGAAGAATTTCAGTTATAGGCAAGGAGGTGGCGAGGGGCGAAACTTCTAGCACCTCTGAAATAACATCCTGTATGAAGTCACCTACTCTGCCTACTTAGTTTATTATATTTATATGATGAATACAGACTCTGCAAGCAAGATGTCAGTGGGAAGCAACAAGTCAGTTGGTATAGAAGAAAAATCATGGCAGTTTGAATCAGAGAGTGTGGGTTAAAATCCAACTTGTTTTCCGTATGACATTGAAAAACACTTCCCTTTGTCATGCACATAAGAGGTATTTAACATATATATAATGTTTATTGAATGGAATTGATTTCTGGACCTCAGTTTGCGTATACAGTGTGTGAAATGATGAGCTTGGGCCAAGCCCAACTTTTAACTCTTATGAAACTCCTCAGATTGAAGAACATGGGCTCTGAGCCCTCTTAATGGACTGGATATGGTTGGAAATATAGCTGATGTTAATGTTTACGTTTACTGAACTCCTAAGTCTTGGTCTAATTTAATGGAAAGAACATTGAACCAAGAGTAAAAAGACTTGGATTCTAGCCCTGCTATTTCGCCCTACCTATTTAACCTTGTACAAGTCACTTCATTTCTGAAGTCCTCAGTTTCTTTGTCATTAAATGAATAGGAAATTGTTGTGTACTCATTCATTCTTCAGTTGTGTCCAACTCTTCATCACCCTATTAGGGGTTTTCTTGGCAACTGCACCACCTAGCTGCCCCACAAGGAAATTAGATTAGAGAAAAAGCTAAATGGTAGGGGAATTGCCCCAGTTCCCCTCCCTACACTAACAATGTACTCCTTCCTCAGTTAAAATAAGACATACTCTAGCGTAGGCTTAAAATATTGCCTGAGTGTTGCCCACCAAACACTTTGAGCCCTTACTATAACATGCACCTAGATTTACCATGGGCTAAGCAGAGTAGAATTTGCTGGCATTAATGGTTTGTTCATTTATAATAGTAACATTTAAAAGTATAACTTACTGAGGATACTTTGCCTCTACCTTGCCCACCTCAAGTCCTCTTTCTACCTTCTTTTCATTGTTCCAAAACAGCACCTGCCTGGAACTAACCAAAAAGTCTTCATCATCACTACTGTGGCTCTCCTAACTTTCCCAGTGTTTTGGCACATTCAGTGTGTTTGTCAATTTAAGCTATTAAAGCCTGGAACTGCACTAAGACTGAGGACACCCTGTATTTCTTCTAGGATCAAATATAAACTCCTTCCTATATAAAAACCTTCAAATACTTGCTCCAAAATACCTTTCCAGCTTCATCATACATTTTTGTTCTTCTCAAACTCTACAGTATAGTCAAACCAGCCTTTTCTAGCTGTTCCTCATACCCAACATTCCATCTCCTATCTCAAGGTCTTTGTATTGAATGAACTTGATACCCAGTGCCTGGTATACACCTCCTCCTCATCTCTCCATCTTAAAATCCCTTATTTCCATTAGCTACTAGTATCTTCCCCACAAAAATTGCCTGGAATTTTTACATGCACACACACACACACACACACACACATATATATATGCATATATACACACATATGTATAAAACACACATATATAACACTTATATTTATAGTACATGCATATATGTGTAATCTATATAAGTATGTATTATGTGTGTATGTTTTCTCCCACTATGGAATGCAAGCTTCTTGAGGAAAGAGAGATTATTTTGTTTTCATCATTGTATCTGCCAGAGCCTAGGCTCCTAATAAGTACTTATTGATTGATCACTGGCAACTTTGGAGAAAACAATTGCAGTTTAGTAATGAGGTATTCAACCATATTACAAAGGATTTTAAAGTGAGTGAGAAGTTATGTGAAAATGACAAATGTAACTGACATTTCTTGAGGTCTGAATGAAAATGCCAGTGAAGATATAGAACAAAAATTTTAAAGGATAGTTAGGAGCTTTTTAAATATGGAGCAATTTGGACCTATTTGCGTGCATGTTTGTAAGCTGCAGGAAAGGAAAGGTTTGGATAAGGAAAGATTGAAAATAAAGGAAAAAAAGGAAAAGATCATGAGGGCAATCTGCAGGAAAAGCCAAGAGGGGATGGGTCAAGGTACACATGTAGAGGGGATGGTTGTGGCAAAAAGAAGGGCCACTTCATCAGCAGACACTAGAGTAAAAAAGGAGAGCATGGGGAGTGCCAAAGGGCTCTAAGATGCAGAGGAGAGAAGAACAAGTTCCTAAGGGCTAATGGTCTCTATTTTCTCAGTCCATCAGTAAACGTTTATTAAGCACCTAGATGCCCAGGTAATGTGCTAGATGCTGGGTATACAAAGAAAAGCAAAGGCAACCTCTGCCTTCAAGGACTTTGCCATCTAAGGGAAGGGGAAGACAACATGGCCACAGCTATGTACAAACAGCATATATACCAGTTAAGTTGGAGATAGTATCAGAGGGTCAGCACTAAGATTAATGAAGACTAGGAAAGATTTTTTTTCTTTTACAAGAAACTTTAACTGAAACTTGAAACTAGGATAGCTATGAGGCAGAGATAAGGAGTTCCAGTTATGGGGGATAGCCAGCAAAAACTCACTAAAATACAGCTCAGCAAAATATAACCCAAAAGCCTTATCTGAAAGAGTGGGGAGAGGGATGGCATGGGAGGTTTGAGAAGAGATTGTCAGCAGTCAATGTAGGGAATGGCACAGAGAATTACTTAGGGAGGAGTGAGGACCCTGTTGAGATTATATAACATAAATTTGTAGTGGCTCTTGTCATTCCACTGGATAACTTTTTCCTGCTCCACTCAGAAGCGCATAAGTAGCGTCAGAGCAGGCAGTTGTGATGTGAATCATCCAGGGTGTGCATCAGAGAGTGGTTTTTTCAGAGACCACCATTTTCCTTTAGAAATTTGCTCTCCTTCCAGAAGAAAGAAGAACCACAAACTACCATTTATATCGGGGATGGGGAGTAAAGAGGGAAAAGAGGTGGGGAGTAGGGTTATGGCAAAGTAAAGGAATGCCAGCCAAGATGAGTAGGGACAGTAGGGACACTGTGTGCTATAAGATTACCTACAAGAACCAGCTGACAGAAGCCCTGAAATGCTGGCTATTTGGACTCTGGTGATACCACTGATTGAGGGAGTTTTAGAGACAACTAAATGGAACAGTGGGTAAAACACTGGGTCTAAACTGGAGAAGACATGGGCTGAAATCTGGTCTTAGACACCTACTAGCTGTATGACCCTGAGCCAGTCACTTAACTTCCATCTGCTTTGGTTTCTTCAATTGTAAAATCGGGATAGTAATAATACCTACCTCCCAGGTTTGTGGTGAGGGTCAAATATGATCATATTTATAAAGTGACATATCATAGGTCCTGACATCTATTTAGCTCTTAATAAATGTGTGTTTCTTTCATACATTCCTCCCCATTAGTTTTCTGAAACTGTTTCTATGAATTTAAGAAATGAATGGTTGCAGGCTGGCCCTCTCTTAAGCTATCATAATGAACAGTTTGACATGCAGTAGAGCAGTTAAATTGTGCTTCTTTATGTTTCAGTACTACAGGGGGGTGAGATCCATTGCAACAAATCAAAAATACCAATTCCTTACCTGCTGCATGCTTTCATTCAGGAGACACTGAGGAATAAAGCAGGCAAATCAGGAGTCTGCACGATGTAGACTAAGAAATGAATCCTTCCGATATGTACCAGGACTACAACGGGAAAAGATCTTACCAGTTGAAGGGAAGGGTTTCATACTGTTTTTGTCAATACTATACTGTGGTTCACTCCATGTTATACAATAAAATTTTGCTCACCAGTGCAGGACAGTCATAAAATACAATTTCATCCCTTAGCCAAGACTAGCTGAAAGATGAAATTAAATTGAAGAGCTACTAAAATCTGTAGAAGAAAAAGTGAAAAATTCTGTGATCATTAATGATTATAAAGCAAACTCCAGAAACTATGCCTAATAACAAAATGGATGACAAAGGAGCATCAATACCTCAGTTGATTTTGAAAAGGAGTTGGGCATACTTAAACTGAAATTCCAGAAAGTCCTCTTTGAATTTGATAGTATGAATCCAGAAGATCAATAATATCAGACAGAATGAGGCAATAAAGTTGATATGTGCAGAATGGAATCCAGAAAACAAAAATATATCAGAATTACAGATACTCAACCAAAAATTTAAGGCAAAAATCAAAAGATTAAGCACAACAAAAACAAACCCAACAATCCAATATCTATAGAAGCTTGAGAAGCAAAGTATCTAAAGAGAGGAAAAGCCCCAGTGAAGGAAGTGGTGTGGAAAGTTTTGGGTTGTCTATGTAGTTGAACCTCTTCCAATATAAAGAAAGCACAAGTTGAAGCAAATGTGAAAGAGAAAGTGAGTGTGTGATTAATATAATGAATGTCAATGTTTACATCAAGGTTGGAGACCAAAGTTCTCGTTTCTCTGCAAAACTGAAAAGTGGTAAAATTCATAAATATTGACTCAACCACAATAATACATGAATAACTATCAGTTTGTCTGATACAAGCTTGATTCCGTCTTTCTCCCTAGAAGCTATCATATATTTATTTCCAAAAGATCAGAAGATTAGTGACCAAATATAGGCCAGGTACAGATTTCTATATTTTAATTTTTTTTAAATATGATTAAGTTTAGTTTTTGTAACAGTAAACTAACCCTGCATTCCTGGTATAAATCCAACTTGGTCACGGTGTAAAATCCTTATGATATATTGTTTTAGCCTCTGCACATTTTTCTTTAAAATGTTGGCATTTGTGTTCATTAGTGTTTCTGATCTACAGTTTTCCTTTTTTCTCTGCGGATTCTCTCTGGTTTATGTATCATGACCATATCTGTATCATCGAAATAATTTTGTAGAATTCCTTCTTTTACTATTTTTTTGCAAATAATTTATTTAATATTGAAATTAATTGGTTTTTTGGATGTTTAATAGAGTTCACCTGCAAATCCATCTGGTTCTGGAGTTCTTTTGTTTGTCTGATTGTTTTGTTTTTCCTCAATTACATGCAAACAAATTTTTAATTCATTTTTTAAATTTTGAGTTCCAAATTCTCTCCCTATCTCCTGTCCCCCCTCCTTAAGAATGCAAGCAATTTCATATAGATTGTACATATGAAGTTATGAAAAACATTTCCCTATTAGCTATGTTGCAAAAGAACAGACCAAAAAAACAAGAATAATAAAGAAAATTTTAAAAATATTTTTTGATCTGTATTAACTCTATCAGTTCTTTCTCTGGAGATGGACAGGATTATTCATGTCATTGTATTGCTGAGAATAGCTAAGTCATTCACAGTTGATCATCATACAATGCTGCTGTTACTGTGCACAATGTTCTTCTGGTTATGTTCATTTCACTCTGCATCAGTTCATATAAATCTTCTCATTTTTTTGCCAAAAATTAGATTTTGATTTATTGCATGATGTTGCATAAGAATGTTATTTAAAACTGTGAGGTGCCATGCAATTAATAAGCTAATTATTAATTCTGTCCTAAAGACAGGTAGTTATATAGTCTAAATTTATTTTTATAAGTTCCAAAAGAATGCATAAAAATTTAACATGATGAGCATTAAATACCACTCCTATATCTGTATTTTTTAGCTCTTTAAAAGTGCAATCAAACATATTGGACTAAAAAGTCCAATATTTTATCAACTATTAATTGTGGGTGTGAGGATTGAAAACTGATTTCAGGCAAGTTTGGATATCACAGTGCTAGCTTTCTAATCCCATGAAATAGTTGGTTATTTTGTCATTTATAATTTGACATTTTCATCCAAGTTTTTTTTTCTGAAAGCAACTTGTTCATCATCTCTTAAAACACAATAGCATTCCATCATAAACATATACCACAACTTGTTCAGTCATTTCCTAACTGATGGACATCCCTTCAACTTTCGATTCTTTGCCAACACAAAAAGAACTGCTAAAATATTTTTGTACATATAAGTCCTTTTCCTTTTTAAAAATCTTTTTCTGGTATACAACTACTTAGTGGTTGTATTATCCTTCATTTCAAAGAGGACCATGACATTGGGAGAATGATGACATGACTTGCACTTGACTTTGATTTGAGTGAGAGAGGGCTGTGCAGGTCACCAGCCTCACTTTCTCCTTCTGAGTGTTCTGGATCCAGTGACCAGATATTCATCAGGGTGACTGGAGATGCCCCAAGATGCACTAGGAGACCTTGGCCTTTTTAGTCTAGGCCTTCTCACTCACTTAGAGGGAGGTAACATCCAGAAGGAAGGAAGGAAGGAAGGAAGGAAGGAAGGAAGGAAGGAAGGAAGGAAGGAAGGAAGGAAGGAAGGAAGGAAGAAACAAGAAACCCCAGTAAACCCCAAGTTAACTCGGCAGCTTCTGGCCATCAAAATTTAACTTCCTTTGGAGAGGAGAAGGCAGGGGAGAGGGAGAGGATGAGCTGAGTTACCCAGCTAGCTGGGTTCCCATTCAGGCAGCTCATTCTACTCACTGGTTGTGTTTGTCTTTCATTTTCAGAGGACCATGATGGTATTGCTGAGTCAAAGGGTATATACAGTTTGATAGTTCTTTGGCCATAGTCCCAGATTGCTCTTCAGAATGGCTAGATCAGTACACAACTTCACCAACAGTGCATTAGTGTCCCTGTTTTTCCACAATGTTTTGGCTGAGGATCCAAAAATGTTTGCCAAAAAGTTTTAGAGGGATAGAGAGCAATTCGTTGTTGATCCAGAAATTATTGAACAAATCATCCAAAAATGTCATACATTTTTGCCATGTTTACTGATTATTGCAAAGGTAATAATTATTTGGTCCCAGGTTCATGGCTTAGTCAGGTACTGTGAATATATAAAAATTGACCCAAGCATAGTAAGAATGCTAGAATTTTCAACGTCCACATGGAAAACTGCTTTGTCTGAAACATACCACCAACGTAACATTGTCAAAGACAATTTGTATAAAACACGGCATCTTTCAGGGAGACAGTTCAAGCCCTAAATGGCTCTGCCTATCCTTAAACCAATTGACATTAGTCCTGAATTTAACAAAGTACAGCTTTCAAATCAAAGTATAAGCTGGATTAAAATATCGTATAAATCACTTGATGTACATAGATGGCTTCAAGTTATATTAGCTCCATTGAAAAGCAATTCTAATTGTCTACGTCATCTCATGGAAATTTTTCCAATATAAAAATGCCATTTAGACTCAATGTACAAAATTCTTAATGCATACTGAGGAAGGACAGGGACAGAATGCTGAGCTTGATTTGAAGGTCTAATTGAACCAGTGAATGAATATTTATAGATATCTTCTCTAGGCAAGAAATATCAAGCATAATGCTATCAAGGAGAAAGTTCAGACTGAGTATATCAAGAGACTTTCTGGAATCCTGAAGTCAAAGAGAATATTTAGAGCAATCAATACTTGCGCAATACCTATCTTAGCATATACTTTTGGCATGGTAAAATGAATAACAGCAAACCTAGAAGTTATCTAAATAAAAGCCTATATAATATTGATACAACATAGGGTTCATCATCCCACAGCAACTACAGAAGATTCAAGCTTCCACACCAAAATGGACAACTGACAGAGGTGATCAAAGTATATAGTAAGCAGATTACAATTTTCCCTAAACAACTGTAAAAACAAAAGAGCCTCAACTTGCAAAACAATACTATAAGTTGACTATAGACATATGCCAGTAGATCTAAGGAATGTGACCCAAAGTAGTATATCTCTGGAGAGAGCTAAGCTCCAAGGTTAAGATCCAAGATCCACTCAATGAACAATATTCAGGCAACAATTTATTAACAAAGGAATATGGCTGAATCATAAAGATCTGTTAATACAATAATTCAGGAAAGGGAACTCATGGCTCCACAAAGAGCCCAGAAAAGAAGCACATCGTGCCTAAGGAGAATTTTTTTTTTTGAGCTGTTCACTAAGGTGAGAAAAGGACTTCTGGCTATCAAGATTTATGAGTTACCACTTTGACATAATTGTTTTCTTAAGCTGAAACCAACTTTCCCTTGGCCTCTGTACTAGAGAAAAAATTTGTTACAGACTTTTGAAAAGATATTTTGTAATAATTGCTTTTGTTTTTTTATAACATGCTACCATAATAAATAACTTTTTAAAAGTTAATTTCCTGATAATGAACTGACAGTCAAAAACACAACCCACAACATCTAGAGAGTACTTTGTAGAAGCCTAACGATTCATAGTAGCCATGTATGGGGACCCAAGTTGTCAGTGTAAATGAGTGTTAGGATTGTTAGCACAGAGCACACAGCACATTTACAGAAAGTGAAGGATTTATGATTGCAGTTCAGAATTTGGTCATTGCCACTGGAAATTACAGAGAAAAAATCATTAGGAAGTCTGAACTTATTGCTCACTGCAGATTATACAATAATATAGTAGGCTGCAAATATTTAGTATCTAATGGATAACTAGAGGGGCATCTAGGTGGCATGATGGATAGAGCACCATACCTAGAGTCAGGAAGACTCATCTTCATGAGTTCAGATCTGGCCACAGACATTAGCTGTGTAATCCTGTTTGCCTCAGTTTCCTCATATATAAAATGAGCTGGAAAAGGAAATGGCAAACTACTTTAGTATCTTTGCCAAGACAACCTCAAATGGGGTCACTAAAAGTCAGACACAGCTGAAAAATAACTGAACACCACACAGAGATATCTAAGAAGACACGATCTGGTGTCTAGAAAAATACTCTGGAAATTCACAAACTGCCAGAAGAAAAATTTCCATATTACAAATAAAATTCCCCAAATGTCCTTGAGAATTCAACAAATAAACTGTACCAGAGCATCATCATATAGAATTATTTCCCATAAATGTTCAGACATAAAATCCAGCCATAAAAGTTTAAGAACATTATAATAAATATCACAATACTGAATACTCATAATCTCCAAGCAACCTGGAATAAAAAATTTCAAAATATAGAGACCTAGCAGAAGTTAAAACCATATGGGAACATGGTGAGGTAGATGATACCTCTGTCATCCTGTGTGCTATTGGAGTGGTCTCAAAGATGCTTTCAATAAATCTACAGAAGATGAGGTTAGATCTCAGTACTCTTGTTCAAATACGAGAAGGAATCATTTTATCTACCTATGTAATATTCCACAAAACATTACCTATAAAAGTAATAGGAAGATATTAACTTCAGATCATTTCTATCCAAACTGCAGAGAGAGACAGAAAGAGACACAGAGAGCGAGAGAATAGGGAGAAAGAATGAATTTTTTTTATTTCAGTAATATAAGAAAGAAACTCTCAGGTGAGTAGATACTTTCTACCAATGCAGGCCAGCACCCTCTCCATAATTTAAATTGTTAAAGAGTTGCCTAGAGCCGTGGTATTAAACTGAGGTAGAAATGATCCTTGAAGGGTAGACACACTGACTAAGAAAATTACAAATTACCATTATCTATGTTGTAATGTATTTTCATTAAATTTTGTTTAACATTTCACAATTACATTTTAATCTGAGTCAGTCTCCCTGGGGAATTTTGTCTGCCATAGTGCCTAAGAGTTTGACATATCTGTTCTAGAGCAATGAGAGGTAAATTGACTTGCTCAGGGTCCTGCAGCCTATATGTGTCAAGGCAGGAATTGATCCCAGATCAGAGATGTGGAACCTGCAGCTTCAAGATCACATGTTACCCTCTAGGTCCTCAAGAGCAGCCCTTTAACTGAATCCATTTCTCTATCCACTGTGCCATCTGCCTCCTAATGGTAACAATGATGATCATAATAAAGCAGTCATTTTATCTACTTGCACAATAACCTGCCAAGTATTAACCACAGAGAATAGCCGTAGAGTAGCCAATTGTCCTAACACCATCTTCATCTGTACTTTGACAAATTTAAGAAGGGGAGAATGAAAATAATAATATTAATCATAAACACACAGCACTTTAAAGTTTGCAAATACATGATCTCATATGATCCTCACAACCACCGTATGTGTCCTACAGATATCATTATTCCAATTTTACAAATGAGGAAACTGAGGCTGAGTTGCTACTTGCCTATGACTTGCTCACATAGCTAGTTAAGTGTCTGAGGGAGGATTTGAATACAAAACTTCCTGATTCCAAGTCTAACATTTTACTGCTCCATGATGACTGAGCTGAAGTCAAAAAGCAACTTCACTAGAGGCTTCTTGAGAAATTCCTGATGCATCAAGCAAAATATTTTGAAAATGTAGACAGTAACACTCCTCTTTATATAGTTACTTATTACACAGAGCTGGTGTGCTGTTTGAATCTCAAATTGCATGCTAATGGCCTAATTCATAAACCATTGACATTCTTTATGAGGCCTTAGCATTCAGAAATGAAGAATTTGTGTTCAAAATATAATTTGCATTGCAAAATTCAATAATTTAGTTTCTCATATTCATTAATGCCTAAAACCACAACACATAACTTATCCCCACTCCAGCCCTCCTCCTCTCAGGACTCTGGGAAAAAGAAGAGACAAGGCTGGGGAAATCAAGTGCTTCTATTTCTGGCCAAATTTGGAACTGCTCCGAGTTTCATTACAGGAATTAAGTCCTCCCCAGGGGCCATGCCTTGGGGACTTCTATAAAGGTAGCAGCAGCAGTGTGACAGAGACCTACGTTGGTCTCTATCTCAGACTCACACAACCCTTCCAAACTATAATTGCCCCATATATAAGTCACATCGTGCTAAAGTATGATGAAAAGAGTAATGAACTTGGAGTCAGGAGGACATGAGTTCAAATCTTCCCAATAACCCTTGCTAATTGTATATCCCTGGGAAATTTACTTTACTCTCTGAGTTTCAATTTCCTCATCTGTCAAATGAGAACCTTATATGGTTGCCATGGGGACCAAATTAATTAATAGACATAAAATCCTTTGCAAGCCCTATAGTGCTACATAAATGACACTGTTAATGAAATGTTCATTGAATTTTTTTTTCTTCTTTTCTGTTTAAAAAGATGAGAGATTGTGACTTCCCCCTGGATCCATAGCTAGTATGTGTCAAGAGGAAGGACTTCAACTCCAGTCTTCTTGCTTCCAAGGCTGTCCCTCCATCTTCTTTGGCAGAGGTCTTCAAAATGGAGCATGTGAACTCCAAGAAGTTCTTTTGGGGCACTCCAAGAAAAAATAAGAACCAAAGAAAGCAGTACATCTCTTCTGTTCTTTGCAGCCCCTTATCTGCCCCAGCTGCTATCCTTTTCTTAACTACAATGAACAGTCTGCCACAACTATTCCTCACAAGGCTGTCAGATGGACAGGCAGGCAGTTGGCCTTAGCCTTGGTCTGGCCCTTTGAGCAGCCCTGTCCTCTCTCTCTACCCTTCACAACAATAGCACGTGCTTTGTAAATCAGCTCACCTGGGCAAAAAGTTCTCGTGTGTCATTAACAAATAAAATAAAATTTTATTTTTTTCCTGCACTGTTCTCTTTTTTAATTTTTTCATTGTGATTTGTTTAGTAGCTCTAATGTAGTTTTAATTAAATTTTGGACTTTTTTGGTAAAATACTGTTTATTTCATATAGTACAGTAATATATAATATAACTTAAAATAAATAAATGTACAAATTTGGGGGGGGGGGTATATACTAAAAAAAAGTTCTATGGATAAAGATAAATAATCACAAAAGTTTAACAAACACTGTTCTATGCTGCTGCTCACTGAGTACTCAGTAAAATGTCCAGCAAAGTCTCCTGTGGATTGTCAATTAAATCCACCATGAATAGACGGTGGAATTATTAAAGTAGTCAATGAATAGTTTCCCCTCATCAGATCATAGATTGAGAGCTAGAAGGGACCTAAGAACCCCCCTAGTCCATATCCCTCATTTTACAAATGCAGAAACTGAGGACCAAGAAAGTTATAGGATTTATCCAAGGCCATACAAATGGTAAGAGCCAGAATCCAGTGCTTATCACCAAGTCTCCTGGGAATGACCCTGGGAGCATTTTCCTTTTTTTGTTGTTAATGAGCTATGTCTGACTCTTTATGACCTTGAGGACCAGATTGTCCTTGGGGTTTTCTTGGGAAAGAGCCTGAAAGAGTTTGTCATTTCCTTCTCCAGTGGATTAAGGCAAACAGAGGTTGAATGACTTGCCTAATGTCACATAGCTAATAAGTTTCTGAGGCTAGATTTGAACTTGAATCTTCCTGACTGGAAGCCCAGCACTCTATGCACTGAGCCACCTGCCTGTCTAAAATCTCCCCTTTAGTCCCACTTAAATTCTAAGAAAGTAAACCCAAGTTGTGCTATATTGGGTTCTACCTTAAGTAACTGGACAGGTTCATCACACAATTTCTGTTTTCCAGGCATTTATTGAAGCAGTTAGGTGGCATGAGAGATAAAATGCTAGGCCTGGAGTCAGAGAAATCTATATTTAAATCTTACTGTGTGACCCTGGGTGACTCATTTAATGTTTGTCTGCCTCAGTTTCTTCAACTGTAAAATAGGGATAATAATGCCTTATTACCTTATACAGTTGTGAGGATCAAAGAGGATATTTTAGCACAGTGTCTGCTACATAGTAGGTACTTAATAAATGATTCTTTCCTTCCTTCCTTATTGCATACATTAATGTGCCAATAAATAATTTTCTTTGGACTAATTGGTAAAGACTAGGTTAATGCAGTGGTTTCTGAAACCAATAGCAGGTTTAGGGGCTCCACATTTTGAACTTTAACCCAAACTACATTCTAGGCTTTTATCCAAGTAGAATAATGCTCCCTAGAGAGAGCGATGCAAGTTAGTCAGTTAGTCAGACCATTGCCTAGAGAATCCAGGGGCACTAGATATTTCTGCTCCCCTCCACCCCACTATCTCATTACGCTACTACCCCTACTTGAGTTTTTCTTGTGGTTTAGACCCCCTTCCCCTTGGTCTGGAATGTTACCTTTGTGGCTTTTGTGAAACACTGGGTAGCAGCAACATTTGCTTAGGGGAAGGCCATGAGATGCTCAAAATAAAGGATATATAGTATTCCTCAGCCTTTGTCTCTAGCAATTAAGAATGGCATGAGGCAGATTGGGGGGACTCCCACAATACCAATCAAAGTACCAATCCTCAATGGGAAATCCATAACAGTTTTCATTTTCATGGCCTCGACCTTTATTTTTTTCTCTCCCACCAGCTTTGTGGACTTTCAGAGAATTTAAGTTTATGATGCAGATTTTAAAGGGCAGAGTGCTACATGGGAAGGTTTCATACAGTTAGGAAGAAGATAATACAATTCCATTGAAAATTATTATGATGAGAGTTCAAATTTTCACCAATTAATCCCAGCAAATAGTATCTCCAAAGAGCTAATGCTTAAATGCCAAATAAAGATAGCCCCATGATGACCACCGTAAAGATGGAACAAAATTGCCAGTAAAACAAAACAAAAAATTGAAATCCTCATTCTTCACTTTCTTTTTAGCTACTGCCTAACATGGGCATCTAGGTGGTACAGTGGATAGAACACCAGTGCAGGAGTCAGGAGGACCTGAGTTCAAATCTCAGCTCAGACACTTGACACTAGCTGTGTGACCATGGGCAAGTCACTTAACCCCAATTGCCTCTGGGTCATGTCCAGTCATCCTGATGAATATCTGGTCACTGGATTCAGATGGCTCTGGAGGAGAAGTAAGGCTGGTGGCCTGCACAGCCCTCCCTCACTCAAAAACAAAGTCAAGCGCAAGTCATGTCATTATTTCTTGATGGTATGGTCTTCTTTGGCAACGAAGGACGAACACACATACACATTGCCTAACATGCAGAAAAATGAGATAGCTTCTGTGGGGTATTGAGACAAAGGATTCTTCAATCAAGTAGCCTGAACTTAATCTCCAAGAGAAGAAAGGACACATTTGTTAAGCATCTACTAATGTGCTAAGTACTTTATAAATATTATCTTATCCTCATAACAAGCCTGGGAAGATTTGCACTCAGGTCTTCCTGACTCAAGACCCAGTGCTCTATCCATGGCCTTTTCAGAAAGAGCATTTGGCTAGGAAGTCAAAGTCGCTCCAAAGTTAACTGGCTATGTGTCTTTAGAAAGCTCATTTTTTTGCTGTGGTCCTCAGTTTCCTCACTAGCAAAATATGAATAATCCCTGTCCTGCCTATCTATCTTGTCCTTCCCCAAGTTGTTGTGAGGATCAAATGAGATAGTTGTGAATTGTGAAGAACTCCAAATACATGTGGCATATTGGTGACAAAGATAATGATGATGACGATGATGACGATGACAACAATGATGATAGTACCATCCCTTCCAAACTACTTAGTACTTAATTACATTTAAATTACTTTATATCAAAGCTTTATGCATTTATATATGTACTTGTCTTCTTCCATTACAATGTAAACACCTCGAGAGGAGGGATTGCTTCATTCCTTGGCCTTGTATCCCCAGCAACTCACATGGTGCTTGGCACACAGTAGGTACTTGATAATAAATGTTGATTGGCTGTTCTTATTATATTCAACATAAAGGGATTCTGTGTCATTTTTTAATCTCCTTTTATTGAGATATCTGGTAGACCAAAACAGCTGAAAAGTGATCTGAAGCAAAAACCTGTGAGAAGTAGAGGATCGAGCTTCCGCAGGTTTGGGGGCAATCTTCATTGAAAAGCATTTGATGGGAAGTTAATAATTGAAGAGTAATGAATAATTGCAGCTGGGGGTCCAAAGCATCATCATAATTGCTGGTTTATTACTTTTTTAATATATTTGCAGAGTATTAATAATAATGAAATAATGCAAGATGATCATGGGAAATAAATGAAATAGATCATTTGTCAAGAAAAGGGATTTTCAAATTGCAGGCGCTGCTCTTATGAGTTCCGTGATGAATGTGGCATTGGGTTGTATTTTTCATTTTGGGAGATATTACCTGAAAATTTATATTCCTGAAGCACCTCTGCCCTTGGATCATGGACATGAATGTGTCCTCAGATAACTGAGGACAGACAAACTAGCCCTGAAGACACTGTAGGGCTCCTGTCCCCCATGTGCTTCAATCTTCTTCCATTGGAAAAAAAAAAATTGCCTCTGCTTTATAAGCAGTATGCATAGTGAAAAGAATGAAAGATAAAAGAGATAGTAAGCATGGATTCTAATCCTTCCTCTGTAACTAAGTCCCTGTGGCTCAAGTTAAATCATTTATTTTCACCAGACTTCCATTTTGTCATTTGTCGAATGAGAGCAATAAAATCTAGCACAGCTACCTTTCAAGTTGCTGGATCATAGATTTAGAACTGGAGGGGAACTTCAAGGTTATCCAATTCATTTTATAGTTGAGGCAACTGAAACCTAGAAAAGACAAATGACTTGTCCAATGCTGCACAGGGAGTAAGTGGTAGACATGGGATTTGAACCTCTCACTTCTGACTCTGAATCTAGCTTATTGGCCTCCCTGTTGCTGTTATAGAAACAGCCTGGTTTGAAGAACAGATGACCAGGAAGACTTATGTCCCGGGTCTGATGCATATTAGCTATATGGCCTTAGGCAAATTTACTCAACTAACCTCTGAATGCCCAAATACTCTACATGTAACCTTGGACAAGTCCATTAACCTCTCTAGCCCTATCTCCAAGTAACAGTAACCATCTGCACTGGTAGAGGGAGATTTCTCACGATAATTCCTTGTACCATGAAATAATCAGGACTAAATCAGGACTAAAATAAAAAATTATCATAACTATAGTCATTGACATCACAAGTATCATTAATATCATCATTATTATTCAAATGTATTATGACATAGCAAACAGAAAGCCAGCCTTGGAGTCAGAAAGACCTGGGTTCAAGTCCTACCAAAGGCATACATGTGTATGTATGACCACTAGCAAGTCATTAAACCTCTCATTGCCCCATGGTAACTCTTTAAGCATCTAAGGGACAAAGGATTTGCTGATCTACACTACTGGAGGAAATATAGGAGCCAGGTTCATAGATTTTGAGCTAGATTTTTACTTTAGATGCCATTTGGTCCAACTCTCCCATTTTGCGGACCAGGAAAATGATCAGAACTCAACTCTATGCAGAGGTGGGGAGGGGAGAGAAGGGGGATAAGGAGGGGAGAGTGCTGAGGAAAACCAGAAGCTTGCCCTGACTGGGATGACAACGCAACAGCAGTCTGTGCTACAATAGCAGTCTGCCAGAGAACTGAGGAACTGGAGCAGGACACCAGTATGTGTACACTGAGATAAGCCTGAGGGAAAGAGCCACATCCATTTGAGACTTGTTCTGTCCTTTCTACTGAAGTCATTTACGATTAGCCTGAGGTTAGTCAGACATGAATTCTCCAGTGTGTAAAGAGTCTGAGACAACTTTGAAATCCAGTGCCCAGAAAAGCTACAACCAAAGGGGAAGGAATCAGAAAGTGAGCAATAGGGAAATATAAGGAAAAAGACTGCAATACCAAAGATCTTAGGAGAAGAAATTTCACTTAAAGACCTTGAGCATAAGCAGATGAACCAAAAGGAAAGTTCTTAATAATAGAAGGTAATATGATCTCCAGAAAAGCTAAACATGCCCATATAACTGGGAATAAATGTTGCAAGACAAAGAAATAGGTATTAACACCTAATGTGGCAGAGGGCCCTGTGGATTCTCGAGGGAGCATGGGCCACAATAGGACATTCCTGAATGGTTTGAAAAGAAAAATAAGAGTTGTGAGAGCAGAATTGATGTCCTGCACAGCAGAAATCATTGGTAGAATACAAAAACTTGAATCCATATTAGCAAGCTGTGTGTGTGTGTGTGTGTGTGTGTGTGTGTGTGTGTGTGTGTGTAAGAAAGAGAGAGAGAGAGAGAGAGAGAGAGAGAGAGAGAGAGAGAGAGAATGATTGGGGATGCAAACACAAAAGTGAAAGAAAATTTAGAAGAGAAGTAAAAAACAAGTAACATTAAAAGAAATTAAAACATTAAAACATTTCTCCATACAAGCAAAACAAATTGATCTCTTAAGACAAGATATATAGAAACAACTTAAGGATTATTGTTTCCCAGAAAAACACAAGAAGTCAAAAAGTCTGAACATCATTATGAAAAAAATAATAAAAGAAAATTGTCCAGAACTTCTGAACACAGAAAACAAAATGTCAAAGTAATGCACATATTGCTTACAAAAAAAAATAAAAAACACTATGTTGAAAACTCCAAGACACATAGTGGTTAAACTTGACAATTCTGATGTAAGATATTTTCATGCATTGCCATTTGAAATGTAATCACATGACATTAAGTGTGAGACTTTTTTTCAGTTGTTCTGGGGGCCAAGAGAGTGAAATGGAGAAAATGAAGGCAGAAGACTGGACTGGAACAAAGAATTGGGGCAGTTGGTGGGGGAGAGGAGGCAGAGCAGAGAAAGGAGAAGCAGAATATGGGGAAATCAGTGACGACATTGTCGGGTATTCTGAGCTAGAGCCATCAAGGAATACTTCAACCAAACATAAGAATCCTGACTCTACTGATCATCTCAAGGAATTGAGATATCAGCCACCTTTGGTTATTCAAAAGACAGCAGGATCATAGATCTCAAGCCAACAGCATTTGGTCACTTAGCAGTGTTCACCAAGCAGCTCTCCAGAAAAAAAAAAGTTCGAACACTCTTTTAAATTTAATCTGCGTTATTGACATTTTCTGAATCACTTTCTTAAATTGGACATCAATAAAACAATAAATCAAACTGATTTTTAGTGTTTGGTGATTTGCAAAGTACAAATGCTCATACTAAAAATTTAACAGTTGGCTCCAAATAATTCAAGCAGGCCCCAACACACTCCTTAAACTCACAGCATTGTTTGTGTTCGTCCTTCGTTGCCAAAGAAGACCATGCCATCAGAGAAATGATGACATGACTTGCACTTGACTTTGTTTTGTGTGAGGGAGGGCTGTGCAGGTCACCGGCCTCACTTCTCCTTCAGAGGCATCTGAATTCATCAGGATGACTGGAGATGACCCAGGATGCACTGGGAGACCTTGGACCCTTTAGGTCAAGGTCTTTGCAGGTACTCGGTCAGGGTGAGATAATGCCCATTCATTGAACAGGCCTGTTTAAGAAGTAGTCAGGAATGGCCCCTTTAATGAGGCTAAGAAAAAGAAAGACATCAGGCTGAGTGGGAAGCAGCAACAGTTACTATTGATATATTGATAATCACTCTAAAGCCAGGAGGAGCCAGAGGAGCCCTTAGGCAGGGCCCCATTGGCATCCTCAATTATTAAGTCACTGAATACAACTCTCGCATTTTGCAGATGAGAAAAGTGAGACTCAGAGAAATTAAGATCACACAGAGAGTATAGTCTTTTGCTCCAAGGCCTGGAGGGGCGGGGGAGAGGGGAAGGGAGGAGAAAGTTGTCAGGGTGAAGACCTATAAGCTACTTCCAGAGTGTTTTCATGAAGGCGGAACAAGCATTTATATAGTACCTATCAGTGCCAGTGCCTGTAATGTACCTTGTGCTAAGTACTTACAATGTATATTAATTGCTATACAAGTACATCTTACAAAATACAAATATACATTATGTTACACCATACAAATATACATTAATAATGCAAATAATGCAAATGCAAATAATCAAATGCAAATAATGCTCCTGACAACCCTGGGAGATAAGCACTATTATTATTCTAATTTTACAATTGAAGAAACTGAGGCAAATGAGGAGGTTAGGTAAATTTCCCAAAGTCATACAGCTGGTAAATGTCTGAGGACAGATTTGAACTCAGATCTTCCTGACTCAAGGCCCCCTAGTCGATCCACTCTGCCTCCAAGTCTTCTTGACCTCCAGGGGTCATGCTTCCCTCAGGCTGATTTTGGTGGTCACCGATTCATGGTATCCTAGATTTAGATTTGGGAAAGCCCTTAAGATCATTGAGTCTAGGACTTCACAACTTTTAATACTCCCTATTCAAAGCAAGAGGAAATAAATCCTAGAGTTAACCACACATAATTTAATAAGAGATTAAATTGAGAGCAATTGATTTCAATAGATCAGTAAAGCTGTTTGCCAAATTTCTCCTCCTCCCCTCTCTAACAAATTTTTCAAACTCCCTTGGTGATACTCCTAAATCTAGTTGAGAATCACTGTTCTAATCCAGTCCCCACATTTTACAGACAAGGAAACAAAAAAGATAAAGTGACCTGTCTAGGGCCACACAATTAACAAACTGGGATTTAAATTTGAGCTAGGATTTAAATTCACATCTCTCCTGACCTCACATTTAGAGAATAGGAGAACATAGATAGTAAGTGTCAGAAGCGTGAACTTCACCCAGGTCTTTCGATATCAGATCCAGAATTTGTTCCTCCTTACTACATGGCTGCCCTTAACTCCAAGTAATCAGAGTACCTGAATGAACTGCATGGGCACTTAGCCCCATAAGAGTTCCAAGAGTTACTCAGTGGATTGGTTATTTTAACATAAGGACATTCTATCAAGCAGCCAGCCAACAGGCATTTAGGAAGTACTTACTATGTGCCAAGCCTTGTGCTAAGAGCTCGTGATACAAAAAAGGGCAAAAAGAAATAAAACAGCCCCTGCTAACAAGGAGTTCACAATTTCATTAGGGAGACAACATGCAAGCAAATATATACAAAAATGATATACACAGGACAAATTGGGAGGTGTCTCAGAAAACACCAAGATTAAGGAGGAGACTGAGAAATTCTTCTTGCAGAAGGTGGGACTTTAACAGAGACTTGAAGGAAGTCAAGGAAATCAAGAGGCAGAGATAAGGAGGCAAACTATTCCAGAAATTTGAAGATGGGGAGATGCAGTGTGCAATAGGAACACAGCAGATGAAAATGCTCAGTCAGGACATGGAGTGCTATGTGCAAGGAACAGTAGAGAGGCCAGCCTCACTTGATTGCAAAGTATACCTGGGAGTAGGGGGAAGAAAACTGAAAAGACTAGAAAGGTTAGGAAGAGGTCAAATAAGGAAGTATTTACATACAAGTCACAGCGCTAGGCACTAGGAAATATGAGTGACTGTAAGGTACAATAAGACTTGGATCTGCATGCAGAATATCTAGAGACAGCTAAGCTAAGTGAGCATATATGCATATATACATGTATGTATATGTGTATATGTATGTGTGTCTATGTATTATGTATGTATATGTACATTGCATCTATGTGCATACATATATGCATACATGTGTGTATGCATATATACATATGTGTAAGTCCCATACATCCCTTCTTAACTACTGAGAGTGAGGTGGATAGACTGGAGACCTTAAGGAGAGAAAGGAATTTCCAAACTGTGGTCAATCCGTTTGATTTGAGGATTGTCCAACAGTTGTGATCAAATAGCACCAGCTTTCTCCTCCAATAGCACTCCTTAGGAAAAAGAGCAGAGCAAGCCCAGACTGGATGAGCCAGGGCTGGGGATTGCTAGAAGGGACTCAGACAGTCAGAGATGACTGGGAACTTAGGATGTGGGACAGGCCAGTATCAAATATTTGGCCAGTGGAATCCAGGATTGGGAAGGATCCTAGTGTACTCAGGAGATGAGCTTTTACATGATGATATATCCAGATCTGTTTTTGGTGCTGGTTCTGTTGTAGATTCATTTTGGCCATCTCCAACTCTTCATGATCCCATTTGGGGTTTTCTTGGCAAAGATAAATGGAGTGGTTTGCCATTTTCTTCTCCAACACATTTTACAGATGAGGAATGGAAGCAAACACATTTAAGTGACTTACCCAGGGTCCCATGGCTAGTAAGTGTCTCAGGTCGGATTTGAACTCAGAAAGTCTTCTTGACTTCAGGGCCACTGTATAATCGCTGTGACACCTAGATGCCCATCTAGGTCCTTAAGAGATCTCAGAGACCATATAATCTAAACTTCTCATATTACAGATAAGGAAACTGGGGCACAGACACATTAACTGATCTGCACAAGGTCACACAGGTTGTATGCATCAAAGTTGAGACTTGAACCTAAATTCTCTGACTCCAGGGACAGTAAACTTTTCACTACGCCACTACTGCCTTCTATATGTAATACCAGAGGTTCGCAAACTGATTTGATCTATCACCCCCTTTAAAAAAAATTACTCAGCATCCCCCTTGAAATCTACTTTGTTTAACTCTTTAGTGTCTTTTTTTTGAAATTTGTGTCATTTCAAAAAATATATAATTTTTAAATGATGCATATAAATTTAATAATTTGTGGGTTTCTTCCTGCACTGAAAATTTGATGATGCAATATTGCATTATACAACTGTATAGTATCCTATTGTAAACAAGTCATTACATGTACATATTCCTGCTGGAACATGGAACATGTATGCTGGATTTCCCAATAATGCAAGACATACTCCCTAGCCAACACTTGCTAACCTGTCAGCAGACTTGACCACCAATCGGTTAGGATCAGTATTTTGTGTGTTTATTTGACTTTAATTCTGTTATATAATGGATGAAACATGTATGAATGATTTTTCAAAGTTTTCTTATCTTCTCTTTTTTCTTATGCTTCCACCACCCCCTTATTTTTATTCAACGACCCCCAGTGGCACCCAAAACTACTACTGCTCCCCTGGATCATTCCAGCACCCCCAGGGGGCCATATTGCTCACTTTGTAACCTATGCTTAATATTAATTCCTCCTATCATCTCTATAGAACTCATAGACTCACAGACTTAGTACTAGAAGGAACCCCAAAAGCCCTCTAGTACATCTAGACACCCCCCCCTCCTTTTACAAATGAGGAAACTTTAGCGATTGCCAATATGTCAGATATTTATACATCTAGTAAGTATGAGAGCAGAACCAGGTCCCATGATATGAGGACCACTGTTCTTTCCCCTTGACCATGATTGATCCTCACACTTCCACAAATTCCTCTTGCTGTCTTGACAAAAAGCCTGACATTGCCAGCACCATAGCTTAAGAACATTTGGTGCTTTCAAAAATAATTGTGTTAGTCTTGATAATGTTCTAAAATAGGAATTGAAAACATGACAAATGAATGAGAAACTGTAGTCCCTTTTAATTAATATTTCATATTGTCCATCAATGTACCATAGATCAAAGAAAACCTGGGAAAGGATACAGTATTTCTTGCCTGTCTGTGTCAGTGGTTACTGAAGTTTTATGAGTCACTTAGCTAATTATCCTACTTTGGAATTCATATATCTATGAATTCTGGGAAGAGTATTCTAGTACTTCTTGACCACATCAAGGCCACCATTATGAGTGGACTGGCCATCCATGACAATGAATAAACCTTTACAACTATCAATAGACTCTAATCGTCTCAGAGATTCACTCTCATTTCTTGAGCACATTTTCTCCATTCCATTCATCCCACTGAGAATATCTGCCTGCAATCTAATTTCTGGAGCTTCATAGAAATATGGACATTTTAAAACTGGAAGGGACCTCAGAAGTCATCTTACCTCATCCCCCCTTACTTTCCAGATAAGGGAACTTTGTCCCAAAGAGGTAAAGTGACTTGCCCAATACTGCACATGTTGTAAAGCAGAATTTAACTCGAACTCACATCCCCTGCCTAGTGACTTGGTCATTACATTATGCTCTACCACATTGCTCTACCATCATGTATCTGAGCTGTCTACGCCCTTTGCCCAGATGCATTTGTGTTTTACAGAGGCACAACTAGAAATCCCATCCACAAGTTTTGTGGGGGAAGGACAAAGCAACACAGAGCAGTTTGGGGGGAAAGAGATGAGGTGGAGAGATCTCAGAACCCAAGAAACAAGATATTATAGGTAAGAAGACCATGGGATGAGAGTATTGCCTCATTGAGAAAGATATCTCCCCTCAAAAAATTGCAGGGTCACTCCTGGGACTTCATTGAGGGGAGGGAGCAGAGTGAGGTTGAGGCTATACTTACGATGGGATACCCAGGTTTCTCAAAGGGGTTTAGCTATCTTCTTGGCATGATTTTCCTTCTCTCTCTACTGGCAAGGTGACAAGGGCTTTTGGTGTCAGTGCTCCAAGAGTTCCTTCTTTGTCTTCTTTGCAAAAGCTGTCTTACTATGAAACTGCTAAGCTCAAAATTAGGGGTGGGTCTTGTGTTTACTTACTAAAGAGGTACAATTGCTGTCAGTGTCTAATTTCAGTACCCTAGGGCAATGCCCAAGTTATCCCATCCTAATATAGACACTAGTATACCTTGTTCTCTCTCTCCTCCCTTTCTCTCCCTCTCTTCTTCCATTTCTTTTATAGTCTGCAATAAAAGGCCATAAGGCTGGAGGTCATTTTTTCTAGCCCCTTGAAACTCTTTTATGATTAGAGATATTGAGACGAAATTCCATAGGCCTCTCCATCATCCATGACTGGGTTTAAATCCCACAGGCCCCTATTCCCTTAAATGTTAAGTTAATGAACATCTTTCTATTTGATATGGGACTTACTAAGGAAACAGTTCAGCTCAAAGATGCTATCTTTTGGAGGCTAACTGAAAATGTGACTGAAAAAAAGGGTTGGGGTAAGGGAAGGAAGAAAACCAAGAGAGAACAGAGGATTGGAATCTGGGAATTAAGCATTTTGAGGAAATCAAAGTCATTGAGAGTAAAGAAACACAATGACTCAACTACTGCCAAAATACAACTTAAGTTGCAACACACCCTATCTACCAAGGGCAAATTGAAATATTAGAATGTACCTGAATTAATCACACACACACACACACACACACACACACACACACCAATACAAACGGCTGCTTATTATCTTCTATATATTTGACATAATTACTTTACAAGAAATCTGAAAATGTTCTGCTGTAATAACTGCCAGGCAGCAAGGGGAAAAAATAAAAAACCTTCAGCATAGCTGATAACATGTATATGGGGAAGAATACTGAAGAAAATCCTTTAAACATTTTTAATTAATCTTTTGCTTCTTTTTGTATAATTGACATTACTCTGCACTTGCACTTGCCCTGAAGAATGAGGTCACTGGGCTTATGGCAAAGAAACGCCAACCAAAGAGGGATCCTTTAAAGGGAAAAAAGAAAAGAACTCAAAAGACAGTCATCAGAACTATAGTGTGATTGCTGTTCTTGGTGCTGAAAAGGTCTTCAACACTGGAAACTTCCTCGCACCAGCAAGAGCGAATGGGACTTCAATGACTTATTTTTCAAAGTCATTTGTCTTCTCTGGCTGAGCTTCATTATTTCTCTGCTTTGGTATGAAGCCACCACACGGCATGACACAACCATGTTTATTTAATTAGCCTGATAGACTTTAATTGGGAGACAAAAGGAGAAAGCCTGTAGATTATAATCACAACTTTTAATTGCTTGTCTTGGGAGGCTGTTCATTATCTTGATGGGACCATGACACGCCCTTTCGAACTCCCACATCTGTGTTTACTGCAGCACTTGAGAACTGGCACCTGTTGGTTTGGTCCTAGCCTTTCATTAAGGGACTGCTGTGAGCAGAATTAGCCAGGCTTCTCCATCATAGACCTGCTGTTGAGCCAGATTTTCCTGAGGGCCTATTATATTTCAGAAGGGGAGGACACTTAAGCTCAGTACTCTTGAACTCACAGGTTCACAACCCCCAAGAAAGACTTATTCTACTTTAATATCATTTCTGGCATAGTGGAAAGAAAGCTGGCCTTGAAGCCAGGAAGACCTCAGTTTGCTTCCTGACACATATGTCAATATGTAAACCTGGTTAGCTGTGTGACCCTGGCAAGTTATATTAAGCTTGAAGTGCTCCTGGCAACTTTCTAGGACTCCAAGTTCAAGAGAAGTTACCTTTCTCCATTGATAGATGGGGTTTCCTCACCTGAGAGTTTCCCACACCAATGAAATCATGCACTGTGTTCCCAACTTATCCTATGCTAATGTACTATGATGGTGAGAGTATTTCGGTTAGAAAATCTGGGTTCTTTTCCTGCTTCTGCCACTAATTAGATGTGTGGCCTTGGGAATATCATTAACCTGTCTGAGTCTCAATTTTCACACTTTTAAAATGAGAAGGTTAAACTAGATGGTCTCTAAGGATTTTCAGCTCCAACAGTCCAAGATTCTATGAGTATTCTTACAGGTATTTTTCTTATTTTAAATGGTTCTAGATTCTGGTGACTTTGTGAAAGTTACTTAACATCCTTGGGTCTCAGTTACTTCATACGTAAAATGAAGGAGTTAGCATAAAGGACTTCTGAGGTCTGTCTCTTCCACCTATAAATGTGCTATCCTGTGATCCAATGGATGCATCAGGTTATAGGCACCTGGATACACAAGCACACACATATGCACACCTCAATTGGATCATACCCGGAATCGTTTAATCACACAAAGCAATAGCCTTTTAGTGGAACCTTTCAAGGTTAAAAACAGCCCCTCTGGATTGGGAGCAGAATTATATTATAACGATCAGGGCAGCAAGGTCTGGAGAGAAATAAAACAAGCCAGGACTCCAGTTGTGTCACAATATTTTCCCCATGGTTTATGACAAGCCCCTGGAATGCAATTTTTTGGCATAAATTATTGCAGCCTTTTCCTGACTCACCCGCTCCCTGCTGTAATAGCCCCTTCTCACTATGGGGCACGGGCGAGCCTTTGTGATTTGTACCCTTTTTTATAGTTCAATTTATCAGTATTTGGAGCTGCAAGTACATGGCCAGGCAGAGTGAAATCATTTTTTAGGTTTGTAAGTTTCTTGGTTGGGGGGGTAGAAGGGTAGAGATAAGAAGAAAAGGAGGGACAGAGTATGTCAACAGCATCATTGTTGTCAAGGACTTCAGAACAGAGGAAGAACAACTTAGAAGTACAAAGAACATTGGCACCTGTCAAGGACACCGGTGGGGAGTAGGCAATAAGTAATTACGCAAGGGGTACATACACCTTGAGTTCTAGTGGTGGAAAATCACTGGTGAATGTAGACTGCCTACCTAGGAGTGTGTGAGAAACAGATGCAGACATTAAACTCCTGGTCTGGTAAGCCACTTATGAAGTATGTTTGTGTGACTCCCTGGGAATTCAGTCATACTCATGAGGTATGATTTATTCTTCAAGATCCTGGAAGAATGGGATCTGAAGAGCAATGCTAGTACCCTTTGTCCAGGAATGAGCAAAGATCAAGGGCAGACATATCACCAGGGAACACCTGTGACAGTGCTCAGTCTAAAGGGCTTTTACTAACATAGGTCCCCTTTGCTTATCAAAAGAACCACAAAGGAGTTAAGGCTTTTTGCCAAAATGAAAATGAGGCCCAATTTGAGGGTTGGAGGAGATAGAGTCTTTGAAAAGTTGAGCTGTGGGAAAGGGCTCTCTGAGGTAGCAGAGAAGACTAAACAGAGCCTTCATCAAGTTGGGCACATCCTTTGAAAACTCTTACCTTTAGGCCTTAATTATAATAAGAGAGGAATAGTGTGGCCTAGTGGATACAGAGCTAGCCTCAGAGGCAAGAAAACCTTGGTTCAGCTCCTCCCTTTGACCTATCTGGCTGTGTGACCCTAGTCAAGTGACTTAACTTCTCAGCTCTCTAAGAAAGACTCTAGAATTCAAGCTAGTGAAGATGTACTTTAAAAACTTAAGCTAGAGAGAAGTTGTTCACTTGCATTGTTAAAATCAGTTGCCTCACCCAGGAGTTCCCACCACTAATGAAATCAACGTTCCAGTCCCTATTCCAGAATGCTTACTTTCATATAACAATTAAGATTACAAAGAACTTTTGTATACATTGTCCTATTCAGTCCTCCCAACACCACTATGAAATAGGCAGTACAAGTGTTATTTCTCCCATTTTACAGTTAAGAAAACCAAGGCTCAAAAATTGCAAAACGATTAGTCCAAGAAGACACAGTAAGTGATAAAAATTGTACTAATTCTTCAGACCCTAAGTCCATTGCTCTTTCAACTGGATCACACTGTCTTTGGATGCCCTACCATCAATCCCAGACTATACAGAAAAAAGAGAACAGAAATGGCCGTGGAGGCTAAGTTAGAGTATTATGTCTTTAAGAGTTCCTGTTAAGATGTACATATCCTTCGGGAGAGTTAATTACTGAGGCATGCAATAAGGGATGGAGTTAGGGAGTGGAAATTACTATTACTACCGCTAATACTACTATTACTACTACTACGAATAATAATAACTGGCATCCATACAGCATTTTGAATTTCTCAAAGCACTTTATTTGCATTCTGGTTTGATCAATCAACTAGCAACATACAGAAAGGATTTACACAAAGGAAAGATAAAATTGATGGTTGGGAAACAGAGACATAGATCTGACACATAGGCACTGAAACTCTCAGTATAAATAGTAAATTCATATTTAATTAGACTGAAAAAATATAAATCACTCCTTAAGTATGAGATGAACTTGCATACAGAAGACCTTGAAACCTGAGTTTTCATACTGGCGCTTCTGTAAACTTGAACAACGTCTCTGAACTTCAGTGATCTTATCTATAAAATAGAGATAATATTTTCACTGTCATACTCACAGGATTGTTGGGAGGAAGACATTTTGTAAAATGTTGTATACGTGTGAATTTTTATTGTTATCAATAAGTGTCAATGTGTTGTTATTGATTCTAATAAAGAGAATTGGAAATGGATGGGGATTTGGGTATTGGGTCTTCAAGGTAAAGTTCAATTCTGGATGTTGAGCTGGTGCCTTTTGGTTTTCCAAGTCTCTTAAATATGTATCATTTTCTCCTGTTCTCCCTCTTCCTTTCCTTTGTGAGCCTTAAAGTATTGAGTAAATATAAGCTAGTTTTGCTTCCAGTTCCACGAAGGAGATGAAGGATATGTTCTACCACATAATGTTCAGCCCACAGAGTCTTCTAAAGACCCTGTATTTGCAGAAAACAGGAAATCCCAGCTTTCATTACACCCTATTCCCTTCCCTAGAGATAGAAAAGTTCAATAGATTTAGAGCTAGAAGGTACCTTAAAGACTGTCTAGTCTAAGGATTCTTAACTAGGCACCCAATTTTTTTTTTAAACAATATTTTACGTTTTCCTCAATTACAAGTAAAAACAACTTTTAATATTCACTTTTTAAATATTGAATTCCAAAATTTTCTCTCTCCTTCTGAGATGGCCAGCAATTTCATATAGGTCAAATATATATATATATATATATATATATATATATATATATATATATATATATATATATATATGGGGGTGGGGTGTGGGTGTGTGTATAACCATGCAAAACATTTCCATATTAATCATCCTGTTAAAGAAAATGGACAAAAAGAAAAGAAAGAAACTTTTTAAAAAGTGTGCTTTGTACAGACTTCATCAGTTGTCTCTCTCTCTTTGTAAGTGGATAGCACTTTTCATCATAAGTCCTTTGATACTGTCTTAAGTCATTGTATCGCTGATAGTAACCAAGTCATTCACAGTTGATCATCATACAATACTGCTGTTACTGTGTACAGTGTTCTCCTGGTTCTGCTCATTTCACTTTAAATCAGTTTACATGAGTCTTTTCAGGTTTCTTCTGAAATCATACTGCATTTTTTATAGCACAATAGTATTCCATTACAGTCATATACTATAACATATTCAGCCATTCCCCAAATGATGGGCATTCTCTCAATTTCCAATTCTTTGCCACCACAAAAAGAGCTGCTCTAAAAATCTTTGTACATGTAGGTCCTTTTCGTTTTTTAAATCTCTTTGGGATATACACCTACTAGTGGCATTGCTGGATCAAAGGATATGCACAGTTTAATAACCCTTTGAGACTTCCAAATTGTTCTTTAGAATGGTTGGATCAGTTCATAATTTCACCAATAGTACATTAGTGTCCCAATTTTCTCATATCTTCTACAAGATTTATCATTTTCCTTTTCTGTCATATTAACTAATCTGAGAGGTATGAGGTGATACCTCAGAGTTGTTTTAATTTGCATTTCTCTAATCAATAGCCATTTAGAACACTTTTTCATATGACTATAGATAGCTTTGATTTTTTTTATCTGAAAACAGCCTATTCATATCACATATCAATTGGGGAGTGATTTGTATTCTTATAAATTTGACTCACTTCTCTGTATATATGAGACATGAGGCCTTTACCAGATATAGAGATATTTGCTATAAAAAATTTTCCCAGATTTCTGCTTTCCTTCTAATCTTGGTTTGTATTAGTTTTGTTTGTGCAAAATCTTTTTAATTTAATATAACCAAAATTTTCCACTTTACATTTCATAATGCTCTCTATCTCTTCTTTTGTCATAAATTCTTCCCTTATCCATAGATCTGACTGGAAAACTATTCCATCTTCTCCTAATTTGCTTATGATATCACCCTTTATGTCTAAATTATGTTCCCATTGTGACCTTATCTTGGTATACAGTGCATGAATTTAAAAAAAAAATTTTGATATCTCAACATAATTGGCTTCCTTTGTACTAGTATGTACTACATTTTATTCATTTAAACACATTATTTGTAAATGGCATGACACCAAAAAAGGTTAAGAACCTAAGCCTAGTCTTCATTTTACAGATGAGAAAGTAGGACTGAAAGAGGTTAAAAGGTTAAAAGATTTACCCAAGATCCCACAGACAGTAAGTTGTTGGGATGGGATCTGAACCCACATCCTCTGACTATAGCTTCAAAACCCTTTACATGGTACCATGCTTCCCACAACAACCCCTCCAACTAAGAATAAACATTTTAATTCTTTTCTACATTGTCCAATTTCTTGATCAATTTATTCCATCCCCAGAATGCATTGGAAAGGGGAAAGACAGCTAAAAAGTTGGGAAGGGACAATGGAAATGCTACTGAATAGAATTCTGAAGGCCTCAAGATTCCGGAATCTTTGCTTCTGATCTGAGCTTTCAGCCCAAGCTAAAGTAAGAACATTGATTCCTGATAAGCTTTCTTAGCTTCTTGGTGCAGCGTGTTTATTTAGGCATTTTGGTCTGCCCTTTTCAGCCAAGCCCTTGCATCACTCCTTTACCCTCCTTCAAAGGAAAAAAAAAGATAAAGTTTGAGACAGGCAAAGAAATCAATGTCTTTAACAAAGCTACCTTTAAATACACTGGTAAGTTAGTAGAAGGGCAGTTAGGTGATGCAATGGATAAAGCACCAGTACTGGAAGCAGAAAGATTCATTTCCTGAGTTCAAATCTGACCTAAGACACTTACTAGCTGTGTGACCTTGAGCAATTAACCCTGTTTGCCTCAGTTTTCCCATCTATGAAATGAGCTGGAGAAGGAAATGGCAAGCCTTTCTAGTATCCTTGTCAAAAAAACGCCAAACAGTCATGAAGAGTCTTACATGACTTAAACAATTAAATAATAACAATAGAGTTAGTGGAAATGGAAGCAATACTTGTGAGAGGCCCTAAGACTCTGGCCCAAAGGGCAGCCAAGGGAAAGTCTTTTAAGAGAGGAATGGGCTGCAACAGCAGAGAGCAGGCGGGAGAAGGTGGAGTGAGGAAAGGAGAGAAGGGCAGGATCAGTGAACCCAGGAGACGATTCTCGCAGTCTAAAGATTTTTATCAGGCAAGTTTTAGAAGAATTAAATTAATAATTTATCTAAGCAGATAAAATTCATTCGTGTGAAACAGGAAGTCTTTCTCTCTTAAGGGCAAGGGATGCAACCTACATCTTCTTGACAGACCTGAGTTCTGGCTTCCTCTATAGCAGTGATGCAAAGGGAAGAATGAGTTAAGGCTGTTCCTATTCCCCACAGGGAAGATCCTCCCTATCATTCTCTCCCACTACTTCAAGAATCTGCTGCCTAGGACTGGGACCCACAGAGATATTCCCTCCCAAAAACCTGTGACAATCTTAGGAAGTGGAAATTTAAGAGATTCTGGTGGGTGTTTCTGCCTTCCTGCCCCAGAGCTCTGGTAAATTATGCAGGGAGTTCTTTTTTTAAGATTTTGGCTTCCCACCATCAGTAAGCTGGCCTCTGTACTCCCCAACTCTCCACCCACCATCCAGATGGCTCAATTATTCCAGCTTTCCTCTGTGGGACAGAACTAGCCCCCAGCAAAATAACAAGATAAGAAGAAAGACCCATAGACTAGGATTCAGAAGATCACTTCTACTTCTGACTCTCACTTTCTAAAGTTTTATGACCTTGGACAAGTTATTCCACCTTTCTGCATGGTGCAGTGGAAAGAATGCTAGGATTTTGAGTCAGATGACATTGGTTCAATATCTTGCTCTGGTTCCAAACCCAGATCTGCTACTTGCTGCCAATATTTCCTTGAGTAAGTTATGCAACCTCTCCAGGCCTCAGTTTACTCATTTGTAAGATGAAATGGTTGGACTAGATGGTGTGTGAGGTCCCTTCCATCTCTCAATCTGGGATTCTATTAATCCTACTTTGTGATCCAGCACATTTTCTAGTATGTCCATGTTGTGTATGTTCGTCCTTCGTTGCCAAGGAAGACTATGCCATCGGAGAAATAATGACATGATTTGCACTTGACTTTGTTTTGAGTGAGAGAGGGCTGTGCAGGTCACCAGCCTCACTTCTCCTCCAGAGCCATCTGAATCCAGTGACCAGATATTCATCAGGATGACTGGAGGTGACCCAGGATGAGGCAATTGGGGTTAAGTGACTTGCCCAAGGTCACACAGCTAGTAAGTGTCAAATGTCTGAGGTGAAATTTAAACTCAGGTCCTCCTGACTCCTGCACTGGTGCTCTAACCACTGCACCACCTAGCTGCCATCTACTTGTCCCTGCTACTTCCCAGATGAATGGTGGAGGACAAGTTACTACCACATACTCTCTGGGGCCAGCAGTTCCTTTACTTAGCCCTGGGAGAATTAATTTTCCCTGAGTAAATTATCTATTTCTTATTGCTTCTCATCCCCATGTTCAAAATGCTCTGCCTCTTTTGACCACAGCTAATTAGATGGGCAGATGTCTGGTAGTGGAGGGAACTCGGGTGAGCAAAAACACCTGCCAAAGCAACTATTTATTGGTGCTCCTGAGTGTCAGAGTGTGAACAGGGCTGCAGATTGTATCTAAATGTGCTCAGCCTGAAGAAAGTGATGATGCTCCAGAGGCTAGCATTTAGAATGTTCTGCAAAACACAGAGGGAAAGCAAGATATGAAATATAGAAACCAGAACCTGGGGAACCATCCACACTAATAACCCTGTTCCCCTTAGGAGTAGGAATTGAGAGGCAGGTTTGGACTTGCACATAGCTATCCTTTACCTACTTCTGTACCTGGGGGAACAACACGAGTCCCTTTGGTGAGTCAGTCTCTGACTTGGCAGTCAAATGTTGGGAAAACAATTTACCATGGTTGATTATTGCCTCTCTTGTGGTAAGCAACTGCTGTGAAGGCATCTCTGAAAACTCTGCTAGGGAATCGAGGAGGTAATTGATGGGCCAGAAGAGCCAAAGATGAGGCCACTATCTTTGGATATTACTCAAACAAGAAAGGCAGTATGGCTTGGAAAGAAGAATCAGAAAACTTTGGTCGTCATCCTTGGTTTTGCTATTTCCTGGGTGATCAGAAACAAGGCTCTTCGTTTTTCTGAACCCACGTTAACCTACATATAAATAGGGATGATAATTCATGCCCTTCTTCATTTGCTGGCATTCTAAGAACCAACTGAAATAACGAATGTAGAAGTGCTTGAATCTCAGAGCTGGAAACAAAACCAGAAACCATCTAGTTCAACCTATATGTGAAAAAGAATCTTTACAACATACTTCCAGCCTTTGCGGGAAGACCATCAGTATGAGGGTACCCACATTTTCCTGCGGTAACTCCTCGCACTCGTAGACAGCTCTAAATGTTAGGAAACTTTTTTCTAACTTCTTTAGTATCTCAAAGAACTCAACCCTACAGGTATTTCTCCCAAGGATACAAATCATTACTGAGAGCCTAAATCTATCTTTCTGCACTTTCTACCTGTAGGGTCTAGTTGTGCATTCAGGGACCAAAAGGAATATGTTCCCCCTTGTAACATTCCTCTAGATAATTGAAGACAGATGTCAAATATTCTTTTGCTCTTCTCTAGGCTAAACATCCCTAGTTCTTTCAACAGATGCTCATATTGAATATCTTTAGGTGTTTCATCATCTTAGTTGGCTTCCTTGGGATGCTTTCCTCTTTTTCGATGTCTTTCCAAAAATGTCGTGCCCACAGCTAAGTATAACACTGCAGCTTTGATGTTTCCATGTGTGTGAAACAACTCAGGAAGCTGTCCTAAACCTCCATATCCTGATGATACGAATGATTCATCCAACACAAAAACAAAGGAGGTTTGGAAAGAATAAGTTTGCTTAGCTTCCAAGGCTCCAGGTGTTGAATACAGTGCAAGGACAGATACATTGATAATACTATTCTAGTGATGTTCAGTTCGAATCTGGTTCACGTGAGGACCAAGACTTATCCTTGTCTCCCTTTCCTTCTCAGAGATGACACCAGTGATGGTGGCTAATGGTTAGTACATGGCCAAATGGTATTAGAAAGTCAGAAGATCTGAGTAAGCATCAGCATCCTTGAAACATGTGGTTTTCACCAGCTACCAACTACCAGATACTGGGCTTTCAGTTATTCTCTAGCTGGGTTATATATGGGGACGGGGTAACAAATGGCCATCAGTAAGACCTAACTCCTAGTGGCTTGTATCCTATCATGTCCCTCCATAAGATTCTATCTGCAGCATAGTTAAAAAACCTCCTTCCTCGAAATTCTAGCCCCTCCACTAGATCTGCTTCCTCTCTTATAGTGGGTATAACACTAGTCAAACTCCACCACAGCGGAACAGAACACATTGAGATTGTCCTCAACTTTTTCTTGGACGCTATGCCTCTCTTAAGGCAGTCTGAGATAATTTCACTGGTTTTCTTGATCTCTCTTGATTCACAATGAGGCTTCTCTCACTGCTCCTCTTTTTCAGAGAAACTTCTATCTAGACAAATTTCCCCATTTTATACTTATAAATTTAGTCACTGAGTTTTTTACCCCAATTATAATATTTTACACTTCTCCCAATTAAATTTAAACTTATTAGATGAGGCCAAACAGTTTATCTATCCCGTCAAGGTACTTTAAGATCATAGTTCATGCTATCCTGGACCTAAAGGAGGAAAGTAATCTTGGAGGACAATTATTTCAGCCTTCTTCTTTTTAGATATGAGGATATTGAAGTACAGGGCCATTAAGTGATTTTTCTAAGGTCAATCAGCTAGGAGTCAGATGAGGATTTGAACCCAAGTTCTCAGACTTTAAAGTCAATGCTCCTTCCTTTTCACCACGTTGCTGTCATTTAATGTGTTAGTTATTGCTAGTAGCTTTATATCATCTAGAAGTATTAGAACCATGTTATCCATCAAAATCATTGATTAAAAAGAGTTAAGTAGTACAAGGCCAAGCATAAATCCCTAAGGCACTCCAATAAGGACCTCATGCCATGCAGTACTTCTCTGGGTCTGACCATTCAATCAATTCTGAAAATTTCTAATTTTACTAGCATCTAGCCCGCATATCTCCACCTTGTATACAAGAATTGCATGAGATTTTTTTCAACTGATTTACTAAAACCTAAATAAGCAATATCTAGATTTCTCCTGGCATAACTGCCTAGGCACTTTGCTGGCTTGTTTTTGCTTTGCTTGCTTCTATCTGTACATGTAATTTCATTGGTGTAAAGAACTTTCTCTGCCAATACAGACCATTTTTGTCCTGTTCTTTGTAGGCCGCAATATCCCCATGGCAGGAAAAAAGAAGCAAAGTCAGAAATGAGTGACTATGGCGGATATCTCGTCACCATTAGATATTATGGTCCCATCCACCCTCCTCAATGATCCTATCCCTTTTAAAGCCTTCTCTTTTTCAATATGGTTTTATATACCTTTTTGTCACCCTCACTAGCTTCACCTCTCATTCTGAGCTTTTGCATCATGCACTGAATATGTATCCCAGAAAGAGAGCAGAAGTCATCAATGTCAGACTGTCAATCAACATAGTCATTGCTTCTAGATAAGGTATCAGCTCATCTCTTTCACCTCTCACCATTGATAAGAACTAGCACTTATATAGCATTTTATGGTCCACAAAGTGCCTTACAAACATCTCATTTCATCCTCACAGCAATTCTGGGAGGTTAGGTACTATTATTATCTCCATTTTATGAATGAAGAAACTGAGGCAGACATGTTAAGTGTGTTGCCCAGAATCACACAACTAGTATCTTAGGCAGGATTTGAACTCAGGTCTTCCTGACTCTACATCCAGCACTTTATCCCCTGTGCCATCTGGCTTACCCTCACTGAATGATCTCTTCTGGTGGCATGTGTGATCTATGTTATCATTCCTTAGAATGCACAAAACTACTTCTTCTTCTGAGGGTCCAGCTCATTTCCTCTATAAGGATACTCACAGCTATTCTTATTTCTTTTTTCTTTTCTTTCCTATTACATTCTTCCACCCTTCAATCTCCTGACACAAGTCAGGATTACTCTGTGCCTTTTCAAATTCTTTTTTTCTGCTTTGTTTTTGTCTTAAAATTTCTCTTCCAATTTTGGAAGACATATTTCATTATCCCTGATAACTTAGAAATGGAAGAACCCCCTTTAACCTCTTCCCCTAGGAGAGAAACCAACCTTTGAGTAGAGGTAATTGATTGGGGCAGAACGATAAACACCACACAGTCTCTGCAGACCACTGCAAAATTCTCCCTCTTTTCCATACTTGCTAGAAAACAAGATCATCCATCCCACGTTGTTTTGTTGGTACTTTTTGTGGCCAACTCCTGTGGTGCATTGCTATGGCAAATGAGTTATGTCTAGACTTATGGTCCAGATGCTCAATTGATGTTTCAGTAAGGTTTCTCCATTGGTGGTAAACAGGTCATGACAGACTCAGTGAGATTGTTCTATTAACATTCTTCTATATTAATGTGAGCTATTACCATTCTCCCTCCTATACCATGCCCTAGAGCTCTCTCTCTCATTCCTTCTATCCTCACCTAGGAAATAATGAACAATGAAGCAGAGATCCTGAAAGGATTGGCCTAAAAAGTTCTCTCTCCAAAACAAACTCTGTGAAGCCCACCAGGCATTTGGTGGATAGTCTTTCATACTTGTCTTCTTATATTTTCTGCTCCCTATCCTTACAAGCTCTTTTGTACCTCCCCTGGAAGAAATTGAGACCAGGTAAAATTCTAAAGGGTAGTGTGTGGTAGGGAAGGAGGCAAAGGAGATCTGGGAGGAGTCAGTGGAACTATCATGGCTTAGAATGCAGAGGGGTATGAAGGACAGGTAAGATGCTGACTGAATCCAGGGTGTTATCAAAACAAGAAGAGCCAAAGATCTCAGCAGGTAGACTTTAGAATCCAAGAGTTAGAAATTGGAACAGAATATCTTATCTTGTCTCTTCTCTTAAAGTTCCTTCCTTATAACAGAGATAAATGAAGGGAACTTAGAGTCAACTTCTACATTTTACAGAGGAGGAAACTGAGGCCCAGATAAGTTAAATGACACCCAAGGTCTTACAGAAAATAAGTAAAAAAAAAACACTAGGATGGGATTCCAGAAGTTTTAACTCCAAATCCAGGATTTCCCAGTAGTAGCAGGTATACTAAACAAAGGTGAAGTCTAATCTTGGTGTAGATTCTTTGAGAACTTCAATGCTCCCTGACATGTTTGGGAAGGAGGAGGAGGGAGAAAGAGTTTGAAACTTTGTGCTACAATCAGTAAGGCAGCTGACTGCTTGCTCCTGTGAAAGTTTCATATTATTGCTCCTATCCATACCTTTCTCACTTTATATTTCCCTAAACCCGTCACTCCCATTGGGTAGCCAATGTTCTGTATGTTTCCCTAAACCCATCACTAAATTCAACTCTCCACTGAGTCAATCAAGCACAGTACATTTATTTAGTGTCTGATATATTCTAAGCACTGTGCTAGGCACTGGGGATACCAATTTGAAAGTAAGAAAACCCTTGCCCTCAAGAAGTTTCCATTCTTTTGGGCAGGGTGATTGATATGGCATTAACAATTGAGAGCACAATGTACTAAACTTACACCAAAGTTCCTTTTCTCTCCCACTCCTTCGTTGACTCTCCTGTCAGTTAACTAGTAGGGAAATAAACATTGCATAAATTTTAAAAGGTGTCAACAACTGATCATAGTTTAATTGATCATAGTTCCCAAGAGAACTTACATTTTTAAGGCTATCTGGAGGTAGCAGTACTATAAGGGAATGATTCTCAAATTCTGAGATTTCAGACTGTGGAAAACTGAAGCAAGAGATGTTTTGTGGTAAGAGGTACTCCCCAGGACCCCAGGAAATCTTGGGGAATGGAAATACAGATCTTTTCCCCAGATCCACAAGGAGATTTATTTTAGAGATGGCAAAATTAAAAACTGGATTACATATAAGGAGGAATGTCCCCCACAAAGCCAACCAGGCATACTCATAGAATACCAGCCCATCAAACCCAACCAGTATTATTCCTTTACCCTACTAGAAAGGGTAAACAGGGAATTATCTTTTCCTTTATTGTCCCATAGCCTATGGTCCAATGACCACTGGGGGAATTTGCCTCTGAACAATAAAGGGGAAAGGGACTTTGAATGGAACAACAGGGATGCAAGTCAAAGGTTGCCAGTTTTAGCCCTCCCTCTCCTTTTCCCTTCCCCAGCATGGATAAGTGCCTCCTGAAGACTCCTTAAAGATTCAAGGTAATTTTCCAGGCAGTAGCTACCAGGGAAATAACTAGAGCTGAAAGAAAGTCACTTGCCTCAGCCCAGACTGGGGGTATGTGTAGGGAGCAGGACAGACTATGGGAATTGTGCTGGGGGGGAATAGACTGGATGAAAAATGAAGCTATTTTTAAAAGAATTTGACAGCTTCCTAAAAGTCCTCTTTTTGTTCCATTTGGGTGTGAAGGCGAGCTTGATATGAAAACATGTTGATTGGCCCCATGTATGTTGACCAGAACAATCTCTTTAAAAAAGCAGTAACACTCCCTTTGGAGGAGGAGAAGCTTTGGTAGATAATAGTTGCAGATGGCAGTAGCAACAAATAATAGCTTTAGTGATGGAGAAATGATATCAATAAGGCACAACTGTTACCAGGAAATGAAGTCTAATATGACTTCTATGGTATGAGTTTTCTGGGAAGTGTTCACTCTCTGAGTGATGTGGAATTCTGTATATGGGGAGGGGGATAAGACTACATGATTTTCTCTTTTTATTTGCTTTACTCTTGCCCTAATTAAATGTATTACAATCTGATATGTGGTCACTGCCTAATTTGTTAGTAGAGAATGCTTTGGATAGGAGTTTGAGCATTTTTTGCATAACTATTATTACCCAAAGCACGCTACACTGAAGCTGTATAACAAGACACTCCAAAATAGTGCGAAAACTGTGTTAAAATAGTAACAATAATGACACAACAGTAAATTGTTTTTGTAAGAGGCTTTTATACATGTAATGGTGTTTGATCCTTACCCCTTGTGAAGTAAGTATGATATTAATATCCCCACTTAACAAAGGAAAATAGGCTCAGAGTGGGCAAGTGACTTGCCTATGGTCACTCAGCTGATAAGTAGCTAATTCAGTACTTGAATTTAACATTCCTCTTTCTATGAAGCTTCCATCTTTCAACAATCCCTTATTCTCAGAATCTCTTCCTGTTCTTTTCTGAAAACCTGTTAGAAGAAAAGATAAGACATAGCTCCCCTTTCTCCCCATCCCACTTTCCAGCTCCCATTTGTATTTTGTTTTCTCCTAGTCCAGAAGAGGGGAGCATGTGACCTCAAGGCCATATATGGCCCTCTAGGTCCTCAAGTGCAGCCCTTTGAATCCAAACTTTACAAAACAAATCCTTTTATTAAGGAGATTTGACTGAGTCAAATGTAAGCTCCTTGAGAATAAGGAAAATCTTTTCTTATAGTTATATCCTCGGTTTGGCACACAGAAAGTGCTCAATAAATGCCTCATCTCTCTCTGCAGATAACAATTATATGAGGTAGCATATGCTGAGGCCTATAAGTGGTCTAAATAAATTTCTATAGATGTTCAGAGGTAGAGGAATAACCAGGGAAGACTTCCTGAAGGATGTTGGCATTGCACTGAGTCTTAAAAGAATGAGAGAGTAGGTATACTATATATAGTACGTAATAGGAAGAAATTGGGAGAATAAGGAAAAAGAAGCAGAAAGGGGAGTAGAACATTCTAGAAAAAAGATCAATACAAGGTGAAACAAAGGCAAAATGGAAGACAAAAAAGAGAGTGGTCCAGGTTGTCTGAAGTCTCACATCCTTATAGGTCTCAGGCTGGAGGAAGGAAGTAGGAAGTAAGGAGACTGGAGAAATCATAGGTATACCTTTAACCACGAAGAAGCATTAATAACTACCTTCTCTATCCTGTTCAGGAAAAAGGAGATAGATCCTGGGGAATTCTGTGCTCACCCAGTCAACTCATGCCTACTCCACAGGGTGGAAGTGCTAACTAAGTGTGATGTGCACCTCTGAGTGTCCGGCTCTCCTTCTCTTTGTGACAGCACTAACTCATTATCAAGATGCGGACAGATTTGTGGATTCATCCAATCGAAGTCATCTCTGAGCCCCCATCTACTAGCTAAATCCTGCCTCTTTTCTGAATTGGCTGGACTTCAGAGAGCCCTATTCACATGACTTTGGCATAATGGAGTTTACTGTCTGCAGAAACATATAGGCATTCTTAGATTCCACTGTATATGTAACATTTTTACTTTGGACATAGAATCAATAAGCAAATAAATAGTACATATTAAGAGGGGAACAATACATAATAAACATACAGTGAGCAGTTGTAAGCCCATTGCTCCCCTAAATCCCAGAAATTCACCCACCACCCATAACCCCCAACATAAACCACAATTTCTGCAGGAGGGTCAATTACTATACACATCCAGGCTTTCTTAAGGACCATACCTTAAACCCAAACCACTGGACTCTCATCGATTGGCCAACAATAGGTCCCAGGCCAAGCCCCATTTGGTCATTGCTTGAGCCCTGATTGACTCAGAGTGAATATATATAGCAATTGTTTTTGTTTTGGCCCAAAACCCTGTGGGTCTTCCCTTCCCAGATTCGTTTCTTTTTCACTAGGTAAAGAGACCCTTTTCTGCCTCATTTCTTACCTAGCCTTAATCACTGAATTTGTACTGCTTCAGTCAAACTGAGACCTGTTAAAGACCTTAGCTTAAAAAGAACAAGGTCTCCCACTGCATCCAAGGCCATCTCTAGTCATCCTGATCTTTTTCTTGACACTGAACCCAGATGGCTCCAGAGAAGAAAGTGAGTCTGGGGATTTTATACAGCCTTGCCTCACTTAAATCCAAGTCACTTGTATATTATGGCTTTACCTTCCTGACGTCATGGTCCTCTTACAGAACAAAGGACAGTGCCAGCATCACAGCCATTCATTAAGTGGAGATACATGAACTCTGGACTCAGGATGCCAGTGTGCAACTTGCGGTTCAATGGGTTCAGATCTCATGGGGATTTGTGGCATCCCATATCCCTGGCTGGGACCTCTGAATACCGATAGCCTCAACCACCCTATGCAGCATCTCTCTTTTCAGCCTTGAGCTCAGCACCCTCTTGTTCTGACAGATGTTAGATGTCCCTTCTCTCCTTCCACAGCCTCAAAACCCCCTTGATGTTCTTTGCAGGAGAGGTATAGGGAAACTACAGAGCAAAGTGAATTACATATGCTATGTAATGTGCACACATACATATAAATATATATACATATACACACATACATATATATACACGCACATGAATCTATATATGTATATGCATGTATATATTCATGCACATATGCCATGGCTAGCCCTAGGAGCAGATGGAGTAGGTAGGGCATATTTTGGTCTAATGGTCTATTTGGGACAGAGTCTGTTCTGAAGAGCTTCTGAGAAATTCCCTTTTACTAAATAATCTCACCTACAAACCTGTCCTCAGGCCTGAAATTCTACCAATAGCAATTCATTTCTTTGTTGTTAAGCCTTCTCCAGGCATTGCTTTTTAAAAGCCAATACCGGTAAGCCACTAATACCACATTATGAATTGAGTTTATTTTATCTTTGAGAGAAGGAGGGTACAGGAGACAAATTTTCCTGACTTCACAATTTTTTTCTGAGATCTCAGGTCCCTGTTATGGAAGCTAGCTTTTCCCTTTCAGTTTTCATTTCAAACACAGCTGCAAACAGCCTAGGCTCCTGGCCCCAGGCGGCAACGGTGCACACGCCCCAAAAGAAGGAACAAGAAAATCCTAGCTGGTCTGCTCTTACCTGTGGGATCAGGAAAGAAGAAGCATTTGCATGAGTGACCTGGCCTCCAGGCCTGTGTCCCAGAAACAGCTCTGAGGAGTCTCTCTTCTTGCAGACTATAAATTGCGTTCTCAGGAGTGCTGTCTCATTCGCTTATAAGTCAAAAAGTCTTAGCCAGGAATATCTGCCATCATCTGTCCCCTTGGCAGATCCACATAGGAATAGACAGACACAAAAAGGCACCCAGATTGGCATGTGCAAAGACACAAGCACAGGAAAATAAGCAAGGACACGAGTGCATGTAAATCCAGATGTGCAAGCAGAGGCAGATTGCCAGTTCACACCTCAGGATCTCTGACTATTCCCTCTGAAAGCCTGTCTCTTTTTCTTTCTATTAGAGGATGTGATGGAGGAAGTGTTCAATTTTGCACCCAGTTTCAACCCCAAGAACCCACATTTGTGCTTAGACAGGGCAGGAAGCAGGAAGCCCCAAGTTTAGACCTCACAGTTGCAGCGATTGAGTAGAAAGATGCCTGATTTCTAGGCGCCACCGTCTGGACAAAGTGATTCCTTACAGCTGGGTCAGGCTTGTCAGAAAAAGTGGAGGTCTGAATAGGTGTAGCCTTTCCCAACCAAACAATCAGTCAGTCACTAAGAATTAAGTGTTTGCCATGTGCCAGGCATTATGCTAGGCCCTGGGGATGCAGAAGCAAAAGCATAGAACAATTCCTGTTGTCAAAGAGTTTGCATTCTACCAGGGCATAGAGATCTCCTACTAGAAGAAAAGCCTCCTGAAAGAGTCATTAAGGTTCATTCTAGTTCTAACATTCTACGTTCTAGGCACTATGCTAAATGTAAAAATGATCCTATGGAAGGTACAATAAAAGGTTAAATTCAACATAATGAACTGCCAAAACGCCAAATTTCTTGTTAAGGAAGGCTTCATGAAGAAAGCTGAATTTGAGCTGAATCTTGAAAGATGAATAATATTTTAATGGGTGACCATGAGGAGAAAGCAGATTCAAGGTGGGCGGGGGTGGGGGAAGGGGGAAAGGGAGGGAATGTCCTGTTAAAAGGCACACAAGGGGGAAAGTACAAGGATCCTTCACTCTCTAGGCCTTACTGAATAAAGTCCATACTTTTTCATTTGCTATTCAAGACCCTCTACAATCTGATGCCTTCTTCCCTTTCCAGTCTACTCAAAGAATGAACAAATTCATGTGTGTTAGAGCCATCCAAAGTGAACCAATAGCTAGCCTTCGTCCATTCTCAGTACCTTCCTATCTCCATGTCATTTTGTCTATGCCTTGAAGGCTTCCCCTACCCTTCCAGCTACTGAAATTCTACTTTTCTTCAGTTTCATGCTCAGACCTCTTACAAGAGGCCTTCCTTGATTCTCTCCAATCAGAAATTATCATCTTTCTCCAGTTTTGAATGATACTTTGTACCTATTCACCATGTTTTTATATATTCCATACTAGATGGCCCAGTGAATTGGGCTTAGGTACAGAAAATGTTGAATCCAAATCCATCCTCAGACACTACTAGTTGTATGGCTCTGGGCAAGTCACTTAACCTCTGTCTTCCTCAATTTTGTCAACTATAAAATGGGGATAGTAATAGCACCTACATCCCAGAGTTGTTGCTAAGATCAAGTAAGATAATACTTGTAAATAATGCTTAGCACAATGTCTGGCACATAGTAGGCACCAGAGAAATGCTTATCCCCTTCCCTACCCCTTTCCCTATACCAGTTATTGCATTGGATATTGTATTGTGTATAAGTTGATCTCTGGTAGAACATGGTAAACTCCATGTAGGCAGAGACCATGCCTTAACTATCTTTCAGTCTTTCCAACACCCAGCACATGATTTTGCACATAGAAACTGGTCAATATATCAATAGAAGGCAGGGAAGTAGGCAAGTAAGAATCCCTCTGACACATACTGACCAAGTGATCAAAGGCAAATCTAATTTCTCAGAGCCTAGGCTACTATGTAAACCTAAAAGCTCCATCTGAATCATTTTTCTGCATTAGTTGAAATAGTTTGTACATCAGAAGATTTCCACATTGATGAAATCACAAATCCTAAACAATAAATTATGAATCATATCATTTTAACTCAAGCCTTGGAATGTTATGAGACATAATTAGTGCAGGTACTACAAACCTTTTCATCTTCACTGTGTTTTGGCTGAGAAAATGCATACACACACACACACACACACACACACACACACTTTCCCTGGATGTTTTGGGAAATAGCCTTGCTGTGAGAAGCAGGGAGCAAGGCGTTCAAACTAACCAACATGGTTCAGAAAGTAAAAGAAGCCCTGGAGAGAATCACCAACATGGGAGACTTATCCTCATATATCCTTTGCTGGGTGCCCTACCCACCTGTAAGTGACCAAGATTGTACAGATTTCTAGGACTGGGTTACTTATTAGTAAATATTATTTTCCTTTTCAGTTCTGTTTACTCTAACCTATACAATGAATCCTTTTTATTCTTTGAGCCTTGTGAACTTTTGAGCTTTTGAGGGGTATTGTAAAGATTGTCAGACAGTGAAATGTCTACATAATCTGAAAGGGGCCAATAATTCCAGAGAAGTAAGAAGTCCCTCAAAGTATAAATATCTCCCTTGTTTCAAGAGGGAGCTTTTAGCAGAAATGCTTCATAAAATTAATATTATTATTATAATGATCCTTCCATTCAATAGTCCTGGAATCAAATCATTAAGAGGCTCATTCACTACACCAACGCAGACATCCATCTACACTGTCCTATACAATCTGATTCTTCTCTCTTTGCTCTCATCTGTGCAATGAAAAGTTTGGACAACATTATCTCTAAAGCCCTTTCTAGCTCTAACACTTTGTTTTTTATAAAATCGCAGGTGCCATAGCTAGAGAAGACCTCATAAGTCATCTAGTCCAACCCCCTCACTTTAAAGATGAGGCCATTCAGACCCAGAGATGTAAAATGACTTGTCCAGGGTCACAACGGGAATGTGACAGGGCTAACTCGAACCTAGATCCTCTGAGTTCAAATCCAATTCTCTTTCCACTGTGCTACTTGAAACTAGCCACTCAGCATGCTGAAGGCCTTACCCCTTGTTCCTTTAATATTGCAACTATACCAATGCAAAATTCAGGTTATTTATCAATTATCCATCTTTACATGATCAACATATCTCCTTTTCCTGTCTCATGCATATATGAAAATATCTCTTACAGCAGTAGTGTCAAACTCTAATAGAAACAAATTCCCTATCCCTCATATTGACTTAGAAACCCACAAATTAACATTATTATGCTGTATTGTGTTTTTATTCATTTGGTTAAACGTTTCCCAGTTACCCTCTTATCTGTTTCTGGAGCACTCTGTAGTTTTGCAAGCATGGGTTGGACACCCCTGTTTTATAGCACTCCTTATGCATAAGTCAACAATGTAACATGCCACTGACTACTTGGATACAGTATACTTTTTTTATTTCAACATTTATAACTTTAATTCTTCTGAGATAGTGCCTAAGGTCCAGATTCACATCTCCTACAGCCTTTTGGAAGCTACTAGTTATTTCAAGTTGGATGTCCCTTTGGTATTTCAAACTCAACATGATCAAAACATAGTTCATTCTTTTTTTTTGCTTTTCCAAGCATTTTTATCAATTTCTCTTTCTATCCCCCGAATTTTATAATAAAAGAAAAAACCTCAAATAATAAAAATACGTAGCCCAGTAAAACAAATTCCTATATTTATCCCATTATGCATCTTAAGTCCGCCACCTCTCTGTCAGGAGTATCTACTATATCACCTAGCTGATTCACCACCTGATTCCAGGTCCATTGATTTGAAGGATCATTATTATAATAATATTAATTTTATGAAACACTTCTACTAAAAGCTCCCTCTTGAAACAAAGGACCTATGTATACTTTGAGGGACTCATTACTTCTCTGGAATTATTGGCTGCATTCAGATTAGGTAGAAATTTCACTGTCTGACAATCTTTACAACACTCCTTCCTCTGAGAGAAGAGGAAGATCAGTGAGAACTAGCCTTGTTCTGGTAGGTGGTGTTGCAGCTCTAGTCCTCTGGGCTCATGATATATCATTGCATTAAATGAAGTTCTGAAGTCTTTAGAACTCATTGTCTTTTCCTCATATTCACTCATTTTGTAATTATTTGTATTTGTACAATAGGCACCACCATATTTACAGTCACCCAGACTCACAACCTCAATGTCATCTTTGACTTCTCACTCTCTCTCTCTCTCACTCCACATATCCAATCAGTTGCCAAGTATTGTCATTTCTGCCTCCACATCTTTCATATCCATTCTATATACTCACACAGCCATGATTCTGGTTCATGTCTTCATCACTACTCAGTGACGGACTGTTGCAATAGCTTTCTAATTGATCTCCTGCCTCAAGTCTCCCACCTATCCATCCAACTCATTCTCCATCTAAATGCCAAAGTAAGTTTCCTAAAGTGCAAGAGTGACTATGGAACTGCCCAGTAAACTCCAGTGGCTCTCTGTTGCCTCTAGGGTCAAATATAAGCTCCTCTCTTTGGCTTTTAAAGCCATTGCAGGCTGTCCCCCATCTCCTTTTCCAACTGTTATACACTGCTCGCCTTCCCTTACTCAATGGCCCAGCCAAATTGACCTTCCTCTTGCTAGTCATCATGAAATGCTTCTGTTGTTTTGCCTTTGCATATGCTGTGCCACATGCCTGGATTGCACTCCCACCTCACCACTGCCTCCTATAATACCTTTTTTCCTTTGAAATTTTGCTCATGTGCTACATGAAGCCTTTCCTGATCCCTTTTATTCCTAGCATCCTTCCTTTAAGTAATTACCTTATATTTATTTTGATGTACTAGCTTTTCTTCATGTTACCTCCTCTGATAGAAGGAGACTTTATTTGCATTATCTGGAGCCATGTACCATCATTGGGAAAATATTGGTGTTTGAAAGATGGGATTTTGTGGCAATGAGCAGTAGGAGATTGTTGAAAGCAATTTCCCAAATACATTCCATCCCAGTTCCCTTCTTCCATTCAACATGGGACTCAAGGTCATCTATTTGTAGTGCCTGCCCAAGATATGGATGGTAAAGCTCTGTTTATCTACATACATGTCATGATCTAAATAATGCATGCTCTTGATCAACTTTGTCTCATCAAAAGAGAAAACTAAGCCAACCTCTTTTGAGTGACCATGTTTCTCTTTAAAGCAACCCTGTTCTGAGGCTTGCGACAAGGAGCCCAGTGTCATCTGCAAACACATGACTGTTAAGCTGGGTGGTATGGCCTATGAGTGCTGATAAAAGTAAGAGAAGAGGAAGATCAGTGAGAGCTAGCCTTGTTCTAAACATATTGAATTTGAAGTAATGGGAAAATCCAAGTGGAAACATCCAGGAGGATGGTGGCAAAATAGTTCTAAAGTTTGAATGAGGGGATAAGACAGGTTTGATTCAGGAGTCGTTTGTCTAGAGGTGGGTGACAGCTGAAACCAGAAGTCAAAAGGGTCAGTGAATCTTTTTTGTAATTGGGAATATTTTATTTCAGTCCAAATTCTGGAGTAATTGGAATCAAGTTTGGGTTGTAGGTGGGGTATGCTCATCATGTCTCCAGTGTAGGGGAAAATTGCCTACAGTAACAATAATAATAACACATTATTTATGTAGCACTTTATGTATGCCATCTCATTAGAGCCTCAAAACCACCCTATGAGTTGGGTAACATTGTTACCCTCATTTTATAGAAGAGGACACTAAGGCTGAGAAAGATTATGTAACTTGCCTAGGGCCATAATTCTAATAAGTATCTGAGGCACAATTTGAACTCAGGTCATCCTGATTCTAGATCTAACAATTTATCTACTATGTCACCTAGCTGGCTTGAGCATATGTACTTAATCTCATAGCCACACTTTATCCAAATACTGGATTTCATCCATGCTGGGTAGGTTGGGCAATTTCTAAGTTTGGCTACAGAAAGATTTCATTTTGCAAAGTAGTAAGGGTTATTAGTTGGGCTCCCTGGACACTTGATTCAGGAGAGATCTGGGCCCCAGGGAGCATGTTTGAGTTTGGCTGCTCTCATCTGAAGGTATTCTGACTTCAACTTCCAGCTACCCCACCAATATCCATCTCCCTTGATCTTAGTGCTGTCTGTCACCTAATATCCATTTGGCCTTCCTTATCTGTGACCATGCATAACATTGTATATAGAAGAGGCTAAAACCAAACAAGAAACGGAGTTAAGATAAGGGCCAATGACCTGTCATCTGCATTTCCATAGCTACTAGAATCAGGCATGTCTGAGTACTTCTCTGTTTGGTCCCAAGTCAGTTATATAGCACCATAAATTGAGCTCCACAATATGAAGAGTCCTATGCCAGTTACCATGAAGAAAGATAAAGAAATTGGGTGGCATAATAGAGTGCTAGACCTGGAGTTAGGAAGACTTGACTTTAAATATTGCCTTACACATTACTGGCTGTGTGACCCTGAACAAGTCACCCAACCTCTCTATACCTCAGTTTCCTCATCTGCAAAATGGGGGTAATAATAGCACTTACTTCCCCGGGTAGTTGTGAGGACAACATAAGATATCTGTAAAGCACTTTGCAAATCTTCAAACACTATACAAATGCCAGATATTATTATTGAGACAAAAATAAACCAAAGATAGAGTCTTATCCCTCAGTACTGGTTTTAGCAAGAGTTGGTCAATGCAATTCAAAGACTCACTCTCCCAGTTCCCAACTTAGGGCAAATTCCCCAGGAGAAGAGTGGGCTGAAAAAGGGCAAAATGCTGGTATACCTCTCCCCCAAACTAGCAGGCATCCATCTGTCTCTAGTATCCTAATCTAGTTGACAACTTCAATGCAGTGCTTTAGTAATGTACAAAGTATATCTAAGACTCAGCCTTTGCCCTCATGGAACTTAGGATCTAACTATATAAATGTAGATAACTGTAGTAACAATTGTTTATTTGATGTTTTGTTTTGCAAAGTGCTATCCTCACCACCACCTTATACCATTGATAGTATTGAGTATTGTCACCCCATTTTACAGATAAAGAAGTTGAAGGTGTGAAAGCTTGTGACTTGATCTTGGTGCATAGGTGGTCTAGAATCACGTATAAGTGTGATAGGGAGATGTAAAGTGTTAAGAAAAATTCAAGGGAGAAGAACATTGGTAAAAGCAAGTGAAAATAAGGCTTTATGGAGGAAGCAGCATTTGATTAGGCTTTAGATAGAAACTCAACAAACAGCATGAGAGGGAAGATATATCAGACCTAGGAAACATTATGAGCAAAGATTCATGATTTATAGAGGTAAAAAAAAAAAGCAGAGCAATTGATGGGGGACTGAGTTGTTCAATCTGGCTATGGTATAGAGGAAATGAAGGAGTATAAGCAAAAGCTAGAAAGTCTACCCTGCTATCCAGTTGGCTGCAGAAAAAAGCCTTTAAAGTGTGGCCTTTGAACTCTGAACCTCTGTTTGTCATTACTGTGCAAGGGCTGTGGTATAGACTCAAAAGGATTGTGAGAATAAATTGGTGTTTATAAGAACCCCAATGCCTAAACATCACTATGGTGGAATGACACTGTTCATCTGCCAGGAACCAGCCTGTGGTGAGCCACTCACTGTGTGCTCAGAGGTGCCTTCTGATTATGGATGACTGCGTGAAATCATGCCTAATATTTGGGGATGGATAAATGGCAGCGTACACCATCTCCCGCTGCCCAAGGTGATGACTCTTAATTCACGGAGCTGATTATCTTTCTGCGTAAAACGGAATCCAGTCAGATCTGCCAAATCAAATCTACACCTCATTGAAAGATGTCTTACTCTCCCCCTGCAGCACAGAGAAGTCAGAATGGGAAACCCTGGGCCTTGAGACTGCATGCTAAACACTGGTAGCCCACAAGAGGGAGGCACAGTTTGAACCTCAGGGAGTAAAAATTGTTTGTACTCCATCTCAACCTTCCTTCAAAGCTCACTCAGCTCATGGGCCACCTCCTTTCCAAGGCTTTTCAATTGTTTTTCTCCTCCCATCTTCAAAAATTATTATTATTACATATGTACTCTAAAAATTACTAATATTATATATTTACTTCTAGATGTACATGTTTGTCCCTAGCTTGTAAGCTTCTTGAGGGCAGGAAATGATTTGGTTTTGTTCCTATATCCCCAAGAGGTATCACAGTTCCTGGCAGACAATGGATGCTTCATAAATGTTTGTTGGTTGCATGAACGATTGCATGCATATATGAATGAATGAACAAATGAATGGATGGATGGATGAATGAATGAACAGCTTTCACTTGGGAAAGAAATAAGCAAACTTTGTCACTTGGAAAAGTTCCCTATTGGGAAATGTAGTTTTCCAGATGTAACCACTCACATACAGAGAGGCCACTTTTGGCTTTTGTTTTTTCCAATGATGATATAATAATAATAGTAATTTTTATGGTTGGGAAGTGAGTCCAGATGTATGATTTGGTCAGTGTGGGGAATTTCCTAGAATGGAAACTATCTTTACCTCAACAATTTGACAACTTGCCTAGCACTTGTTATCTTAGAGAGTTGCACATAGCTCACTGGGAAGCTAAGTGATTTTCTCACAGTCACCCAGCTAGTATGGGTCACAGCAGTACTTGAACCCAAGTTCTTTCTGAACTCCCAAGAGGCCAGCCCTTTACCCATTATACCATTACCCCACTTCTCTATGACAGTAATTGCTTCTATTAATGGTGCATATGTTTCAAAGTGCTTTTCACTTAGGGTTATCCAACTTGATCCTCAAATACAGGTAGTTATCCCTATTTGATGGATGGGCATAGTGATCTGGACCTAGAAAGATTAAGTGACTTATTTGAGGTCACACAGGAAGTCAGTGGCTGAAAGAGGTAGAGAGCCCAAGTGCTCTTCTGACTCATCTCACAGATCCCCCATTGCACATGAATGCCTCAGTCAATGATGGGGGTTGTACGAAACCATCCAGATTCCTTTGCCTAATCCACTTAATGAGCTAGAGTACAATCGCTGCTGCCTGGTTGCCTGGCTCCCTGGCTGCCTGAGGTTAAAGGGGCAATCTGCTTACTTCACAACATAGAAAAATCTAACTAGCTCATTTGGAAGCTGGACCTAAGACCCTGACTTCCTTAGCACTGTTCTCTTTATCAGCTGAGATAACTGGACAACTTTGGAGAAATTTTGCTGTGACCATATTAGTCTTGAAATAGGAGTAGATGGTTCTAATAAAGTATGATGTGGAATCTCTTATGAGATTCCTGGGAGAAATTGTACTAGAGTTCCTTTTCCTATCCATTCTTCAAGGAACAATTCAGGTAACCAACTCCTCTAGGAAGCCTTCCCTGATCTCTCTCAATGGAAATGATGTCTCACTTATGTGTATAAAGAACACTGCAGATTTTAAAGTGCCATGTAAATGTTCGGTTTTGTTGTTATAGTGCTTATGCATCATTCATATATTAATTTTTATGAAATTTATTTGTACAGCAACCCTTCTGGGCTACTTCTCAGATAGTAGTGGCTGCTCTCAGATTATGGGGTAGGCTATGGGTCTGAATTCCTAAGATTATGGGTCTTGAGACACCATTAATGAGTTCCCTTTAAATAGTTAGCCAGTAGACACAGTAGCTACCAAACATTCTTCCTGTAAACCTGGGCATAGCCTCCACAAATCCATGCAGCATGTATGGGCAGAGTGGGGACAAAGTATAAGGATAGTGAGGTATGGATGGATGGATCACAAGGGGTCGAGGAAACCTATATCTCTGTAACAGGGTCTCAATGTCCTTTCTCTCCTCATGGAGTCTTCTTGTGGCTTGTCTCTCAATTTCCAGATCTAGTTCTCCCTTGAATCTGCTCTTAGCCAATAGAGAGTGCCAGGAATCACTTTCTTTGCCTATATATGAACAGAGACTGTGACCCTCCTCCATGCTAGATGGATCTCAACTTTATCACAATTTTCTTGAACTGATGTATTTTATAACTTATAGATAAGGTTGTCTCCTACTTGGTAAGTAGCTCCATCACTAATCTTAATGGCTAATGGAAAATTTTCTGCTCCCCCTATCCCAGTTGCCCTCTGACACAAATAAAAGAGTCACAGTCTACAAAATTGCCCTCAGCCTAGACTCACTCCAGTGAACAAACTCTCAAATTATTCCACTATCTTCCATACTACCATGCTGATTCTCCCATCTGTTTCTCATTCCCTTTTACATGTTGTTTTTGCCAATAAAAGGTAAGGTCTTCAATAGCAAGGACTGTCTTATTTGCTACTTTTAGTATCCCCAATACATGGCAAAGTACCTGGCATATAGTAAGAGTTTAATAAATGCTTTTTCCTTCATCCAATCATAAAAAATGAAATATGAAAACATATTACATCAACAATATTTTTTAATTAGCCATACAAGTATTGGAAAATGGAACACAGTTATAAAACAGTTCATGTGGGAAAAAAAGAAAATCTGGGACCTTAGGGAGGGTGCTAAGTAAGTGGACCACTTATTTCTTTTGACCCAGAAGAAAGAACTGGTAGCCACAGGTCAGAGCTGCAGAGAATATATTTCAGTTTGAAATGAGAGAAAACTTCCTAACAATTAGAACAGTCAAAGAAAATGAAATTAACATGTAATGAGTTCTCCATCACCAGGGATTATCAAGTAGAGGTTGGATGACTGCTTATTCAGGATATTTTAGAGGGCAATCCTGCTCAGAAAAGTTGGTCTAGATGGCTTCTGGGGTCTCCTCTATCTTTTACAATCTCTTTCTAATATTTTTCATTTATTTTCAGCCATCAAGCATTTATTTTTGTCTCTTAGATTGTATAAAAAAATTAAGAAAAACATTTTTATTGGACGACTGGGAACAGTAGCTTAAGATCTAGAATAGGCAATTGGGTTCACACAATAGCACAACTAGGGTAAGGCTATTGATTCCCTGACAAAGACTATCTGTCCTCTGCTCTGGTTTTGAAGAGCCTTCCTGGTATGCACAGATAAGAGCTGGCATAAATGTGTTTCTCCCCAGAGCAGGGGAAGGCCCTGGAGGATCTGGTGACCTGCAGAAGTTTCCAACCTCTGGGGAGACCTAATTTGGAACATCAGGGTTCCCTGCCTCCCAAGTTGCCAGAATCAGTGCAGCACAGATGTTTCTTCTTCAATGGCTGAGCCTGTCCTCAAGTCTGGGATAGCATCCATCAGGCTTTTGTGAACTGAATGTGATTGACACCATCCATGCCCTCCAGTCCCCTTCCTAATCAAACCCTCATCATTCCCGGTTGTTGGCTGAAATTGGCTCTTCATGACCCAATTTTTTGCATTTAATCCCCAGAGTTTTCCTACTTAGACAGGTGACTGTTCTGAGGATAATAGATTCAAAGAAAAAAATAAGCAGGTAAAAGACCAAGGAAAAGGTCAAAGAAGAAAATAGAATAAGTCAAAGGAGGAAATAGAGTAAGTGGGGCTCAGGATAGGATGGAGGGAAATATAGTTAGTCTTTCATAACATGACTCTTAGGGAAGTGTTTTGCATAACTACACATGTGTAACCTATGTTGAGTTGTTTGCCTTCTCAGTGAGAGTGGGTGGGGAGGGAAAAAGGGAAAGAATTTGGAACTCAAAGTTTTAAAAACAAATGTTAAAAATTGTTCTTACATGCAATTGGGAAATAAGATAGACAGGCAATGTGGTATAGGAATCCATCTTGCCCTACAGGAAAATAGAAAGGGAAGGTGATAAGAGAAGGGGGGATAAGAGAAGGGAGGGCAGACTAGGGGAAGGAGTAATCAGAATGTGTGCCATCTTGGAGTGGGGGAGTAGGGGAGAGATGGGGAGAAAATTTGAAACTCAGAATCTTGTGGAAATGAACGTTGAAAACTAGAAATAAATAGGTTAATTATTTTTTTTAAAAGACCAAGGAAAAAAGGGGGAAATTTTATCATTTGTTGCTGGCTGTGTGGACTCATGGTTGGGGAACTAGGGAAAGGCAGTGATTCAATCAGAAACATGAAGACAGTTACATAGTTAATAATGGGAATTTGGGATAGGAAAGCCATGTTGGAAACAAGAAGCAAATATGGGCTTCTCAAAGAACCAGGGAGAGAGGCCCCAGTCCTGAAATTGCCTGAACTTAGTTAACTGAACTAAAGAACCAAGAGATTTATAAATAATGTCTTTGTATATAGTAGATGTTGAAAACATTTTTGTGGAATTGAATTAAATTGAATTGAATTCTCTATATGACCAGACAAAGCTAGACTCACTGGCCCTGAGTCCCAGATCCCTATCCCTTTGGTTTCAGCTTAAATCTGTTCTCCTTACAACCATCTGATCCAGTGTCCCCTGAGCTTTGCCTGTATAAGAATCCTCTGACAGCCTTTCAATTGATTCTGGGCACTCATCCGCTTACTTGGTTTCCCTGAACCGAGCCTTCCATCTCCATCAGCACATTCTGGGTTCTCCATTTAGTTCAAGAAATTCAATTCAACAAATATTTATTAAATGCCTTCAACCCATGGTATCTGTAAAAAGCCTTTCTATATGTTGTCTGCCCCCAATAAATCCTCAAGCCTGTAGTAAAATATTCTTTGTTACATTCTCACAATAATTACACTGAGCATATGTTCCTGTCATAATAATGCAGTAGGATGGGATAAAGCAGGAAACAGGGGGCTACATTCCAAGGCTATAGAGCCTAGGAAAAAGCCCAACTCTTGCTTAGGAGAAGCACAAAGACTAAAAGCTTTGCCACCACAAGGGTCCTAGTGGGCTTATAATGCCCAGTGGGGTAGGGAAACAGGGTTTAGGGGAGGGCAGTATCTAGACTCTAGCCCTCTCTGTAAGAAAGAGAGTTTGTTTTAATCTTGTTTCGAATGATTACAGTTCTTCCTGGAAGACTTGCCCACTTGATGACATTGGTAGGATCATAGAATTTAGCAGCGAGGTGGCACTAGGAGTCAAGAAGACTTGAATTCAGATCCTGCCTCAGACACTAGCTATATGACATTAGGTAAGTCATAACTTCTCTGTTTCAGTTTCTTCATCTTTAAAATGGGAATAATAATAGCACCTACCTCACAGGGTTGTTGAAAGGATCAAATGAGATAATATATGTAAAAACATTTTGTGAACCTTAAAGCACTATACTCTGGTTGTTACTATGTTATTACTGTTGTCATTGGTAGTTATTGCCATCAGAAAGAACCTTAGAGGTCATGGAGACTGGCTCCCTCATTTCACAAATGAGAAAACTGGGTCCCAGATTTGGGAAGTGATTTGCTCAGAGTCACACAGATGTTAAGTGACAGCCAGGATCCTAGACCATTACCTTGGCTATTACTCTTTTTGCCATTTGCCTTACCTCCTAAAACCCAAAGAATTACATGACCTAATCAGCCCCTGGGTACCATCATGCAGAATTCTTGTTGTGTTGAGAATTCTGTAGTGTGCACTGCGGGTAACAGGAAAGATTTAGACTACATGGCTCCTCCCTTCAAAGAAAGAGCAGGTAGAAATGCACAATAATGGCAATGATAGATAATAGATAGATAGATAGATAGATAGATAGATAGATAGATAGATAGATAGATAGATAGATAGATAGATAGATAGATGATAAAGGAAGAAAGGAAGGAAGGAAGGAAGGAAGGAAGGAAGGAAGGAAGGAAGGAAGGAAGGAAGGAAGGAAGGAAGGAAGGAAAGAAGGAAGGAAGGAAGGAAGAAACACAGTTTTCTTTTATATAACACATTTCAAATCTTATCACATTTGATTCTTATAATGACTTTGGGAGATAGGTACCATTATTGCCCCATTTTACAAATGAGCAAACGGAGTCAGACAGATTAAGCGACTTGCTAGGATCACACACCTAAAAAGTATCTGAAGTTCCATTTCCTGATTCAAGTTTGGCACTCTACCCACACTTTGATGGAGAATGGAAATTCTCCATTGTGACTTCAAAGACTCACAGTGATGAAGAAAAAGAGTTGCTGTTCATTGAAGAAAGTTCTAGAATACCAGACTCTCAGACTTTGCCAAGATAAGGGAATACATCAGGTATTGTGAACTGAGAAAAGAAGGAAAGAGAAAGGATGCCACATAGAAAGGGCATGGAAGTAGGACAGAGGGAGGAAGTGGAGTCCAGAGAGAGTAGAGTTGAGATGAGAGTCAGGTGAAGCATGGCTGAGATCCCTTCCAAAATGGTAGTCCTTGGAAGGAACTTGTCAATGAGGAGAGGAGGGTACCTGAGTAGAGACCTCCCCAGAAAGCAATGTAACAGGTGAGAAGTAGGTGGAATTTGGAGAAAGATGAGGTGAGAATGAGGCATATATGAAAGCATATAGTTTACATGTAAACATATACGTGTGTATATGTGTGTGTGCTGTGTATATGTTTACATGTTCAAAATAAATTGAAGATAATGTGGGGAGAGGGGAAGAGACACTAGAAGGGCAACCTGGATTTGATCCCTAGATCTACTATTTGTTTGCTAACAGTGTATCCTTGGGCAAATCATTTCACTATCCTGGGTCCTGGTTTTCATCTGGAAAATGATATGGACAAGCAAGATGATCTCTAAAATTATTCCTTCCAACTCCAGTTCTATGATCTTATGCTTATTTTATGTCTAGGACTCGTGAGCTTGTTAATGTCTGAACACCCTCCAGCAATGCAGATTATAACCCATCTTTAATTCCTGATTTTAAAGAGTTTCCTGAGGCTCAGAGAGGTAAAGTGACTTGACCAAAGTTATATAGTTAGCAAGTATCAATCAATTAAACAATCAATAAGCATTTATTAAATGCCAACTATGTGCCAGGCAGTGTGTTTAGCACTAAAGATACAAAAAAGAGACAAAAGATAGTACCTTTCCTCTAGGAGTTTACAATTTAATGGGAGAAACAACATTCAAATAAATATAAATAAGGTAGGATAAATCAGTCATTTAGTTATAGATATAACTATATAATGACTTTATGTGACCCCATGGAGTTTTCTTGGCAAAGATACGAGAATGGTTTGCTATTTCTTTCTCCAGTGAGTCCCCATTCTACAGATGAAGAATTGAGGCAAATAGGGGTTAAGTGACTTGCCCAAGGTCACACAGCTAACAAGGGTCTGAGGCTATATTCCAACTGGATCTTCCTGATTCAGACCTCAGGGCTCTACTATACCCCCTAGCTGTCCGTGGAGACAGGATAAATAGTAAATAATCAGCAGAGTGAAGGCACTAGAATTAAGAGGGATTGAAGAAAGCTTCCTCTAAAAAATGGAATTTTAGTTAGTACTTAAAGGAAGTCAGAGAAGTAGGTAGCCAGAGTAGAGGAGAGAGAGTCTTCCAGGCATGGGGGAGAGCCAGAGAACTGATTCCTAGCCAAGAGATGGAGTGACCTATTTGTGGAACAGCTAGGAAGCCAATGCCACCAGACTGAAGAGTATGTGTCAGGGAGTAAGGAAATGTAGGAAAGGTCTAGGTTATGAAGGGATTTGAATGCCAAGTGGAGAGTTTTGTATTTGATTGAGGTATTAGGGAGCCACTGGAGTTTATTGAGTAGGGGAGTGACATGAGCAGATCTGTGCTTTAGAAAAATCAGTGTCAGAGACAGGATTTGATCCCAGGCTTCCCTGACTCTAAGCCCAGAGAGCTGGGATCATAGGACCATTTATCTAGAGCTGAAAGCCAATTCAGAAGACATCAAGTCAAACTACCCCATTTTTTTAGGCATTTCCTTATTTATTAGATTTTAAATTAAATTGCTTTAGAACATAAACCATTTGTTGAGCACCTACTGAATGTTTAGCATAATGTTAGTCTGTATAGAGGAGTGGTGATTGCCCTTTTTCTTTTCTTTCCTTTTTTTTTTTTTACAAATTAATTAATTGATTTTTAATTTTCAACATTCACTTTTCAAATTTTGCCCCCATCCTTATCCTCCCCCTTCCCCAAGACGGCATGTAATCTGATATAGGCTCTACGTATACATTCTTATTAAACATATTTCCATATTAGTCATGTTGTATAGAAGAATTAGAACCTATCGCATTTTAAAGATGAGGAAACTGAGGCATACACAAGTGAAGTAACCTACCTAAGATCGCACACAAAGCACTAGTGTTTTACTAAGTGGGAACTCAGACTGTGATTTGAATAACTGTTTCCCCAAAACAATAATCCAGAACCTGGGAAAAGTAGAAAAGGGCTCTGGAGCCGGAGCCATTAGAGTCTTCAGAAGCAAAATATAAACTGGAAGAAAATGGAAAGCCTTTGCTTGGTGCCATGCATAGAATTTTTCCTTTGAGCCTGAAGGTGAAATCTTCTGCTGCTTCAGCACCAACCCTTTTCCCCTTAGCTTCTTGAAGTGATCTATTTATTTGCATGCTTAAAAGTCCCTCAGATCACGCTGACACTGTGTTTTCTGATGTCCTCTTTGATCTTTCACTTTGGGTCTCTTAAAGCTTAATGCGTTTAAACATCTCCTGTCTGATCTCCATCCCTTTTATCCAGTTTCTTTGATCCAGTTGGTTCTGGTCACTTGCTAATCCCACCAAGGTTCTTGCTTCACGTAAGATTTTCCTCTTATTCCGCATGCATCCCTCTCCCCGCTTTCCACCCTTTCAATATGTTAAAATGCTGTGATAGCAACTCAATATAAGAATACTGAACCCAGAAAGAGGAAAACTAAGCTGAGCACAAGTAAGTAAGAGAGAAAAATTTTTAAAGAAACCAAGATATTAACCTAGGTCGTCCTGACTCCTACTCCAGCACCCTATCCATTATCCCGCACTAGGTCATAACTTATATGTGTCTAAATGAAAACATCCACCAATCAAAAGGATCTTCAGTGTTGTCAAGTCCCTAAATAAATCAAATTTGGGAGCTGAGGAATAAAGAGTCTTTAATTGAGGTATAAAGGTGGCAAACCTGCCACCCTGGGGAATATCTCATGAGTGCAGAGCTCAACTGATTCCCTTCCCAAAGACCTCTGAAAAGGGTTTTTTGCACCTTTAGAAGGAGAAAGAGAGGAGGTAATATGAGATATGACTTTCTAATGTCCTTGCCCCCTTCCTTTTAGAATGACACAGGGGGCAAGGATATTAGAAACTTAGATCCAGCTTAAGCTAGGTTCCTTTACAAAGTAAAATTTCAATGTGAGAGTTTAGAATGTGAATCATCAACTCAACCCAATCAACACTATCTTAAGGGTAGGAAAGCAAGGACGTTACTAGAATTCCAACAATTTCTAAGACACTGGCATTGCTAACTTGATTAAGAGATAGTTGCAGTGAGCACTGCATTTTGATATTACAATTTTCTGTCAGTATCAACCACGTGGTATGGTAGAGGACTCTGGGCTCAGTGAGAATTTAGCCATTTTTTGCTGACCAGTTTCTCCAGCAATGCAATTCTTTGGACCTCAGGTTACCAGGTAGGAGTGGACAGAGTTCAATTCCAGAACAATAAATAGCAAGGGTAGGTTCCTGCTACCTCTGACCTTCAATAAGTTCTTATGTAGCCTCCTCTGCCAGACAGCATAATACATCTTCAAAGTCAAGAAGACATAGGGCCAAGTCCTGCCTCAGACACACAGTGACTGTGTGACTCTGGGCAAGTCACTTAACTTCTCAGTGCTCTAGCCAGCTAAGACAAGAAGTTGCAAAGAAGGAACCAATTTGCTTTGGTGCTAGGAGTTCCCTTGCTTGGGAGTTTCCTAGGACAACTAGATCTGACATCTCATATTCCTATCCTTACCACCATCTGAGAAATCAAAGACCAGAAAGAGATCTTGGGATCATTGTCTTTCTTCAGGTTCTTTTCTGCGGGCAGCAACCCTGTCCCACCCTGTCCCCTGAAGGACAATACACTCAGAGTCCCAACAGATACACAACTAATCTTTAGCATAGCATGATAGAGTTGGGGGGACAAATTCTCAGAGGTGAAATTTAGCTTGGCATAGCATAAATTATTTTCTTAGAATTCTTTGTTTTCATTCTCCTCCCAGTCTTAGGGACCCTTCTCTAATGCCAACCCTTGTGTAGGGGGAATGGGGAAAGGATAACTCTTCTTTTTCACTTCGAATCCCAGGTCTAAACTGAATTCTTTCAGGTCCTTTGGTATCTAAGAAAATGGCATCCTTCCCCTCCTCTCTCCCAGACCCAAGTCTAAGTTGTCTTCCTTGAAATCATACTGTGTAGGCAACAACTTACTAAACCATGCACATGAACAACCCTGATAACTAATTAGGGAACCTGGGGTTTTGCTCCAAACAGATCTCAAAGTCCTCTGAGGGTGAAACATAGAGTCTTGGAAGCCTAACCATTCAGGCAGAGATATGGAAATGGCAAACACCCAGAGAACAGAAACTTTCATTTCAAAGAGTTAAAGATCATACAGGTCAAGATATTCCTGGTAAATCTAGGGATTCTGGCCAATTGTGGATGTGCCAGTGATAGTGACAGAGGATGCTGATCCAGGATAATTACACTTCTTTTCTTTACTCCTTCCTACCATTCTTCCTTCCTTACCCTCCTTCCTCTTTTCCTTTCTTTTATTCCTTACCTCATCCCTTCTCAAGTGTTGCTTCCTTTTCTTCCTTCTTTCCTTTCTCCCTTCATTCTTTCCATCCTCTATTCCCTCTTTGCTTCTTTCCTCCTTTCCCTTTATTTCTTCATTTTTCTTTCCTTCATTTCCTCCTTTTCTCATTTTTTCTCTTACTGAGCAAAGCACCAGGTTTCCTGATCAATACTCAGGATATGCCATTGAAAAGTAGGCAGCTGCCTACATGACATGACTTCGAAAGTGCTAGGAAGTGCTCCCTCCTCCCTCCTTGAAAGAAAAATTCCCCATCAGCTCATTGATGCTAGGGAATTTTACAATATAAGGTTCATTTCTTTGACTTAAGACACCATGCCCTGTTCAAACACAAATAGGCCTAAGATATGTACTTACCAGCCAGTTATATTTTAGGCAGAAAATGTGGTCTTATAAGTAGGATTTGATGGGGCCTTGGAGAAAGGAGGAGAAGCATGGGGACAATGGCTACTTGAGATAGTTAAGAGGACACCTTCACAGGGCAAAGAAAAGAAAGAATGGGAAGGAGATTCCAAATGACAAGCTTTTCCTACTTTCTTTCATTGTTTGTTTATTTGCAGTGTCAACAGCCACTTCCATCTTTCTACTATCTTAATCCATGAAAGATCATGGGTTACAAATCATCTTGATTAAGCCACTAAAGGGGCATTGTAATCTAATAGAAAGATGGCTAGATTTTGGAGGACCTAGGCTCAAGTCCCAAATTTCCTGGTTAATAACTGTGTAACACTGGGTAAGTCACTTCACTTTCTGGGTCTCAGTTTCTTCATCTGGAAAATGATGGGATTGGGTTGAATGATCTCTAAGTTACCTTAGAATGCTAAATCTATGATCCTTCAGTCCTTTGAAGATTGAGGCTTTCTAACTTCATTCCCATTACTGACCCACCCTCATCCCTAAACACAGTAGTGATTGTTGAGAGAACTCCATAACTGAGTATTTTCAAACACTGTTGTCCCATGATAGTCAGATAGGCTTCTGATTTCTCTCTACCTTCCCCACCCTGGTATACGCACACCCAAAACACTTAACTTCTGATTTCTATTTTGACAGATGTGCTATATTACTCTGAAGTACTTTCCACTAATTCTAGTTTTATGAAAAGGAAAAAAGCCAACTCTTAGAGGATTCACATATCGACTTACTGTTCACTAAGCTCTTATTAGATTGCTTTATATTGTGGGGACCAAAACAAAAAAAAATCAATGGATGTTTTGAGGGTTTCTCAGAAGGGAATACCCAATGTCTTGACACCCCCCTATTCCCCAATAATGGATGAAATATCAACCCAGTGCTCCAAGATGCATCTTGTTAACATTCAGCCATATCATACTTTGCTAGAGGAACCCAAACCTTATATAAGTGTAAACTCAGACGTAACCAGAAGAATAGATTGAGAAACCCAAGAAAAAGGAATCAGATTAATACACTGACAAGAACACCTGACTAGAGAATCAGTAGACCTGGATACTAATAACCATGTGACTTTGGACAAGTCATTTTTTACCTCCCTTGGCCTTGGTTTCCTCATCTACGAAATGAGGGGGATGGGAAGAGAGGTGAAACAGGAAAAAAAACCTAAATGATCTGTGCTATCCTTCCCAGCTTCAACATTCTGTGGGAAAAAAATCAACAGCCTGCCAGCCAAGCCCCTTAGACCATAGGCCCAGTGAGAGTTTGACAGCATAACTTGAATTTCCTTCTCTATTTTTCTCTTCTGCAAGAAGAAACTCATGCCCACTCACTGAATTCCTTGGCTGAGCTCCCCCCCTGAGATCTAAGGGATGGGTATTGATCACACCAGCCTCTGTTTGCATTATTTAGCTCTCAAGAAACATCTGCTTGCTGTTCATTAGCTTTGTCTGGGTGCTGCTGCCAGATGGGAATGCCATCTGGTGGTTGAGTCCAGGATGTGCATTTATGCTCCCATATATTCAGATCCAACAACACCATTAACATCTGGCATGCTGTGGTGCACAGTTCCTTGGGTGCCATAGCAGCAGGGAATCTGTCACTCCTAACTGTACCAAACACCCTCCCCTGAAGTTGAGTTAAGAAAAATAGCTTTCCTGGGACCACCTTCCCCTGGGATAAGAACTGAGAGAGTTCCTCTCAACAGATCACTGAATCATATGTTGGGAGATAGAAGGGACTCCAAAGTCATCTAACCCAAACCTCTCATTTTACAGGTGAGTAAAATGAGACCCAGCAAGGTTACATGTCTTGTCTGAGGTCACAAAGGGAGTAAGTAGGGGGACAGAGCCAAGATGGCAGAGTAGAAGGAAGGACCTGTAGAAGCTTTCCCCCCATAGCCCATAAAATACCTGTAAAAATGACTCAAAACAAATTCTAGAGCAGCAGAAGCCACAAAACAACAGAGTAAAAGAGATTTCTAGCCTAAGACAGCCTGAAAGGGTGACAGGAAAGGTCTGTCTCACCAGATTTGGAGCAGAGTGCAGCCCAGCATAGCATGGCACAGACAGGACTGGAGCAGGCTTCAGTGTGAAAAATCACAGGTAGCAGCTGTGGTTCCCAGATTTCTCAACCCACAAATGGCAAAGATGGCTTTAAAGGTCAGTAATAAAGCTCTTTTACCGGGGTGAGAGGAGACTGTAGTCCAGACCCAGTCCCCAGCCCAGGGCAGTGGCACCAGTGTCCACTTTTGGAGCCCTCAGCCTAAAGACCCTGAGGGAATTGAGCAGCTGATCTGGGTCTCAGTTCTGAGTGGTGGTCCAGGGGTGAGGAGGAGCATTGGCATGGTGGAGCTGATGGTAACTGAAGAGAAGGAGTCCTACTCAAAGATCCTGGGCAGAAAAGAGTGCTTGTGCTTGCTCACAGAACAGAGCACAGTCCAGAAGAGGGGTAAATTCCTCTCCCTTGATTGTGCCACCTCAGAAGAACTGAGAACTTACAGGTCCTTTGAAAAAGGACTCAAAAGTCAAGTAAATGGCTGGGAAAATGCCCCCAAAAGGGGGAAACATAAGACTATAGAAGGTTACTTTCTTGGTAAAAAGGTATTTTCTTTCATCCTCTTGGATGAGGAAGAACAAAGCATACCATCAGAAGAAGACATAGAAGTCAAGGCTTCTACATCCAAAACTGCCAAAAAATATGCAATGATCTCAGGCCATGGAAGAGCTCAAAAAGGATTTTCAAAATCAAGTAAGAGAGGTGGAGGAAAAAATGGGAAGAGAAATGAGAGCAATGCAAGAAAATCATGAAAAGCAAGTCAATAGCTTGCTAAAAGAGACCCATAGAAATGCTGAAGAAAATAACACCTTTAAAAATAGACTAACCCAAATGACAAAAGAGGTCCAAAAAGTCAATGAGGAGAAGAATACTTTAAAAAGCAGAATTGCTCACATGGAAAAGGAGGTTCAAAAGCTCCCAGAAGAAAACATTTCTTTAAAAATTGGAATGCGTGTTCATCCTTCATTGCCAAAGAAGACTATGGCATCAGAGAAATGATGACATGACTTACATTTAAATTTGTTTTGAGTGAGGGAGGGCTGTGCAGGTCACCAGCCTCACTTCTCCTCCAGAGCCATCTGAGTCCAGTGACCAGATATTCATCAGGATGACTGGAGATGACCCAGGATGAGGCAATTGAGGTTAAGTGACTTGCCCAAGGTCACACAGCTAGTGAGTGTCAAGTGTCTGAGGTGAGATTTGAACTCAGGTCCTCCTGACTCCTGCACTGGTGCTCTACCCACTGCGCCACTTAGCTGCCCTTAAAAAATTAGAATGGAGCAGATGGAAGCTAATGACTTTATGAGAAGCCAAGAAATTATAAAACACAACCAAAAGAATGAAAAAAATGGAAGACAATGTGAAATAACTCACTGGAAAACAACTGACCTGGAAAACATATCCAGGAGAGATAATTTAAAAATATAGGTCTACCTGAAAAGCATGATCAAAAAAAGAGCTGAGACATCATCTTCCAAGAAATTATCAAGGAAAACTGCCCTGATATTCTAGACCCAGAGGGAAAATAGAAATGGAAAAAATTCACTGATCACTTCCTGAAGGAGATCCCAGAATGAAAACTCCTAAGAATATTGTAGCCAAATTCCAGAGTTCCCAGGTCAAGGAGAAAATATTACAAGCACCCAAAAAGAAACAATTCAAGTATTGTGAAAATACAATCAGGATAACATAGGATTTAGCAGCTTCTACACCAAGGGGTCAAAGGACTTGGAATATGATATTTCAAAGGTCAAAGGAGCTAGGATTAAAACTAAGAATCACCTACTCAGCAAAACTGAGTATAACACTTCAGGGGGGAAAATGGAATGTCAATGAAATAGAGAACTTCCAAGAATTCTTGTTGAAAAGATCAGAGCTGAATAGAAAATTTGACTTTCAAATTCAAGAATCAAGAGAAACATGAAAAGGAAAACAGGAAAGAGAAGCCTTGAGGAACTCATTAAAGTTGAACTGTTTACATTCCCACATATAAATGTTATTTATAACTCATGAGATCTTTTTCAGTATTGGGTAGTTAGAGGAAATATATATGTAGGTGTGTATGGGTATGTATGTGTGTGTATATTATATGTGTGTAGGTATGCATATGTACATGTTTGTATGTGTATGTATATATACATAGACAGAGGGCACAGGGTGAGCTGAATATGAAGGAAGAATATCTAAAAAAATAAAATTTACTGTTGAATGGAATGTACTAGGAGTAAGAGAAAGGGAAAGGTAGAAGGTATCAAAGCATCTCACATAAAAGAGGGAAGAAAGAGCTTTTACAATGAAGGGAAAGAGGAGAGAAATGAAAGGAAGTAATTGAGCCTTACTCTCACGTGATTTAGCTTAAGGAAAGAATAACATATACTCAATTGAATATGGAAATCTATTTTACCCTGCAGGAAGGCAAGGGGGAAGGGGATAATAGAGGGAAGATAAGAGAAGGGACAGCAAATTGGGGAAAGGGATAATCAGAAACAAACACTATTGTAGGAGGACAGGTTAAGGGAGAGAATGGAATAAATGAAGGGCAAGATAGAACAGAGGGAAATGTGGTTAGTCTTTTACAACACAACTATTATGGAAGTACTTTGCATTGATACACATGTATGACATATTGCATTGCTTGTTTTTTCAATGAGGGTGAGTAGAGATGGAGGGAGAGAATATGGAACTCAAAGCTTTAAGAATGAAAGTTAAAAATTGTTTTAGCATGTAACTGTAAATTAAGCTATACAGGCAATGGAGTATAGAATTCTATTTTACCCTACAGGAAAACAGAGGGGAAGGGGGATGGAAAAAGGGTGGGTAATAGACGGAAGGACAGACTAGAGGAAGGGGTGAATGGGGTACATGTTGTCCTGGGGTGGGAGGTGGGGACAGATGGGGAGAAAATTTTGAATTCAAATTTTGTGGAAGTGAATGTTAAGAACTGAAAAATAAATAATTATATATTTAAAAAAAAGAAAGGGAGTAAATATCAGAGATAAGATTTGAACTCAGGTCCTTTGACTTCAAGCCATCCTTCTTGCTAAACCACATTGCTTCTCTTTTTCCAAACAGGTACAGATTCTGTTGCTTAGATTTATTCATGAGTCATTCTAGCTAAAACCCCTTTGATCAACAAGTCTTCATAACACCTTTTGTGACATTCTGGTGTGGTCATGTAATATAACTTTTTTCAAGCAATTCAACAAGATCACAAACTGATTTCAGAGATCAGAGTTTTCTGTTTTCAGCACCTAGGACAGCTCTAGGCATGTATGCTCCGCTACCCAGTGGACTTCCGATCTCATCAGCAGAGTTATTCTCTCCAGCCACAACTTAACTATGCCTTTCTATCTTGGGCAACTTTCTTCCATGTCATCTCATAAGTTCACTACAGAGAGTCTGTCCAATATTGGGAGATAGGGAGATGGGGGAGCATCTTTTTTGCCATCGCAAGTATACATATAATGCCTACAGGTTGCTGTCCATTATCTCTCTCTGTGTCCAGACTATCATCTTTTACAATGAGACATTTCCTCAATGACATCGTTTATACTTGTGTTCCCAAATGGTTCTTTTTTATAATGGGTTGCCACCTGTTCACTTTCACCATGTGCCTCAGAATTACCCTTTGGATCATCTTCAACTTCAGTTCTTCAGAAACTAGTATTTCACACAATCAACCAACATGGGAAAGCTAGGTGGTGCAGTGGATAAAACACCAGCGCAGGAGTCAGGAGGACCTGAGTTCAAATCTCACCTCAGACACTTGACACTCACTAGCTGTGGGACCTTGGGCAAGTCACTTAACCCCAATTGCCTCATTCTGGGTCATTTTCAATCATCCTGATGAATATCTGGTCACTGAATTCAGATGGCTCTGGAGGAGAAGTGAGGCTGGTGACCTGCACAGCCCTCCTTCACTCAAAACAGTCAAGTGCAAGTCATGTCATCATTTCTGTGATGCCATGGTCTTCTTTGGCAATGAAGGATGAACACACACACAACCAACATAAAGAAAAGAATATTAGCATTAAAGTGATGAGCCTTTGTTTCAAGGAGAAACTTAAAGTCATCAAAATAACTTTTTTTAATTCCCCAAAGACACTCTAGCCTACTTTGCTCACTGAGTTCAATCATGGGTCCAGCCCATTGTTCATTTGCAGTATGTTTCCAAGACATATGTGTTGATGTATCAGTTCTTTAGGTGGTCTTACAGCACTTCTTAAACAGCTTAAGAAGCACTGATGAGGTTTGTGAGTGGAAAAAATTTAAGAAGCCCTGGAGTCTATCCAGCTACACAACATAGTACAGGACAATGAGCACTCTTCGCCCACTTGCTTTTTCCTATAAGGTACACAGCAGGCACTTAATACATACTCACTAAATCAGTGAATCAATGTCTCATGGCACAGGGGAAAGGGCACTGGATTTGGAATCAGAAGACCAAGGTACAAATCCAATTTCAGCTACTATCTGTGTGACTTTGTGCAAGCTGTTCAGCCTCCTGGAGCCTCAGTTTCCACTTTGTAATATGAGGACACTGCCCTAGAAAATCTCTAAGGTGAGTTCCAGCTTTTGCTTTTACTAAGTGCCTGCTCTGTGCTGGCATTGCTGATGTTACATTAATTAATATGGCCACTTTTAGCCAGTGCCCAATTTGGAGTCCATTCATCACATATCCAAGGAACGCTTCTTGGGACTTCTCCTCCCCTCTTCCACTCACAAGCAGCCTGACATCTTGACTACCAGAAAGCATCTCTACTCTTGCAACAACAGGCCAGGCCAAGTTGTCTTGTTGTGAACTTTCTTTTTCATATCAAGGAATTCAGTTCAGTCACATCCAACTTGTTGTGAGCACATATGAGATTTTCTTGGCAGAGATACTGAAGTAGTTTGCCATTTCTTTCTCCAGCTCATCTTACAGAAGAGAAAACCTAGGTAAACAGGGTTAAGTGACTTGCTCAAGGTAACACAGCTAGTTAGTAGTTGAAACTATATTTGAACTCAGGAAGGTTAGTCTTCCCGATTCCAAGCCCAGTGCTCTATCCACTGTGCTATCTAGCTGACTCATGTCAAAAATTAATTCCCACTATTAGACTCTTCCTTAGGTGAAGGTGCTGTTTCCAGAAGGCCTCTATCAAAATGGAGCTGTCCAGTGGTCAGAGGATCATAGATTGAGATCTGGAAGAGATCTCAGAAGCCATCTAATTCAACTTGTTTATTTTACAGATGAGGAAAGAAAGTCCCAGGAAGATTCAGTATCTTGCCCAAGGTGACACAAGTAATAAATAATCAGGGTAAAAATTTGAGCCCCATTCCTCCAACTTCAGAAACAGCCTTCTTTCCTCTGTACCAAGTATCTCATTAATTCATCCATGTGGATAAATTCGGAAACCAGGATCCTGGGTGAATGAGGGGGATGCAAGAAGGCTATCTTTAGATGGGAATTGAGTAGAAATATGAAAATTAGAAGCACAGGGTGCTGTCCCCAGGACAAGAATGGGTGGTCATTGCAGTCAACAAGGGTCTCTGGACAGCAAGAAGGCAGCACGAGATGCCTTGGATCTTAATAGGGGACCCATTAAAATAGAGATGGTAGTGCTGATGATAGACCTTGCCTATTTCTCCCTTTTGCCGGGAGGTGCCTAGTTGGAGAGAATAACCCAAAATGTTTCCTAATATGTTTTCTGCTACACACACACACACACACACACACACACACACACACACACACACACATTCTATCACCTCATTAAAAAAAAAAAGCTGAAACTTCATAGTTGGAAGTTTTTGTCTTGGGGAAAATGGGGAGAAACAGCTTCAGGTCCTGGCCCAAATCCACCCTGAATTGGATCCACATTGATTGGAACTCTCACTCCATTAACGGTTTAGAGTCAGAAGCAGACCTAACTAATAATTCAGTTTCCTAAGACTTAAGTCATAAGTCAGCCTTTGCCACAACCAGCTGTTCCAGAACCCAAATGCTACCCATGAAGCCCTGCTGCTTCTTTTTTTTTTTTCCAGGGGCCTGGATCCATTTCGTTTAGGACCCTCCTCCAGGGGAACTTTCCCTTTTGTCCTCATCCTTAAAGGAAGTACCACAGTAGAGGTATGGTATTCTTTACACTTGTAGAGCTGCTTGAAGAAGGCATGCCTAACCCCAGCTGTGCAAAGCCAAGGAAGTTACTAATGATTAGGCGTCTTCCTAACAACAAAATCTGCTTGTAGTAGGCTATATGGACTATTTGGCAGATGCCACTAATATCAGGCCTTTTAGGTATCTCTAGGGTATGTACAACTATATTGGACCAGGTCTATCTCAAGTCAATCCAGTGATTGAGGCTTAAGATTAAAATGCAAAGACAGGGTAGCCAAGGCTGATGTCCAAGCTCCTAGGGCCTGTGGCTACCTAAGAACTGCAAGTATTTCCTTAAAGGTGATAAATAATAACAAATGAACTAGAAACATAAGATGCAGAATGAGACACGTTTTCAGACACAATGAATGTGGAAATTTGCTTTGCTTAACTTTAAATGTTAAACTTTACTAGCATGAAATTGTGCTAGGACTTTTGGAATATCCAATATATTTGTTACAAGCACTTTATTTTTATTTTTTTCTTTTACTGGGGGGGGAGGAGGTGGCACAAGTGGCAAGGAGAGAAAGAGATAAGGTCACAAAGAAGAAAGAAAGAAAAGAAAGTCATTGAGGCATTCTTTTAAAAATAGAAAATGATGGAAGGAAGGCCAGAAAGAATCCAAACAAAGCTTCCGATTGAACTTAGTGTATACTTTAAAAAAAACCAAACTGTAGTTTCATGTACAATCTTACATATAAAAATGTCCATTCTATTTCATGTTTATATTCAGAATAAAAATAAAACTAATTTTAAAAAATAAATGTTAATTATAGATCATAGATTAATTGGAGATGTTACATGAATGTGTATGATATGGAGCTATATCTGGCTTTCTGTGTCTTCGTGTCTTTACTTAGTGTGTCTATATGTTTTAGGATGTGTTTATCTCTGCAGTGAGTGTGTGTGTGTGTGTGTGTGTGTGTGTGTTTTCTGCTGTTTGTGAGTCTCGCTGTGTACTCTTGTTTAGATTCACTGTTTTCCTCTGGGAGCTATTTCCTTTGAAGTTCTTCAGCAGAATTGGTCAATAATGTGAAGTTTCTTTCATTCTTTGCTTTAAAAAGAAAAAATTCTGTGTAGTGGAGGTGCTATGAAGAGTGGGGTTTTAACTAGAGAAGGGTCTGTTTGTCCGAGTTCCAAGACCACTTGGAGGAGTATGGCATTCTGCCACTAAAGGAATCCAACTTCCTTCCCCAGATCCTATCTCCTCTTTGCCAGACAACCTGGACTGAAGATTAAAGTAATTGGGGCCATCGATTCACCATGGTCTGGAAGGGAGAAAAAGCACATATGTGTACTATCTCTCACTCTTCCTCCAGCAGTGTGGTAATGGACTTTGGCTGGTGAGGCGTGGAGAACTGAGCTAGGGAGAGGAGAAGGCAGGGGCCCGCCTGCAATCAACATTGGAAACTAGTCATTGGCATAGCTCTATCCTCCACTGCACTTGGTCCCTTCCAGTTGTTGCTGGCACCTCCCCATTGGTGTAGGGGCCCTGAGTCTATGCCACCTGCTTCCCTAAGCTCAGCCAGCAGAAATCCAATTTGTTTGGTTGTGTTTTCTCTCACCAGTTCTGGCAAATATCTTAGGGCTGATGTCTTGGAAAATTCCCAGCTCTAAGAATGAACTGGAGTGTAAGGGCTGCAAGGATATGATTCTGGTTCTATCTTCCCCAGAGCTCCAGGATGAGGAAGATTAGGGAAATGGCAAGAAGGGATTAGCAGCCTGAGTTCTATCCATAGAAGAGATAGGGGAAGTAAAACTCTCTGCCCCTACAGGGCAAAGAGAGTTCTTGGCAGTTGCAAAATGGAGGCGACAGTTTTTGCAAAGAAGACAAGGAAGGAGCTCTTGGAGGATGAACACCAAAAGCCCTTGTCAACTTGCCAATAGTAAGAGAAGGAAAATCACACCAAGGAGATAGCTGGGCCCTTTTGAGAAGCCAGGATATACCAACATAAGTATAGGTACTCAATTTTTTTCTTCCTGATCACATTCAAATATCTTTGCTTATGTTATTATCATCCCACTTATTAAATCCTAAAGGTAGGAGAGACATCAAGACACACCAACCCTCTCCTAACCCCTATCGTAATATTTGAGTAAAGAAATAAAGCCACCCATATGGGGGTATTAGAATCCAGTGTAGTGAGACTCAGTCTCCATGTGGATCATAGGAGCTCCTATCCTTAGTCAATTCTCTCATAGATTAGATAGATAGATAGATAGATAGATAGATAGATAGATAGATAGATAGATAGATATAGATCATTATATATTATATATTTATATTATATATTATATAGATCATTAGCCACAAGAGGAAGTGGTTTAAAAGGTATGGATGACTTAAGGCAGCCCTAGGAGAGCAAACCAAAGCCTGTGGCACAAAGTAAGGAATGCTGAACTTGTAATCACAGGGTCAGAATTTGAATCATGATTTTGCCTCCTATCACCTCAGTCATCTTAGGCATATTATTTCACCACTTTTGGCTTCAGTTTTCTTGAGTCTGTAATGAGGGGGTTAAACAACGTCCTTCCTAGATGTAGATCTATGTTCCTATATCAGTAACAACAACTACTCATAAGGCAGACCCCAGATTATGGAAGTACTGATTTACTCAGGACAAAATATTCTCTCCAGCAGGAATGCACCAGAAACTTTAGAAATATTGTATTTCACATGAGGAAGTGCTTTCTTGAGATTTGAGTAATATGATGACCCTGGTCAACAAAATTCAAGAAGAAAAAACCAGCTCTCAGAATCCATCATAAATGTTTGGGTATCCTCAGGATTGGGAAAGAACATAGATAGTCTGGAGTGATAGCCCTTATTTTCTTCTGGAATAGAGTTAAATGTTATTCTTTGCACTGGCCAGCACTCACCATGGAGAAACTTTTCAACAAGGATTCATTTATCTCATGTCAGTCACAGATAAGGTTAGACCAAAGGCAACATGGGATTTGGGGTAGAAAGATCATACTTCTTAGAGATTATCTAATCCAATTCTCTCCTTCACATAAAACTGAAGACAGTACAGCCCAAAAGAGTTTTTGTGACTTACCAAAATGGACTACATACTACCCAGCACTTCCCAATCTCTATATCTTTATACATAATATTCTTTATAACTGGAATTCCTTTTCCCTTGACAACTCTGGTTTTTGAAATCCAATCCATTTTTCAAGACCCACTTCAAATGTCATCTCATCCATAAAACCTTCCATCATCCTCTCAATTGGAAATGACCTAATGCCTGTTGTATGCTGTTATTACGTTGTTTTTATACTACATCTATTGTGTAAGGAAATTAGTAGTGTTTATCTGGCCATAAAAAGCCAGCAATTTTATTGTAGGCAGATGTGAATGATAAAAGCAAGAATGATAAAAGTAGAAATAAAAGTGTAGCCATGATGACTTCACCTAGCTCTTTTGTCATTCCTCCTTGGTTTATTTTCGTGGCAATCACACAGTTCCTTGGTGATTTTCTTGAGTTTGAAGTCTCTGAAATGAACTTTGAGAATCCAGATTAAAAATCATGTACTTGATGAGAATTAAAAACAATTTCCTAGCTTCAAGTCAAATAGCTGACTGGGGGCAGGGAATTCGATTTAGCACCAAAAGAAAAGTAGGTAAAAAAAAATAGACCTAATCTTTGCAAATAACTTCTACTAGTTTCTCTTCACTGTCTGGCTGAAAGTGGTAGCTGAAACCCTTAAACTATGCCAGGAAGAGGCTTACTAGTTGTTTCACTCCAGAAAACACAACATGATAGTAAACAAAGATGGAGAATGAAGGTATATCCATCTGAGATGCCAAAATACCCAGCAAAGACCAAAGAGAGCAGTTCAATGACATTATTGGAGGACAGACAATTCTGCTATTTCAGAGGTGTGTTTCCTCAGCCATATGTTTCCCCTGACTACATATCTCTGAATGGATGCCCATTGTGTGTGTTCTAATCCCATACACCTGTGCCTTTTCATGCACATTCCTTGGTTATGTGTTTTCTCTACTTCTTGTGCTTTGCATCCTCCAATAGAGGTAATTATACTGTGAGAGAATATACTACATATGTGCATGAGGGGATCTTTTCTTATCATTTAATTTGCTGTGGTATTTGATTCTGTGTCCTTTGCTTTGAATTAATGTATGTTCATCTAGCTTTCTTAAAGAGAACACATTTGTAGGTGATTGAAAACTATGATTTTTGGAGGTTGCTGTCGCAAAATACCTTGAAGCTAACATAGGTTTCTAGGAGTCTACAAGTGAGAGGGACCATGGATACTACTATTGTATAGTACTGCGTTTTATATATTGTATTCCCCCCTGCTAAAATGTGAACTTTAAGATGGCAGAGACCCTGACTCAATTATCTTTTTGGTCTCCATCAGCACTTTAGCAAAGTGTTTTGCATATGCTAAATACTTTATAAATAGCTGTCAAATAAATGAATAAATCATAAAATATTAGAGTCTTAGAATTAGGAAGGATCTTAGAGGTCATCTAGTCAAACCCCCTGCCCAATGCTGAAATCTCTTCTGTTGAGTTCTCAATAGGTGTCCATTCAGCTTCTGCTTGAACACTTCTACCCACAAAGAATTTGCCACCTCACATGGCAGATAAATATGTTATTGACCAATTAACTTCTTTTTTATATTGAACTGAAATTTACTTCTCTGTAACTTCTTCCCATTGATCCCCGTTCTATCCTCTGAAGTCCCCCCCAAAAAATTCAGTCTTTCATAGATTTGGATATAATTGTCCTACTCTCTCTAAGGCTTTTTTCTTCTAACTCTAGGAGTCAACATGGTAAACTCTCTTTAAAAAGCTGTTGACAGAGAATATTACATTCTTACTATATAGTTCTAGTGGGTGAATGTTAGCTGTTGTATAGAATCAGTGAGATCATAAGTCCACATGAGGACTCTCCTATGTTATCACAATCACTTGCTGCTCAGTAGCTGCCTCAGTTGGAATTAGTTTAGTTTTCTGATGCTGAGGCCAGTTGACTGGCAGACAGGGCTTCTCCATTGGCAAAAAAATCTCAGCCTGGATTTTTGTCCTCTTCTCTCCTTTTCCAGGTCTTTGAGTGGCAGAAATAATTTAATTCCCCTGAAGATTAATTTGGGCTGAGAGAAGGATATACTATCAGCTTCCATAACTCACAGTCTACATCACACCAAAGAACACAGGTATAGCTGAGATACTTGAGCAAGGAATTTTTAAAGCTTCTACCTTGAAACTAGAGGTTTCCCTTGTGATACAATTTTTTAAAAAGTGTCACCACCACCCATTAAAAAGAAAGAAAGAGAGAAACATGATCTCTCAAAGGTTATTAGTGTTGTAAAGTGGAAAATTTGCTGTCTTGGAAGTTGGAAGGTTGAGGACCTAGTCCTGGTTCTGTCACCAACGGCTGTGTGATCTTGGACAAAACACTTACCCCCTCTCCACCTCAGTATCCTCATCTATAAAATGATGAGGGTGAACTGGATTGGAAAATGAAAACTTTTCCTGAGAATGAACTGTGTTTCCTTTACCCAAAAGCTTCCTGTGTTTCCTTCACCCAAAGTTACATGATTATGTGGGGATGTGGTGGTATGGGGGTGAGGGGGAAGAAAGGTAACAATGAAAGGGTCAAGGAGCAAAGTCTTTGATCACAGCACAGAGATAACCATACAAAATGTGCTTCCCTACACACTACAGATCCTGTTAAATTGGAGAAAAAAGGAGGTAATAGGAAGACATGGCAGAGAAGAGAAGATATTGGGGAGGAGTAAGCTTGGAGACCTACCATGTAAGATTTTAAGTTTTACCAAAGAATTATTAATCTACTTGTGGGACTATGAGATTATGTAGATTATCTCTACATTCCTTCTAGCTCTTAAAATTCTATGTTAGTGAACTGGGAAGTGACTCCACTCATGAATTCTTAACATTCTATGAACTTAACATTCTGTGAACCTATAACACAGTAAGGCATGCCAGGATATTGATAGAGCCTTTTCCTTTTACCCTTCTACTTCCCCCAGAGGCAATATGTTTGTTTTGATAGGGGGCTGGCTTTGAGAACAGTAATTGTGCCCCCAAAATAATAAGTGTGTGTTCATCCTTCATTGCCAAAGAAGACCATACCATCAGAGAAATGATGACATGACTTGCACTTGACTTTGTTTTGAGTGAGGGAGGGCTGTGCAGGTCACCAGCTTCACTTCTCCTCCAGAGCCATCTGAATCCAGGATGACTGGAGATGACCCAGGATGAGGTAATTGGGGTTAAGTGACTTGCCCAAGGTCACATAGCTAGTGAGTGCCAAGTGTCTGAGGTGAGATTTGAACTCAGGTCCTCCTGACTTCTACACTGGTGCTCTATCCACTGCATCACCTAGCTGACCCAAAATAATAACACATAGATGAATATATGCAACTGTTTAGTGATAATGTCAACTTCAACAAATTGAGGTGATATAGGATATTTCCCTTTCCAGTTTGGGTCCTAGAGCTAAGGGAAGATAAAAGACACCTGGAATGTAGAACCCATCCCATAATAATCTCACATTTGTTTAGGGTTTTCCATCTTTCATGTGAGGGAGCTAAGCAGCACGGTAGATAGAGTACTAGACTTAGAATCAGGAAGACTCATATTTCTGAGTTTGAATTCAACCTCACATACTTACTGGCTGTGTGACCCTGAGCAAGTCATTTAATTCTGTTTGCCTCAGTTTCTTTTCTGCCAAATGAGTTGAAGAAGTAAATGGCAAACCACTCCAGCATCTTTGCCAAGAAATGGGGTCATAAAGAGTTGGACACAACTGAAATGACTGAATGACAAAACAAGTCTTTCATGTAGAATACGTCAATTTCATCCTCACAACAATATTCACAGTCAGGTAGAGTAAGGAGTATTGCCCCCATTTTATCGATAATGAAATCAAAACATAGAAAATTTAAAAGACGTACTGAAGTGACAGTGATCTGGAATGGAGCCGGGGTAGAACCCAGGTCTCCTGACTCGTATTTTAATGCTCTCTCTAAACTAGCTGTGGTCAGGTTTATTTTGCATGCAGGCCACGATTTTTAGATGGCTACAATGAATGGAAGAAGAAAGGAAAACAAACATGACTGGACAAAAGAATGATCCTACTCTTTAGAATACTGAATTCTCAGTTTACTTCCAAAGCCACCTGCGATTGTTTCCAATGAAAGCTGCCTTTAGGAATTGACTGCAATTTGACCTGGAAGTAGGCATCGGCTCAGACCTGTGTCTCCCTCCCAAAGGAGGAGAAAGTGGTACTACAACCCATTGAACGGGAGATGTCACCCTAACGCATGTAGACCAAAGATGGAAGGCTCTGACCATGGCAGCGAAGGGTATTTAAAGGGTTGTCACATGAAAGAGGACTTAGATTTGTTTGTCCTGTCCCCACAAGACAAAGGAATGAAGAGCAATGGATGATGGTTGTGGAGAAGATGTAAGCTTGATGTGAAGGAAAACTTTCTAATAATAAACCATCCAAAACTATAATGAGCTTCATTAGGAGGTAGTGGCTTCCCCCTCATTAAAGGTTTTCAAGCAGATGGTAGAAGACAACTATTGAACATAAATGACAGGGAAGTTTTGTTCAGCTTTGGTTTGTATTAGCTGATCTCTGAGGTCCCTTCCAACTCTAAGATACTCTGATTCTGGGACCCTACCACTTTTTCAAGTGGCTATTCTCCATGACTGCTACCCACTACTCTGATCTCCTTGAGCATGTCACATATGCAAACACACACCCTGAGGGTTAGTCAATGTGATCCCTCCTTCTACCATCATATTCAATAAGCCCATAAGCATTTATTAATCCTTTGTTTTGTGTCGGATATTTTGCTAAGAGCTAAAGATCCAAACAAAAAACAAAAATAGTCCCTGCCTTATAGGAACTTTCCTTCTAATGGGGGAGACAACATGTACATAAATAGGTATATATAAGATGAAGAGAGAGAGAGAGAGCTACAACAAATAAAGGAAACTTTAGAGGAGGAAGCCTAACATCCATGGGAAATTAGAAAAGACCTGCAGAGGGTAGCATATGAGCCAAGTCTTAAAAGAACACAAAGATTCCAAAAAAAAAAGTGAGGAAAGAGAATATTCCAGGCATAGGGGATAGCCAGTGCAAAAACTCAGTGATGGGACCTGGAACATGATGTGAAGAACAGGAAATAGGCCAAGTATGACTGACTGTAGAGGGCATGGACAAGAAGAATGTATAAGAAGACTAGAAAGATAAGCTTTAAATGTCAAGGGTTTTTTTTTTATCCTAAAGATAATAGGGATCCACTGGAATTTATTGACTGAGAAGTAGAGAGGGGAATAAAATGGTTCCGCTGGCACTTTTAGAAAATCATTTTGGCAGTAGTGAACAAAGCTGCAAGATTCTTGAGGCAAGGAGACCAACTGAGAGGTAATTGCCAAGGGTCAGAGTCTTTGTCCCTCAATTTTGAAAGGAGGAACCTTTTGTTGACAGAGGTAGAGGACAGACCCCAGGTGGGGTTGTATGTATAGGTTGTATGTACAAGTGCTTCCATGTACGTATATGTTCACATGGGGCTGTGTGTTCAGCAATTCTGAAATATCCAGATGAAAAGTGAGACATTTAGTCAATCAATCCAAACTGATTTTGGTAGACAGGTCTTGGACCACATGTTCCTAGAGAATAAGAACTGCCTATAACTCTGTACAGTACTCCCCTGCATGGAAAGACTTTTAATAAATGCCTTAGGAGGTTGGTTCATGTCGGCAACAGCAAGTTCATGTTTTATTAACATGCTGATGTTCTGAATAGATAGCAGAGTTCTTCCCTGAGGAATTTTACCCAAAACATTTGGGGAACCCATAGTGACAAAAATTCACCAAGGTTTGGGTTGTGTGAAACACATCTTCTAAAGCCCCAGCCATAGGTTCTGGGTTCATGGCAGCCTGTCACAAAATGGAATCACTTGACAGCCATTCCTGACTGTTACAACTGGACCTTTGGGTATCAGACAAAAGAACACTAGGCCTCTTTGCTGCCTCACATGGCCAGTTTTTACCACCAATTTTCTCTTTGGCTAAGGAATAAAGACAATGAAAACTGCAGACTATTTTCTGAAAGCCAGGCTTCATCATCAACATACCATTCTTTATGGTAATGAAAATAATGGTCTTTTTATAGCTCTTGTCACTGGAGCAGAATGATGCCCTGCCAACTGGGCATGTTTGCCAGTGGCTACAAATGAATCCATTTAATCCAGAGCAGTAATTGGAAGGGAGACAAGCGGAGGGGCAGCAAGGCCACAATTGCTGTGAGGGCTTCAAACAGAAATATCCCATTCAATTAGTAAAAACCAACCAAATGCACAGACGTACACCGTTTACTCAAGTGTCGTGATGCGGAGTGAACCGGCACAGAGAGGCAGCCTTGTTGCATGTTCACAGGACTGAGATGATGAATGAGAGGGATGAGTAAGGTTAAATTCAGTGCCCTTGAGGAAAGTGACCTTGTAGGGTTCCATCCCCACCTGGGGACTGTCCTCCACCTCCATCAACATTGACCTGACATTGAATCAATATACTACTGACCCAGGATTCCCATAGAGACAGGCTTGATCCTGGAATTGGAGGTTAGGTTGAACTTGAGGGTTGGTGTTAAGAGAGCCCAGTTATGAAGGTTAAAAGACTGCAGGACCTCAGAAGCAAATAGGTTTTAATTCTAGTTCTAAAATTGTATCTTTACATGATATCCAGGAAGATTCAAATCAACCCATGGTTTTTTAACCTTTTTGTGTATGTCATGGAGTCTTTCAGTGATCTGTTGAAACCTACAGAATCCTTCTCATAATAATGTTTTTAGATGCATTATACTTGACATTACAAAGAAAATCAATTATGTTGAACATACTTATCAAATTTTTTTAAAAGAAGTTCAAAAACCCCCAGATAGAAACTCATGAAGTTTAAACTCTTTCTGTTCAACATATTGTTATACCACCACTGACTTTTGGATACTGGCATTATAATCAGTAAAATGTTAGTGATAATAGCACTTACATCATGGAATTATTGGAAAGGTCAAATGGAAATCATACATTTAAGCATTTTGCAAACTTTAGAAGATTATATTCACATAATTTATTAGAAATAGTAGTAATAGTAATAGTAGAAGTAGTAGTAGGAGAAGTAGTAGATAGTAGTAGTAGAAGAGGTAGTAGGTAGTAGTAGCAGTAGTAATAGTAGTAGTAGTAGTAATAGTAGTAGTAGTAGTAGTAGTAGTAGTAGTAGTAGTAGTAGTAGTAGTAGTAGTAGTAGAGAAGCAGGCTTTCACAAGCAGTTTCCAATACTGAACCACATGGTAATAGAATGTAGAGAATATAAAATGCAGAGAATGTAAGATTCCATTATGCTTTTTGCTTGTTGATTAAAAACAAATGTTTGATTCAGTAGAACAAAATGTCATTTTATATGCTCTTTTACAACAAAGTATTCCCCACTCACACATCAAGACCATCCAAGTTTCCTGGAAGACATACCAACTGAAATAACCTTATTCAATGATTGATAATAAACACCAGGCATAAAAAGGCACAAATAGGGAAATGCAACCTCCCCAAAGACATTCACCACTGTGTTAAAGGAAATCCAGCACAGAGTCTGATCAAAGAAGAATTCCTGTGGATGGTAAGGTCCTCCAGAAGTTCCTCTTTACATTGTGCCTCAAGCCTCAGGTCATTTCAGGGCCTCTGTAATCACTCACAGGAATTTAGCTTGTCCATTCACACAGAAAAAAACTAGGTGGATAAAAAAAATCTATTGCCCAGATTTCAATGTGTATTTGGGCACAGACCCTGAAGAGCTTGCCCAACAATATATCTCTATCTGGAGCAAATAGTACAGATGGAAAATGAGCTAGGTTTAGAGTTAAAAAAGAGATGGAGAGTGTGGCAGACTGCTTAGTGGCAAAGCTATGCTCACAGGGAAAACAAAGGCCTATCTTTTCAGTACTAGTATTTCACTACTGTTGCTATATGGTAGCTAGACCAAACACCACTTGTCTCTGAAGAAACAAAGACTAAGGTCCATGGAGAGACAGGCAAGGGTTGAGTTGATCACTCTACAATATATAATAAAAGAGGAATTCTGAAGAAGAACAGGAGTAAAGGAAATCATCAAGAGATTGCGTGACAAGAGGAGAACACGGCTCAGTCGTATAGCAAGTTAGAACAGTGTTTTTAGAAAATCACTTTGGCAGTATTGATCAAATCAGGAAGATTGTTGAGACAAGACCAATTGAGAGGTAACTGCCAAGGGTCAGAGCCTTGGTCCCTCCATTTTGGAAGGAGGAACCAATCTCTACCCTATAGGTTGTATGTATGTGTGCTCCCATCACAACATCAAGAGAAATCGAGGAAGGCAACTATTTCTATTTGAATCTACTTCCTATTTGTATTTTCCTGCCTTAGACATCAAGCTCTTCAGCCCTTGCTCTCTGCTAGGATTTATTGAACATGAATGAGTTGTGTAAGTCAAACCAAATCCTACTAATCAATTAATATGGCTATCTGCAAGGAGGAAATCTCAGGGTAGGGGAAGCTTCTCAGTCCCTATGGTAGGCTGGTGAGGGAAACATTTATGGGTAGGGAAGAAGCCCAAATCATACCACACAAGGTCTGCCTATTAGAAGAACATCCTACGTTAGACTCAAGGAGTTGAATGTTCTTTCAGTACTTGTTTTATTCACTGGTCAGAGACAAATGAACAAACGAATAAGCGGATTTAAATACATTTTCTTACTATCATAGACCTCAGAATGAATAAAACTCTCCAAAAGATACAATTGAGTATTATTATTATGATAATTATTAGTATAATAACTTACAGTAGCTGAGAGGCGTGAAGTATGGAGGAGAGAAGAAATAGTCCTTGAGACCTTTGATGTCTGAGTTTAAAGAGAGCTTTTCATTTTCTATATTTTAAGAAATTGATACTGGTAAAGTTTGCAAATATTTTATACTAAATGTTTATTGAATGATTATGCCATTATAAAAAAAGGAATACTGGATTTGGAGTCAAAGGACCCAGGTTTAAATCCCACCTCTGAAAGTCAGAATCAATATGACCTCAGACTAGTCACTTAAACTCCTTAAGTTTTCTCAAAAGTAAAATGAAACAATTGTATTATATGACTTCTGAGGCCCCTTCTAATTGTAGAACTATGATCTTGTGACCTCATTTGAGCCTCATCATGGCCCTGTAGGGCAGGTACTACAGTTAATACAATTCCCATTTTCATATAAGGAAGTTGAGGCATAGGGAGCTTAAGTGACTTGTTCATGGTTATACAGTTAGTAAGTATAAAGGATGAGATATGAACCAAGTTCTACCTGGCTCTACGTCTACTGCTTTTTCCACTGTATCAAATCATAGCTCCCTTCCCCCTAGAACAATGATTAATATTATCACCCTCTCGAATTTAGATGGGCAGAAGGGCTTCTTAACTTTTTCTCTATCATGGACCCCTTTGAGCACATGGTGAAGCCTTCTCCGAAAAGTGGACTCCTCAGGGAAAAAATGTTTTAAAATATATGGAAGATAATACATAGAATTGCAAAGGAAAGATATTATACTGAAATATGGTTGTTATTTTTAAGTTCATGAACTCCAGTTTAAGACCCCTTTGACAGGGCGAAGTACACATACACACACACACACACACACACACACACACACACACACACACACACACTTCCCCAGGACCCAAGGCCTCTCTGCTTTGCTCTAATCTAGTATGTGCTGAGGAAAGGCAAAATTACTTCATCTATCTGGGATGCAGGGGACCAAAATAGGAGACAGTATTTCCAAAGTTCAGGTGAGAGATCAGGAGGGTCTACACTAAGGTAGTGGATGGTAAGAAGACCTACGGTAAGATATATAGAGACAGAAAGGACTAAATTGATTTCCTCATCTGGAAAATGGAGATAATAATACTTGCACTATTATCTAGGTCAATGAATAGGTTTTAGGCTCCAATGAGATAATGGGTATGAAATGTTTTGTAACAATAAAACACTGAATAAAACATTAAATACAATATAAATAAAAGCTATTAATAAGATTGTTACAATTACAACAAATAATAACAACCACCTCTGATCCTGGCAGTCTGAATTAGTTACTAGGGCACCCTTGATGCCAAGAATTCACTGACTATGCTTAAGACTAACCCCGAAGTGGTGGCTAGTGAAAGAATTAGATGAATTTGAAACAGGAACAGAGTCATTGGGACACAAATTGAAATGAATGCACCCATAAATGCAAAAAGATTACCTCTCCACCTCAGCTCCATTAGACCATAGGCCCCGACTCAGTAAAGAGAGCTTATAGCATCACAAAACAGATATACTGATTGAGAAACAAGAAGCACATAAAGGTTTTATAGGTAAGATACTATGTGCCCTGGGGGCTTTGAATATTACATTAAATTATGCATTTCTAATAAAGAAAATAAAAATGAATATGGAACGAATGTCAATTTTCTGATTAAAGCCCCAAATACCACTTACAAGACATAATTTACCATTGTACAGCAGTTTCAGTCTAGTCTCATTTAACAGCTTAAATGCTTTGTTGACTAAATAGCTACATGTGTATGAAAGTAAATGGCCACCTCTAGTGAGACCTATGGAGACTCTAAACAAAGAAGACGTTTTAGTGCCACTGGATGCTCTTTAAAAATCTTAGCATGAATACCTCAGCTCAGAGGGTCTGAAAGGTTGCATTAACTGGTCACCCAACTTTTTTGGCAGATCTCTCACCAACACAAATGGAAATTACCCAGATCCCCAAAGTCAGAAATTATCTTAATTCTCTAGGAAGAGTGCCAAAGAAAGGACAGGAGAAATAGAACACTGGAACAGGTCCCTGATTCACCCTGCTGAAAACTTGGACCCTCATAAGAAGATTGTGGATAAGAATATGAGAGTTCTTGGCACTGGATGGTGTGGAGTGAGAAAAGTCTCCCATTAGGCGTCAGGAAATGCAAATTCTCCTAGTGCCAGCTTATGATACATGTGACTCTAGGCATTCAATACAAGAAAATTCAACAAGCTTTTATTAATTAAACATCAGATTCTGTGCAAGATTTTGAGTACACAAAGACAAAAACAAAACAGCCCTTCCACTGAAGGAGGCACACACGCATAAAGAAAAACAAAACGTACAAAATAAAGGCAAAGAATTGGAGGGGGCAGCACTAATAACTGGGAGCATCAGAAAAGTCCTCTTGTAGGAGGTGGTGTTTTAGTTGAAACTTTAAGGGACCTAGGGCTTGCAAGAAGAAGAATATCCCAGGCATGGAAGACAGCATGTACAAAAGCATGGAGTCAGGAAATGTCATGGAGAACAGGTTTGTTTCTCCTGTTATTTTACCTCTTGAGTCTTCATTTCCCAAATACACAAATGGAATTAATAACATTTTTCTCCAATCTTTCCAATGGGTGTTATTTGTATAAAAGGATGTGAAAACACTTTGCAAACACAGGATAAGAACAGATATAGAATATTATTTATTTAGTTAAAAGTATATATTATATATTGAGTTAGTTTTTTCATTTTTTTAGCAACAGCCATCCTAATGATGTCATGATATATGGTGTATAAAGCACTTTTTCTTACAGTATTCATTAGCGTGGACATACAAATACAGGCAAGTAAGACAGTCCCTGCCGTCAAGAATCTTACATTCTAATAGAAGATAGTATATAGTAGGGTCTTTTATTCTTTAAGGAACAATAGCCTTATGGTTTAAGTAAGGAGGATGTGAAATACAGATTCCTCTGTCCTGTATAATCTTGGGGTTCTCTTAGTTAGCTAAAAATTATATATTTCTATGATCCAATCCCATTAGATGCTATAAGATCCTCCCCCAGCCCCAAGCACTAGACGATAGGAAGACGCTACTTCCGGTTGCTTTCCGCTCTCCAGGACCAGGTTTCTAGTGGTAAGTGATTGCAAAATGCATCTTAACTTTGAGCTCAGTCTTTGGGAAATTAATTTCCACTTAGTTCCTGGACCATCTCCAGCTCATCCCCCTGAGTGAAGGATGGGCATCAGAAGGTGGAACAGAAAATCCAAAGCTAATGGTCTGGTTCATGTTAGTTAGCTCCCTCTTAATCCTTTGAAAGATTGCACACTGTGTCTCTGCCATTTCTTTTCATGGTCAGTTTTAAGAGGAAAAGAACATTATTTTCCACTGAGAACAGATTCATTGAAAGGGTAAAATAGAAATTTGTTTGTTAAACATTGCTATCCATTTGACACAATTAAATGTGAGATATGAAGGGCAAAGATTTTGTCACTTTATAGTAATTCTCAGTGAATTCCAGTCATTTTCCCAGGTGAAGACACCCAGCCCCTAAAGTCCTTGACATTTTTCCAGGGAGTATTGATTTTAATATCAAAGTGACCCCAGAGAGCATTGCAGTATCAATTGTTTGGGTTCTCTTTACCATACTGGGAACACTGGCCCTTTTTGGGGCATTTGCTCTGTATTCCCTTTAATTCTTGCTGTCAGCTAACCTCTGGCACAGTCAAATGACAGGAACATTGGACAAATCACTTTCCCCTCAATCCTTCGGTTCCTTATCTATAAAATATGAAGGCTTATCTCTAGGATCCCTTTCAGCTCTGTGATTCATTCATTCATTCAACAAGCAATTTATGAAATACCTACTGTGTGCCAGGTACACCCACCCATAGTTCCCTGTCTCTGAATATAATAGAGGGTGGTGCATTTTCTCAACTTGTCTTTAGATCCAATTCTTATCTATTTTTAATCAAAAATAGTGAATTTTGGGGGTTGTCCTGGCTTCACTTTTGCATCCAACATACTTTGTGTGTTTGTCATACTTTTCCTAGAGACTTTACGATCTCTAAATCTTTAACTCTAAATAAATGAAGACTGATTATTCCTTTCCATGCCCCTGATTTACTCTTTCAAACTGGTCTTAATTTTAGGATATAGCAGGGTACAATAGAATTTATCTGATACCTTTCCAGATGTTTCAGAGAAAACTAAGAGGAGAAAGGCCTCAGTTACTAACCCACCCTGAAACAATAATGCTTAGCACTTTTATAGCTCATTCATTGGCAAAGATCTCATAAAACCCTCACAACCCTATGAGGTAGGTGCTACTAATGTCCCTATTTTACAGATGAGAAATCTATTGTTTTGACATTCAAAGCCCTTTATAACTTAACTCCCTCCTACCTTTCCAGTCTTCTCATCCTTGCTCTCCAACAAGTAGTCAGACCAAGTGACACTGACCTCCTGGCCATTCCACTCAAAAAAAGTCACTACATCCCTCAGCACCAGGCATTTTCTCTGGCTAGCCCCCATGCCTGGAATGCTCTCCCTCCTCTGCTCCATTTACTGACCTCCCTGGCTTCCTTTAAGTCCCAACTAAAATCCTACCTTCCGTAGGAAACTTTTGCTGACCCTTCTTAATTCCAGCACCTTCCCTCTGTTAATTATTTTTTATTTAGATTGTGTATGGCTTGCTTGGCATATATTGGTTTGCATGTTGTCTCCTCATTAAATTACAAACTCCTTAAGGGCGTTGGCTGTCTTTTGCAACAACCCAGCACTTAGCACAGTGCCTGGCACAGAATAGGCACTTAACAAATGCTGGTTGATTGATGGAAGGAAGGTTTAAGTGCCCAGGGTCACACAACTAGGAAGTGTCTGAGGCAAGATTCAAACTAAGGTCTTCATGATTCCCACTCTAGCATCCTGTTCAGTGAGCTATGGAAAGTGTTATTGATGGAAACGTTAATTGCCTCGTTCTCTGGGACAAATTATCAGAGCCACCAATAGCATCAGTCTGCACTATATTAGTCTCTTGCTGCCCCTATCTACACAAATGGACCCTCTAGCAGGTGATTGGGTCAGAGACTGAGTCAGCCGGGTATGGAGGGCCAAGGCAGAAACCCATATTGGAATTCTTCTGGAGCCTGGAAGGCTGATTCCCTGAAGTGTGCATCTGAGACGAGTGCACCATCATAAAACCATGCAGAGAAACAGATGCTAGTTGGAACTGAACATTTGACTACAGACCCAAGCCTCAGAGTCTTGGTTGGCTTCCTCTGACTATGCAAGGCTCTCTTTAGAAAGGTGTAGAGGACTTTTATCAATTGATCAAGAAGAACTGACTGAGTACTTTCTGTGTGCACAGAACGGTGCCAAAGGCTGGGATCCAAGGGGGAGAAGATACCACAGATCCTGATCCCAGGGATTTATAGTCTAATTGAGAAATGAAGAAAGAAAACAAGATAGTACAACAATAATATGTTGTAGCAGTTCAGAGAAGGGAGAAGTCACTATGAACTGGGATGAGTGGAGAAGCCTTCATGGAGGAATAAAAGCCTTAAACTTGAAACTTGAAAGCTGAAGTAGGGATATGTGAAGGACAAGAGATTCCAGCAGTTACATAAGAGTTGGAGTGGTGTGCTCCAGAGGGATAAGGAGGGAAATGGCCTGGCTAGAGCGTACAGAAAAGTAGAGTGAAGCCAGGTTATGAAGGGTTTGAGTTTCAGTACTTCTAGAAACTGTCATTTCACCCCTGGAGGTTGTCCCTCCATCTATAGAAATTATACCCTGTCTCTAACTGATTCAATGGTCTTCAAAATTTCTGTAGCCAAAATATTCATCAACTTTGTGAACAACCTAGTGAGAAATCTTCAAACTAACCCGGGTCAGTCCTTTGACAAGTCAGTCTGTCATCAGACTTACACGCAAAGCCTTTTCAATTGGGTAAAACCAAAGCTAGCTCTGCTAGTATAGCCTTCCAGAATCCAAGGTCATTGCTTTCTCACAAATGAGGTATGATTTTTAGTGGAAGGTCTTTAAGGCTAGTTCAAATTCCTCTACCACCACTACTACCTGTGATATAAAACAAGTATGGACTCACTATCTCTCAGGTTCATTTTTCTTAATGTTTCTATTGTACTAAAGTCCCATTTCCAATTTCTTAACAACTTGGGCCTGTGCTAATCTTCATACTGGGTTGATTCAGGAATAATTCGTATAGTACTTTGAGGCTTACAAAGATTTTTCCTCACAACAACACTAGGAAGTGAAGGATATATTTAGTAGATGTTGTTGAGTTGTTTTGTAGGCACGTCTGACCCTTCATGTCCCCATTTGGGGTTTTCTTGGCAAAGATTCTGTAGTAGTTTGCCATTTCCTTCTCCAATTCATTTTACAACTGAAGAAACTGAGGCAAACAGGGTTAAATAACTTGCCCAGGTCACACAGCTAGTAATTGTCTGAGATCAGATGTGAACTCAGGAAAATGAATCTCCTGATTCCACTACATCCCCTAGGTGCTCCATTTTATAGATGAGGAAATTGAAATCCAGAGAGGTGACATAATTTGCTCTGGGTCACACATCTAACTTAGATTTGAACCTTCCACTGCACAATACTTCCATTCTCATTCTTACATCTCCCTGCATTTCTATGCCATGAGGAAAGACAGAAATGTATAGCTCCTTTCTCCAAGGCAACTTCTTCACCAGTCACTTACTAATCTAAAATATCATGAGTAAGGACCCTTTCTCCTCTTACTCCTCCCGCATTACTATCCCATTCTCCTCATCTTTGTCTTCTTTCACCTTCCTCCTTTTCTCTTTTTCTTAGATCTCTTCTTACCAGCTGCTTTTCCACTGGACCTCAAGAACCACAGAGCCTTTTCATCTGACCTCCAGCTAAAATCTCCTCTATGTGTTGTCTCCCCCGGCAGAAAGTGAGTGCCTTTAGATTTCAGAAAAAAGTGGACTTACATGAACTGATGCTTAGTGAAGTGAGCAGAACCAGGAAAACATTGTACACAGTAACAGCAACATTGTGCAAAGATCAGTTTGATAAATGTGGCTCTTCTAAGCAATACAACGATCTAAGACAATCGCAAACGACTCATAATGGAAAATCCAGACATATCCAGAGAAAGAACTACAGATTCTGAATGCAGATTATTTTCTTTTTTTCTTTCTTGTGGTTTTTCCCTTTTGTTCTGACTCTTCTTTCACCACATGACTAATGTGGAAATATGGGGTTTTTTTTAAAGTTTCTGCCTTCAGAGTAGAGACTGACTTGCTTTTTATTTGCATTCCCAGCACTTAGAAGTTTTGCACATAGCAATTATTTAATAAATGTTTTCTCATTTATTCATTCATTCATCCTTTCCTTGTCTTCCTTTCTCCTCCACTCCTTTCCCCCTTCTTCTATCTCTTCCATGTTCCTTTTCTTCCTCTTCATCCTCTTTTCTTTTTCTCTTTTCGATGTCCGACCCTCAAAGAGCCCCAGAACTGGTGCAGCAGAGGTGAACTTAGGTGCTCTTTACATGCATCTCCTGGAGATTTGAGGATCCCTCAAATCCAGTTCCCTGATTTACAGGAGACAGAAACACATGGACAAGTGTTACCCATTACTGGGAAACAAGATAGGGTAATTAATGATTTTCTGTTCAAGGAAAGAGGAGCCCCAGATGTTGTTTGGCAGCTGATGAGCATATTTGTGGGGAATGTGTGGGTGCAGGGGATGGTGTTGACATGTTATCTTGACAGATCACTTACCACTACCTAGTGGCTCTGCACTACTGCCCAACCTCCACAGCTTGGGCAGCCTGCGTGGGCTGTGATTCCAGTAGGCAGTAATGGATTTCAGGTGCCATGGGGGGAGGAAATAAAGCATCAGTAGCCATTCCTGGGGTCCTGCCTCTTCCCAAGCAGCTGTTCTTCGGCAATGATAAGCTTCTGAGTTAATATGGATCGGCAAACTCAACTCATAACAGTTTTCTAAGAAGAAATCTATAGCCTGAGATCACAGAGAAGGAGAGAAAGTGGGGAAAGAAGAGGAGACTGTATAAAAGGGGAGAAAAAGTATAGGGGAAATATATGAAGATAAGCTTGAAAGAAAGAAGAGGAGAGAAGCATGAAATGAAAGAATAGAAGAAAGATAGAGGGAAAGAAATAGGAAAGGAGAGAAAGGGAGAGAAATGAAGGAAAGAAGTGGGGAACAAGAGTTGGAAAGGAAAGAAATAGAGAGAAATGAGGAGGTGGAAAGGGATAAAATGAAAGAATGAAAGAAAGGGAAAGAGGAAAATAAAAGTAGGAAAGAAGAAAGAAGTAAGGAAGGAGAGAGGCATAGAATGAAAGAGAGAAAAGACAGGAAGAAAGAGAAAAGGCAAAAGAGGAAAGAGTATTGAAAGGGAGAGAATGGGAGAGAGTCTAAGAAAGAAAGAAGGGAAAAGAGATGAGGAACATAAAGAAGCAAGAGAGATGGAAATTTAAAAAAGGAAATGGGAAAATGGGGAAAAAGAAGAAAGAAGAAAGGTATGGAATAAGAGAAGAAAACAAAGGTAAGTAAGGGAAACAAAAAGGGCAAAGAAGGGGAGAACAGAAGAAACAAAGGATAGACAAGAAGAAAAGGGGAGAGAATTAGAGAAGGTAAAACTGGGGGGAGAGTATAAGATAGGAAAGGATGGCAGGAATAAAAAGCAGGAAAGGGGAGAAAAAGAAGGAAAAAGTGAAGGGAAGGAGTTTAAAAAAATGGATGAGGGAAATTAGTATCTGCCTCCCAAATTATTTCCTTGCCACCAACAGCAAGGAGGAATGATTTGCCAATGGATGGAATGAGTCTTGGACGGTAAAACTGCAGATATAGGTAGTGGGGTTTTTATTTCCCAAGGACCTGAACAATAAACTCCTGCTGACCAATGCTGTGCAGGCCCCAGCCTTAGAGTGAGAGAATCTGGTTTCATAGCCTGAATCTGGCTCTAAAAACCTTTATGACCTTGGTTAACCATTTAACCTATTATGGATTCAATTTCCTTATTTATAAAAATAAGGAGGTTGGACTATATTATCTCTAAGGTACATTTTACCTCTAAATCAGGCATTTTTAACCTGCAGTCCATGAACTTGGTATTTTGTTTGTGTTTAGGGGTTGCCTTTTTTAGTACTTTTATAACTGCAATTTGATATAATTGGTTTCTTTTGCAATCTTAGGTATTTTATTTTGTACATTTAAAAACAATATTATGAGATAGGATCCATTGGTTTCATCAGCCTGCAAAAGAGGTCTATGACTACCATGACAAGAAAAAGTTAAAAGTCAATGAATCTACATCTATTATCCTATGATGAACAATGAATGGGGGAAGCCTCCCAAATGGCCAAGATTGTGATCTTTAATCTCTAAGTGAACCAAATCTGAAGTTGCATGGCATGAGTGCCTAAAGTCAGGCTTCTGGAAGGGAGTCTATTCTAAAATAAAGAGGATCTTATGGGAAAGCAACTGAATGGATGAGTGAAGGGAAACCTCTTCAGTCTTGTCTGGATTATGAGGGAGGCCATAAAAGCAATGGGCTGGTGGGGCAATACAACAAAGGGAGAGCCTAAGAAATCCCAAAACCAGTTATCCCTGGTCAGATACTTTTTTAGAAATCTAATATTTCTTGTACATTGAGTGCATGTATACTTATATGTATATTTATGTACATATACACACGCAAGTTTGTTGTATGTATTTATTTACAAATATATATACACATATAGACATAAACTGTGTCTTTGTAAGTACAGAACGTACATATATATGGTCTTCCCTAGTATAAGTGTATAAGTATGGGTGTATATACACACATGTACATACATATACATGTATGCATACACATATGCACATGTATACATGTATACACATCCCTATATAATGTGCCTGTGCATGTACATGCATACATGTATGTACATGCATGCATATATGCATGTATATATCTGATACATATACATGTGTATGCCTATATATACAATATATGTACATACTACGTATACACATACATATATGTATACAATACATTTATACATATGTATACAACACATTTACATATGTCCATATACACACATGCACACTTCCCTATGCTGTCTAGACACTGTAACTTGGAATTTGGTAACAAGATAGTGAATGCATGGTCTTAGGGAGTACAACACTCTGGTGGCTGCAGAGACAACACTTAGCAGCAAGAGTTAATGCCTGAATGGCTGAGAGGAGTGTTTAGCTCAGGACTGACTGAGAAGTCTGACCTATTTATGAATCAAGTGAAAGCTCTGAAGGAGTGACAGGTCCTGGGTGCAGATCTAGTCCTCTTCGGGAGACTTTTCTACCAACCCCCCAGAAGCTGTCATTCCCTCTCCTGCCTCATTCCCTCCCTCTCCTGCCTCCCTCCCTCCCTCTCCTGCCTCCCTCCCTCCCATCTTTGAGGAAAAAGCTTGACTTGTTTATGTAAATTTGCTTAAGAAGAACAGTGGAGGTGGTGTCTCTGGGGAAGCGTTCAAAGTGGTGACGGGGGATTTCATGGCATCTGGGATGGTTGCCATTCCCAGCAGGCCCCTTTGTGTCATGTTTCTCCCTGAAGCAAGTTTTTATGGTGAAATTAAAGTCTCAGAAGAGAGGTGAATAATGGATGGGCCTTTAAATATGGGAGCCTGAACGTCTGCACACAGCCAGAACTGGCAAAGAGAAATCCTTTTATATTCCCCCGCTGCCCCCTCTACCATTGATCTTTATTGATTTAGGAACAAACTATTTGGACAGGAATCCCATTTTCTTACTCATTAGAGAGAGTAGGAGAAGGTTGAATTTGACCCAAATGTTCATAGGCATTTGTGTGCATACATAGCAGATGCGCACATGAGCATATAACCTGCCAAGATCATTCTGTAACCTGGCTAATCCTAGCTGTATTGAGGGAGAGGGCCCTTGGCACATTGCTTCTATGACCTCTTAGTCAGAACCAGAGCAGCAAGCATCCTCAGGAGTACAATTTAGATCTGAAAGAGGTTATCTAGTTCTAGTACAACCCCCTCATTTTACAAACAGGGAAACTGAGACCCATTATACTAGTAGTAAGAGATAGAACCGAGAATCAAGCCCAGGTTCTATAAACCTAAATCCTTGTTGAATATTCCACTCTTTGAAATTACAGACTGGTTCCCAAAAGTTTCAATGTAAACCTGCCTATGTTCTCATGAATAATGAGAGTACCTACACAGTAGTCATAAACTAAAAAAGAACATCAGAGCTCGACCTTTAAACATCAATAGAACACAAAATATAGAATGTCAGCATTGGGAGGGACCTTAGAATACAGAATGTTAGCACTGGAAAGGACTCTTGTGAAGACCTAGTCCAACCCTTGATTGTTCTGAAAAGAAAACTGAGGCAAAAATTTTCTAGCAGTTAGAGCTATACAAATGTGGAATGCGCTGCCTCTGAAGATGTTAGTCCCACAACCATGATCTCTCAATGAGATCAATTTCTGTTCAGGGTCTCATTGGATTCATCTGGGGACACAAATTGGGCTTGATATAAGGAAAGACTTCTTAATAAGCGGAGCTGTCCAAAAGTAGAAGGTGCTGCTTTAATCAACAAGTATTATTGGACACCTATTAAGTACTCAGCCCTGTGATAGGTATTGTTATGGAATGCGTCTCTTCCTCTAGTATAAGATGTAGTCTTCTCCCTCTAACAGTTTATAATCTAGTTGGAAAGAAACAATCTACGCTGTACAAGATACACAAAAAGGTCACAGACTCATCATATTGAAAGAGACCAACTAATTCAGAATATTGAGATGGACAGAGTACTAGACATGGACTCACTAAGACTTGAGTTCAAATGTAGCCTCAAAATATTTACGAGCTATGGGACCCTGTCACATTGGGCAGCTAGAGCTGATAGAGCATTGAGCTTGGAATCAGGAAGACTCATCTTCCTGAGTTTAAATCTGACTTCAGACACTTACTAGATGTGTGACCCTGGAGAAGTCACTTAACTCTGTTTGCTTCAGTTTTCTTATCTGTAAAATGAGCTGGAGAAGAAAATGGCAAACTACTCCAGTATCTTTTCCAAGGAAACCCCAAAATAGGATCACAAAGAGTCAGACATGATTGAAAACACCCAACAGCAAAAATATGACCCAGTACAAGTCACTTAATCTCTAAAGCACCAGTGACCCTATTTGTAAGATAAGAATAATAATAGCACCTATTTCACAGGTTTGTTGTGAGAACCAAATAAGATAATATATGGAAAGCTCTTGGCAAATCTTAAAAGTGATATATAAATTCTAGCTATTATCCAACCCCTTCATATTACAGAAGATTCAATTCAGTAAACATTAATTAAGTGCCCACTATGTACCAGGCAGTGTGCTAAGTGAGAATGCAAATGAGAAAAAGAAAGACATATCTACCCTCAAGATTACAATCTAATAGGGAAAGACAATGTACAAAAGGAAACTGGAAAGTGAGAGACGGGTAGACATCAAGGGGTGAGATTTTGTTCCATGGAATTGAACCATGCAGAGCTGCAGATGGAGGCTGGAATGGGTTGAAAGTCCAGTTTCTGCCCCCTATAAAAGGGAGCATTGGGAAGAGTTGAGTCCATTATTTTATTTTAGTCCAAGTTCCCTGAATCATAGATCAGCGTTCTTGCCACCGTATTATCTTTCATAAGCACTACTCTGATAGGTTCCCAAACACTATGCCAGTGGTTCAGGAGGTCTAAGAAAGTCCTGCCAAGCAAGTCCAGTGGCAGACTATGTGTCTGTCATCAGAGGATCAACCTAAATAAATTCAGAGACACATCAGCTTCTAAGCCAGAGGGTGATGAATTTTTGAGTCATAGCAACTCTCAGAGGCTATTTGATAAGTCACATAAAGTTTGAAATCTGCACAAGCAGACTAGCTACACTGGTGAAGTCCTGAATCCATGAATTTTCCAAATAAATACAATTGTGTAATACAGAATATAAGTGCTAAGAGACATGAGGAAAGACTGGAAAACATTTCTTGGCAAAGGTGGAATTTGAATAAGGCCTCAGAGGATGGGTAGTATTAGGAAAGGCAAAGCAGAGACTCCAGATTAGAAGGTATGGGGCCATGCATAAATATGACTTTTCTTGGAAGAGTGAGAAGATGAACCTGATGACAGTAAAGAGTGCACATGAGAATCAGTAAGAGATAAGTTAATGTGAACTCCCTGAGGACAAGGGCTATTTTTATTTCACATTTGTAATCTCAGTGTCTTGCACGGAAGAGACATTGAACAAATGTTTGTTGGTCTGGTTTAAGGGAGACAAGGGCATACAATAGAAAGAGCACTGGGTTTGGAATGAGATGACCTCATTTCAATTCCCATCTTTGACACCTTGAGCAAATCATTTAGCTTCTCTGGGCTACCATTCCTCAGATCTGTAAAATATGGAACTATATCAGTGGGGTCAAATTCAAATAGAAATGGAGACTTTCTGGCTGCATATTGACTTAGAAAGCCACAAATGACAATTGTCATCGTTTTACTATGTTTTGATTTATTTTATTAAACATTTCCCAATTATGTTTTAATCTGATTCAGGCTATATTCCCTTTGGGGTCTAAGTTTTAACACCTCTGGTAGATGACCTTATAGGTTGGACTAGATGACCTTTCCAGCTCTAAATCTGTGATTCTGTGGATAAGACTCAATAACTAGGGTGAAGCCACGACAGGCAAAAGAGTCTAGCTTTGACTTTTGAGGCAGGAGAGAGGCATTGAAGTATTATGAGAAGGAGAATGATATGAAGAAATCAATATCTAAGGAATACAATCTGGGCAGCACTACATGGCATGGATGAGAGAGTTGTGGATTGACAGCTACAGCAGAAAGTCAAGAGAACAAAGGATTCTACAGTTTTAGTGAGGACTACACTGAAGTGGCTGATCACAAAGACCAGCCCAGAAAGAGAATCAGGTGGAGTCAGAGGGGGGGTCAAGTGATTGTCCAGAAGCCAATCCAACGGGACGAGAAGTAGGAGAAATGTCACATCAGAAGGTTATGGTCAAAGGCAACAGTATCAAGTTGAAACTTTCAGAAGAGAAACAATGTTTGCTGATAAAAAGAAACACACACACAGACACATCCAGAGACGCACAGCTAATGCTATGATCTTTTCCTCTCCTCTCTTTCCCATGTGCATCTGAAAAGAATAAATGATGCCTACCCAGGGAACATGCACTGAAGAATGAGGCAGGTGACTGCTAACTGTCATGTCCAACTCTCCATGACCCCATTTGGGGTTTTCATGGTAAAGATACTGGAGTGATTTGCCATTTCCTTCTTCAATTTATTTCACAGATGAGGAAACTGAGGCAAACAGGGTAAAGGGACTTGCCCAGAGTCACACTGCAAATAAGTATCTAGGGTCAGATTTGAACTCAGGTCCTCTTGACTCCAAGTCCAACCCTCTATCATATACTGGGTCATGCAGTTGCCCCCCTGACTGCTGATTAATAAGGAGGAAAAGAATGGGTGCGGGGGAAAGGAACTCTCAACAAGAAGGAAGAAAGGCAATCCAAGAGAGAAGGTGGACTTGAGGCTTTGAAATTCCAACCTTATATGGAGGAGAAAATACTAAAAGACTGCAGAATTTTAAAGACTCATCCTTTCCATGTCTGAGAAAGGGGTGAATCACGTGGTCATCCAATGAATCTCAGTAGCATTACAGGGAACTGCAGAAAAATGGAGTGAGCAAGGGGGGAAATCAATAAGGTCAAGTCAGTAAATGTGTATTAAGCACTTACTGTGTGTACTTACACTGAGCCTAGGAACTGCAAAGGAAAAGAAAGGCAAAAAATAGTCCCTGTCCTCAAGGAGCTCCTATTTTAATGAGAGAGATAGCATGAGAACTACTGTGTAGAGACAAGATGGACACAGGATAAATATTATTCTGGGCCTTGGGAAAGAAAAAAAAACTTTTACTAGGCCAGAGGTCAATAGGAAAAAGAGCACAAGGGAGAAGTTCCATGAAAGGAAGTTCCTGAGTTTCATCATAGTAGAGGCAGTGAGGTTTAATGGAAAAAACCCTCTATCTCTGGAGTCAGAGGACAAGTTCAAATTCCATCTTTGCCACTTACTATGTCAGGGATGTCTTGCAAGACACTTAAACCCCCAAGCCTCAGTTTCCTCAGTGATAAAATCAGGAGGTTGAGTTAGATGACCTCTCAGATCTCCTTAAACTCTAGTTCAATGACTCTGGAATTCTTCCCATTAAATTTGTCAGACAATTGAAAAAGTAATAGAAATGGCTATAAGTACGGTAAAATTAGAGCCCAAGGTCTCAGGGGTAGAATACTCCAGAGGTAGGATTTAAAGCCAGGCTTTTTAACTCTAGAGCAAGGGTGGGGAACCTGCAGTTTCAAGGCCACATGTGGCCCTCTAAGTCCTCAAGTGCAGCCCTTTGACTGAATCCAAACTTCACAGAACAAATCCCCTTAATAAAAGAATTTGTTCTGTAAAACTTGGACTCAATCAAATGGTCACACCCAAGGACTTAGAGGGCCATGTGGAGCCTCAAGGCTGAAAGTTTCCCCATCCGTGCTCTAAAGCAAAGTCCTTTCCGTTGTATCCTACTATTCCCTTGCTACACTGAATGGAGAAACAGTTTTGGAGAAGGGAGCATCTGAGACGGCCATTACCTTTCCCTTCATTCAAGTGCTTAAGACTTGATTCGCGGTCCAAAGCGTTTTCCTAGGAACAGAAGTCATTTCCTTGGGCTCCGCTATCCAAAATGAAGGCCAATCTGAAATCATGAAAATAAGAAATTGTTTTGTAAATTGCATGACAATCATTTCTTCACATCCAGACCCAGAAGTAATGTCTACATTATCTGTCTTCTTGTAGAGGTTATTGGAATTCTGATGGGAAGGGGTTACCAGACCTGAAGCTGAGACTGTAGAAATCAATGGGTTTTATTTGCTCCTGACATCCTGGGATTGTAGCAATGCTTTGTTGAAAGACCCTCAGTCCCCAGAACTGACAGCTCCTCAGATCACAGAAATCCTCAGACAGCAAACTGAAGAAAGCACTCACCTGCTGAGTGGCAGGTCTGTGAAGCCTTCCAAAGAAACACAGTCAAGCTGTCAGAAAAGTCAGATTTTTGGCGAGGGCACTACTGACATTTCTGTATCAGTTGGAATCCTCTAGCTTCTGGAATGATTCCATTTGCAATGGGTGGGATTTTTCTGTAAGGAGTCAACTTGGATACTATCCCCTGATTCCAGACCCATGCATTCATGCTAACAACCAGCTTCTAGACCTTTTCTTCTATGCTGAATGCTCCCTAGAAGACCCTCCTTGGGTCTTTGTTTCCTTACCTGTAATAGGAAGGGCAGCTAGGTGCTTCAGAGGATACAGTACCAGACCTGAAGTCAGGAAGATTCAGCTTCCTGAGTTCAAATCTGCCCCCAAACACTTACTAGCTGTGACCCTGGGCAAGTCATTTAACCCTTTTGGCCCCAGTACCTCATCTGTCAAATGAGCTGGAGAAGAAAGTGGCAAACCACTCCAGTGTCTTTGCCAAGATGAGGTCACAAAGAGTCCGACAGGACTAAACAACAAAATTGGAAAGAACTAGACTGATAAATTATGAGGGTCCTTCCATCTCTAAAATTCACTGAAGCAGTATGCAATAGTAGAAACTATGCCGGGCTGGAGGCAGAAGATCTGGGTTCAAGTCTTGCCTGTGTCATTTTTAACTGTATGATTATGAGTAAATCTCTGATGGCCTTAGTTTCTCCTCTATAAAATGGTCTATATCAGGGGTATCAAATATGTTCTGTTGAGTGCCACTGGAAGCAGAATGAAATGTAATTGGAAAGCATTTAACAAAATAAATAAAGATACGATAGAACATAGATAATGTTAATATATGGTTTCTATGTCAATATGCGCCTGCAAGGATCCTTGTGGATGATTTAGTGGCCCCTTCTATCTGAGTTTTATATTACTGGACTGAATCATCAATAAAATCTCTTCTAGCACAAACATGCTGTGAGTTTATTTCCAAAATATTTAGTATGAGGCCCATAGATAGATTTCAATCATCTTGGATAGGGGGAAAAAATGAGTTTTTATTTTCAATGACCTCTTACTGAAATTTTGCATTTCCCTCAATTATGAATGTAGGCAACAAACCACAATAGTATATGATTTTGTCACCACTAGAAATCACGGATACTTTCATAACATATTACATTTCTAGAAGCTATTTCAAAGTATAGTTTGCTCTCATCACTCCTTCAAAATTATTGTAATTAGTAGATGTGCCACTAGATTGCATAGGAATATGGTCTTCTTGCCTGTAGACTATTTCAATACAATTGGTTTCCTTTGTAATTCCACACATTTTATTTTATGCATTTAAAAATATGATTCTGAGAGGGGTCCCATAGACTGTCCAAGAAATCCACAGCACAAGTTAAAAACTCCTATGAAAAGTGATCTATGACTCTCCCCTACCTTGCCTGCCCTCAGCTCTCCTGGTCTCCACAACTCACAGGCACATCTATTCCTATTACTAACAGGAGAGCAGGAAGCTTTTTTTTCTTTAGTGTTTTCCCTTCTCTATCACAGTATATATGGTACAAAGAAGTGAGAAATAACATCTAAACATATATTTCACAGGTGACAAGATATGTAAATATATATATACGTATAATGGGCCACAAACTATATTAGAGATGACTTTTCTTTGAAGTCATTACCTAGATACTAAACAATTTGGAAAATATCCAAAAGTGAAATAGAAGTTATCCATTTACAATCCAATCAAAGTCTTAAAATTCATTAAAAGACTTCCCGAGAGGGATGTCCATCAATTAGAGAATGACTGAACAAGTTGTGGTATATGATGTAATGGAATACGATTGCACTATAAGAAATGATGAGCAAGATGCTCTCAGAAAAACCTAGAAAGACTTACTGATACAAAGTGAAATAAGCAGAACCAGATGAATACTGTATACAGTTACAGTAATATTATGTCCTCGACAATATAATGATCTAGGACAATTCGGAGCTCTGATGAAAAATGCTTCCATCTGCGGAGGGAAGAACCGATGGAGTCTGAATGCAGATCAAAGCATACTTTTCTTTTCACTTTATTTTTCTTAGGGTTTTTTAGTCTGTGTTTTCTTTCACAACATGACTAGCATAGAAATACATTTTGCATGACTAAAGATGTGAAACTATATGAAATTGCTTGCCTTCTCAGTGATGAAGGGAGAAGGAGGAAGGAAGGGACTCTGGAACTCAAAAAAAGTTTTGATGAATGTCGATTATTTTTGCATATGATCAGGGAAAAATAAAATACTAAATTTTTCTGTTGCCTCAGGGAGAGGCAACCTAGCAAAGTCAATAAAGAGCCAGTCTCAAGACAGGGAGATTCGTGGACTCATGGATTCATGTCCCACCTCTGTGCTCTCAGGGCTCTAGACAACTCTCTAACTCTGTATGTTGCAGAGCAAATATGGACCTGCACTGGAAAGAGTTTCTTCCTCTGGAAGTTCCTCATACCAATCAATCAATCAATAAACATTTACTTAAGTGCCTATTATGTATCTGGCACTGTGCTAAGTGCTGGGGATACAAAAAGCAAAAGATGGTCCCTGACCTCAGGGAGCTTACTGTCCAATGGTGGATATGACATGCAAACAAAAATACTCAAAGCAAGCCATAGACAGGACAAATTAACAGAGGAAAGGCACTGAAGGGTTGGAGAAGGCTTTCTGTAGATGTGAGATTTTAGTTGGGACTTAAAGGAAGATAAATAGATTAGTAGTGGGAGTGGAAGAAGGAGAGTATTTCAGGCAAGGGGTTCAGCCAGAGAAATTACCTACCCAGAGCCCAGGCATAGAGTGAATTTTTCATGGACCAGGCAGAAAGCCAGTGTTGTAGAAAGTCAGTTGGTTGTAGAGTACTTGTCAGGAAGTAAGATGTGAGAAAACTGGAGAAGAAGGAGGAGGCTATGTTATGAAGGCTTTAAATGTCAAATAATATTTTGTATTTGATCCTGGATGCAATAGGGAGCCACTGGAGTTCCTGGAGTAGATGGGTGACATGATCAGACCTGAGTTTTTGAAAAATCAATTTAGTGACTGAGGGAAGATGGATTGGAGCTGGGAGAAACTCAAGGCAGGCAGAATCACCAACAGGCTATTGCAATATCTCAGGTCCGGTCCCTATTCCAGGTCTTTAGACATAGGCAATGCTTCTAGATAATCAGGGACGTGTATTCAGAATATTACTTCATCTGGCCAAGAGTTAGCTCCCCCCACCCCTGACAAAAAAAAAAAAAAAAGGTGAATTGTCTAACTTTGATGTCTTCCACATCCAGTTCTCAGCCAAATTATGGAGTCAGTGATGTTTGGTTTAGGACCATTCCTAGCCTCTCTTCCTCCCAGGCAGCCATGGCCATATTGCTGACTTAGTCAAACATTTATTAAATACCTACTATGTGCCAGGCAGTGTGAGAAGTGCTGAGAATACAAAGGGAGGCCAAAGACAACACCTACTTTCAAGAAGTTACAATCTAATGGGGAAGAGAACATGCAAATAACTGTACAAACATGACATAAAGAGGATAAATCAGAAATATCAATATCCTTTATAATTTTCTCTCCCCAGCCTCCTCCAAGACTTTCATTTTTTCATCAAAAGTTCCACAGGCTGTTCCATTGTCCAAAGCTGCAGAGCCCTACGAGCAAAGTTGGGGGTTTGTTTTCTAAGTTCCTAAATCCCTTTTTAGTGACGGTATCCACCCTTCCTTCATTCCACGCCCCATTAAGCTTCGAGCCTTCACCCTGTCCTAATCAGCTCATAACTCCACCACAATCCAAAGCAACACCTTTGACCCTATCTCTTTCTTCGGCCTCCTCATCAAAACATATCTGGGTCCATTTTCTTTCCCTGTCTGATTATTTCAGTCTGATAAACTAATTCATACAGAGGTATTAATGACTAATAGCACCAAAATTTAAGAAACATTTATAGAGCTTAATGTGGCCCTCCTCTTCTAGGTAAATGTACTTATTTTCTAAACAAAGTCTAATCCCACAGATATGCTTACATGGGAAATTTGGCACAATGAAAAGAGGGGGGAGGAAGGCATGAGGGAAGAATGATTTCATTACTTCCTTCAGATCCTGCTAAAAAGAGATACCTATACTTAGGTCTGGCCCAGCCTCTAAGGTAGGAACCCCCACCACCAGTTTGGGCAGAGAATGGAATTTCTTCTAGCAAGGCTCTAAAGTTCTATAAAATAGCTAATTTAGATAGAATAAGACAATCTGGACACCCTAATGAAATATCGATGCCTCACTCCTAAGGGTCCATTAATGATGACTCCTGCATTGGCAAAAGCTAACCAGGGCTGTCAGATCAGCCATCCTCTTGGGACAGAAGCCACAAATTCCCATTCCTTATTTTTTTTTAACCACATCAAACCTGTTTATGGTCTCAATTAATATTAAACACTGTGCCCCCATATTGCCCATTAATTAACTGGAAAATAATTACAAAAGATTAAACTGTAGGTAAACATAGAAATTCTGAGAGCAGGAGAGGTGGGGTGAATTTAAAGAACATCTGTTCCAAGTCCTTCATTTTACAAATGACGAAATGGAGGCATAGAGAAATGAAATGATTCGTCCCATGTATGACTGATCTCAGGTTAGCACCAGTGGCAAGACAAGCATCCAGTTCTATTGACTCTCATTCCATTGCTCACAAGAATCACAGAACATTAGACTGGAAGGAACCTAAGAAGAAATCTAGTTCAGAGCTTCATAAACATTTTTTGTGCCATGTGCACTTGGGCAAACTGGTGAAGCTTATAGATCCCTTGTCAGAATGCTGTTTTTAAAGACATAAAATAAAATACAGAGGACGACATAGAAAACCAATCATAGTAAAGTGAAGTTATCAAAAAAATTCTTTAAATTCATAGAACCACAAGTTAATAACCCCCATTCTTGTCCAACCTTCATATTTCAAAGGAAGAAACTAAAGACTAAAGACATTCACCTTGAAGTCACTTAACCTCAAGTAACTAAAAATAAAATCGGGATTGTCCAAAATCACACAGAATACAAGTGGTCTCTTGACTCTCTGAGTCCAATACTCTTTCCAATATCCCATGCTTCTTGATCCAACTTCTTGATTGTTATTCTGAAGATGATGACATCACAAAGGTGCTGTCTTGACTTGCTTGTGAACTGGATTTAAGTGAGGCAGAATTGCCCAAAATCATCAGCCTTAGTCTTTCTTCCAGAGTCATGGAAGCCCAATGATAAGACAAAAGTCAAGATGACTGGCCATGGTCTGAGATGCAGTGGGTGACCTTGGCCTTTCTAAATCAAGATTGTTTCCCAGGTCTCAATTTGTCTGAGACAAAGCCATGGCTAAGGGCTAGACAAGAATTGAGACAAAAGATGGTCTAATTTACCATCACAAAACTCAATTTACCTCTTCCCTGCTGATACCTGAAATGCTCAGATTACTAACATCCCAAGGAGCTATGAATCGCCCCTTCTCTACGTACAGTTCTTAAAATGTAAACTCCACTGAGAGGGTCATACAGGGTCCAAAGTGAGGCCAGGTTGCAATGTACTACTGGGCAGCATATTCATGCCTGCATGGTATATTGTAATTTGTGTAACCTTTGTTCCAGGGCCTGTCAAATTCTAAGTTTACATGAACCAGCCTTGATCCTAGGCACTTCTCTAAAATTATTCCTTTCTTTGACTCATATTACCCTGACTTAGAGTTTACACTGGAAAAATCTCCAAATACAGCTTGCATTTAGGTTTCCACAGGAGTGGATAATAGGGACTCGGCTCCTGTTCAAGGTAATCTATGTATTATATTGGTACAGGACAGCCTTTATTTTATCCCACAGAAAATTCAAGAGATGCAAAGGACTCCCAGAAGCCCATAAACAATATAAAAAATTCATAAAAGACTTCGCTATAGCCTATAAACAATCCATATAATTCTCTTCCTTTTCCATTTTTCCCCAAGGTTCATAAATGCTCCATATACAGCATCACCATGTGGTTTGTACTTCTCTTAGAGGGGACCCAACTTGGACCTGCTAGAAAAACAATGCAGCAACATCCACATGAATTGATCTTTAACCCCATAGATGCCCATGAAGACATTCAGCCTTGTGATACTATTCTGAGAGTTTGGACTCACCCAGAAGTAAGGTACACTTGGGGTTGTTAGACAGGCAAATATATCTTTCCCATTTTACCCACACCTTCTAAGTAATTCACTTTAATAGCAGGATTCAAAGTCAAGGTCTCATTCCTTTACACTGTGACTTTCATCCTTTTACTCCTGTTCTTCCAACAATGGACCAGATTTGTGATCCTCTTCTCTTTCCAAGAGGTATGCTGTTCAAAAAATGTCCATTCTCTCAATAGGTCAAATCCCAGAACTCTCCCACTTGGACTTACTTATTCACAAGGAAGGCCCTAAGAGTGGCACTGCCAGGAAACTTCCCCTTCTCTGCCTAGATGGCTAGATTACAGGATCCACCATGAAAAACAGTCTAATTTGGTTCTGGGTCTCTTGAGTTCAGAACTGCTAGAGAAATAACCCTCAGGAACTTCCCCAGAAATCCAGGGTTTAGGCATTCATATTGCCCAGGCCAAGTGGGCAAATATGTCTGGTCCTTCTTCAAAGCTGCCATTCACAGGATCCCTACCTACCAGCTGTGCTTTCATTACGTCTCTTGGTTGTTGAACTTCATTCCCTAAGAGAACCAAAATATGATATCAATATATTGGAGTCAAGGTACAGTGTGTCCAACTTTGACTGATCAGACCAATACAAGCTCGGAAGGCTCTACCACAGGTTGGGCATAAATAGTGCACATGAACATTTGGAGTAGAAATGTCTCTAAACCTGCATGTCTCAGGTTTCTTTTGAGCTATTACAATTCTGCTTTGTTCATAGAGCACAATGTGTGCCATGCTGGGCACTCCTTGGCCAGTGTCTCCCATGGAGACTCTTTGGAATCACGAATCATGAAATTGATTCCCAAAGTTCTCCAGAGAGATGTTGAGAGTGTCATTTTCTTTTTGTGAGTGCTTGCCTTGTGTGAGTTCTCCATAAAATAGTCTTTTAGGCACACATACATTTGGCATGCAAACAACGTGGCCAACCCACTGGAGTTGCACTCGGCAGTAGAGTGTGAATACTTAGCAGTTCAGTTTGAGAAGGATTTCACTGTCCAGTACCATATCTAAGCAGCAGTTACAGAAAATGGAAAAATTCTGAATACTATGAATAAGTTCACTTACCTTGGCAGTATGCTTTCCAGGGATGAATGCATAGATGATGAGGCTGACACATGTATTGCCAGAGCTAGCTCAGTGTTTGGGAGGCTTTGAAGGAAAGTGTGGGAGAAAACTGGTATTAGACTGACTACCAAACTGAAGGTCTACAGGGTCATTGTGCTGATTTCTTTGTTATATGCCTGTGAAACTTGGACAGTATACCAGTGCCATGCCAGCAAACTAAATTGCTTCTAATTGAATTATGTTTCTAAAGAAAAGAGAAAAAGCCCTAGGTCCTCAGTAAAGTCCCCCTTTCATTGACCTGCAAAACTGTGGCTCCTCAAAAGAGAATCCTTCTCCACAAGAGGCAATTCATCCTGGGGGCAGCAACCACCTATGAGACCCATCCTCCAAAGGAGGCCAATGAGTAACTTCAAACTAACAAATTCATCCTTGAGGTAACTCTAGTCACTGAGTCTTTTCTTTTTTAATTAATCTATTTATTTTTAGTTTTCAACATTCATTTCCACACGATTTTGAGTTCCAAATTTTCTCTCCATCTCTCCCCTTCCCCTCCCCCAAAATGCCGTGCATTCTGATTACCCCTTTCCCCAATCTGCCCTCCCTTCTATCACACCCCTCCCTTCTCTTATCCCCATCTTCTCTCTTTTCTTGTAGGGCAAGATAGATTTCTATACCACATTACCTGTATTTCTTATTTTCCATTTGCATGCAAAAACAATTCTCAACCTTCATTCCTAAAACTTTGAGTTCCAACTTTTCTCCCTTACTCCCTCCCCACCCATTCCCACTGAGAAGGCAAGCAATTCAATATAGGCCATATATGTGTAGTTTTTCTGAAGACTTCCATAATAGTCATGTTGTGAAAGACTAACTATATTTCCCTCCATCCTATCCTACCCCCTATTTATTCTACTGTCTTTAGACCTTGTCCCTCTCCAAAAGTGTTTACTTCTAATTGTTCCCTCCTCCCATTTGCCCTCCCTTCTCTCATCCCCCCATCCCAATTATCCCCTTCTCCCCTACTTTCTTGTAATGTAAGATAGATTTTCATACCAAATTAAGTGTGCATGTTATTCCCTCCTTAAGCCAAATGTGATGAGAGTAAGCTTCACTTTTTCCCCCTCACCTCTCCACTTTCCCCTCCATTGAAAAAGCTTTTTCTTGCCTCTTTTATGAGAGATAATTTACCCCATTCTATTTCTCCCTTTCTCCTCCCAATATATTCCTCTCTCACACCTTAATTTTATTTTTTTAGATATCATCCCTTCGTATTCAACTCACCCTGTACCCTCTGTATATATGTGTATATACATATATATGTGTATATATACATATATGTGTGTGTGTGTGTATATATATATATATATGTATATATAATCCTTCCAACTACCCAAATACTCAGAAAAGTTTCAAGAGTTATAGATATTATCTTTCCATGTAGGAATGTTAACAGTTCAACTTTAGTAAATCCCTTATGATTTCTCTTTTCCGTTTACCTTTGTATGTTTCTCTTGATTCTTGTGTTTGAAAGTCAAATTTTCTATTCAGCTCTGGTCTTTCCATCAAGAATGCTTGAAAATCCTCTATTTCATTGAATGACCATTTTTCTCCTGAAGTATTATACTCAGTTTTGCTGGGTAGGTGATTCTTGGTTTTAATTCTAGTTCCTTTGACTTCCAGAATATCATCTTCCAAGCCCTGCAATCCCTTAATGTAGAAGCTGCTAGATCTTATGTTATCCTGATTGTATTTCCACAATATTTGAAATGTTTTTTTCTAGCTGCTTGCAATATTTTCTCCTTGATCTGGAAACTCTAGAATTTGGCTACAATATTCCTAGGAGTTTTTCTTTTCAGATCTCTTTCAGGAGGTGACCAGTGGATTCTTTCAATGTTTATTTTACCCTCTGGTTCTAGAATATCAGGGCAGTTTTCCTTAATAATTTCATGAAAGATGATATCTAAGCCCTTTTTTTTATCATGGCTTTCAGGTAGTCCCATAATTTTTAAATTATCTCTCCTGGATCTATTTTCCAGGTCAGTTGTTTTTCCAATGAGATATTTCACATTGTCTTCTACTTTTTCATTCTTTTGGTTTTGTTTTGTAATTTCTTGGTTTCTCGTAAAGTCATTAGCTTCCATCTGTTCCATTCTAATTTTTAAAGAACTATTTTCTTCAGTGAGTTTTTGAACCTCCATTTCCATTTGGCTAATTCTTCTTTTTAAAGCTTTCTTCTCCTCATTGGTTTTTTGGGCCTCTTTTGCCATTTGAATTAGTCTGTTTTCAAAGGTGCTATCTCCTTCAGCATTTTGGGAGTCTCCTTTAGCAAGGTATTGATTTGCTTTTCATGATTTTCTTGCATTGCTCTCATTTCTCTTCCCAATTTTTCCTCCACCTCTCTTACTTGATTTTCAAAATCCTTTTTGAGATCTTCCATGGCCAAAGACCACTGCATATTTATTTTGGAGATTTTGGATGCAGAAGCCTCAGTCACTGAGTCTTAATCAAGATGTTTAATCCTCTCAACAAGGGGCTAATGGTCATTTCCACATCTGCTTTCAAAAATCCCTTTAGAAATTCTTAAAACCTTGGATGTTCCTCAGCTGATCAGAGAACTCCTTTAATTAACCACTTTATACTTCTATAGACCAGAGGAATGTTATGGGGAAGATTCAAAACAATTTCCTCATCACAGCATCACTAAATAGCATGTTTCATTTGTCTAGCATAAAGGGTATAAAAAGACCTAAAAATTAAAAAGACTTCTACCCATAAGTCAAGTGAACTTCAGAGCAGCAATGAAAACTAGGGCATTTATTGATAGAAGAGCTGAGGTAGTAAAAACAGGTGGCTATGTAGACCCTAACTCCACTCATGGACAGTTCCCTAACTGAAAGAACTATCCCTAGAGAAGGGCTCATTCATTCATTTATTAATTTACTTGTTCACTCATTTATTCATTCATTTGTTCATTCATTCATCCATTCATTCACTCACTCAATGGACTGGATTCAAGCAGTTGATGGCTTCATCTTCTTGTCATTGGCGGAAGTAAGAAGCAATCCAAAATGGTATTAGTCGGTGTTTCTCAGTGCTGTAGAACAGAGCTCACTCAAAAAATGAAGGAAAGTTAAGAATTCTCTGATCATAATATATATAACCACTTCCCAATTATAACCACCCCCCCCAAAAAAAAAAACCAGTAGCAGCTGTTTTCCAGTTGTCTATTGTTGCTGTTTCTCCCCAACCCCTGGGTTTCTGGAAACAATCTTAGCTTCCCAATTAAAAATGAGCAAAGGTATTACCCCAGAAAAACTCCCAAGTGTCTGCTTTTCTTTTACACCTCCCAACTGTGCCAGCCTTCCCCTGTTAGGGAGCTGGAGAGCTTGTATCCCAAAGGAGGACTGAGTCATTTGCCATTTATTGTTACAGGAGGCTGGATTACCAGCGGGACTGAAAGACATTTCCAACAACACATGCATCACCAAGGGAACATGCCCTTTTGCAAATACATCTTTTCCTTTCAGCCCTGCCCCTGGCACTGGCACCCTAGGGCATCCTCTTTATCAGAGATTGCAGACACCTGTTAAGCAGGGGGACAAAAAAATGCCAGAACCTCTGTCACTTTCTACTCCACCTGTCAGCTCACCTCTCAGTTTCCTAGGGGTTCTGTCACACTGAATCATGGCTCATCAGGAGCTGGAAACCTTAGCTGAAAATTTACTCAGGTCCTAGAGCTCCTACCCTAGTGAGGTTTCTTTCACTCCCTTCTGAGTCACATAAGGGCACCTGTGGTCATGTAGAGTCATTTTAAAAAGTTAGATTGTGGAAGACAAGTATAGGGAATTACTCCGAGTACATGGAAGGATTAGGATTGGGCAATTCGACCAAAACCTTAGGATCTCACCAACATGCTCATGTTCATACACCATTTCCTAAAATTTATCACCAAGCCAGATACTCCTATCATTTTGTTTTATTTTATTTTATTTTTGCCAATCTTCAGGAAACCAGATCAAGTCTCTGGCCCCACAACTAATAACATCTGGCATTGCTCATAAGGTAAAAAAGAAATCCATCTTTCCAGACCTCCTCTACCATACCTCAGCTCTTCATCCTGAAGACCCACACCATCTATGGAATTCACACCTCAGCAGTCCTAACTCCGTCCCTTGGGATCTCCACCTCTTACCCCTCCCCTTACACACACGCACAACACATTCCTCTCTGACTGATGGCTCCAGAACCTCCATTTAAGGAAGGTGTCCAGACTAGCCATGTCTCATTCCTCTCCAGGGCACCTTTAAAATTTCTTTCACCACAGACCCTACTGCTACCCCACTCTTTTTGCCTTCCTTTTCCTCATTATAATGCAAACTCCCTGAGGGCAGAGAATAGCTTTGTTTCTGCTTGTATTTATATTCTTAGCACTTAGCACTGGAAATCTTCCTGTCACTTTAGTTGGTTGTTGTCCTTCATTCTCAAAGAGGACCAAAATGACATCACCATGATAAAGTAAAATTTCAGTGTGTCTGACTGTGGCTGATCAGACCAATATGTGCTCAGAATGCTCTACCACAAGTTGGGCACAGATAGTCGATGTGATTATTTGGGCTGGTTACTCCAAATTTGTGCATCCTACATTTACTTTGTGCTGTCTCAATTCTGCTTTGCTCATGGAGCACAGCATCCTTCCTGATCTGGGCACTCCATGCTGAGCAGTCCTGTGCCAGTGTCTCCCATGTTGCACAGTTGAATCCAAAGTTCTTGAGAGAGACTTTGAGAGTGTCCTTGTATTGCTTCTTCTGACCACCATGTGATCACCTGCCCCATGCGAGTTCTCCATAAAATAGTCCTTTTGGCAAGCATATATTTTGCATTAGAACAATGCAACCAGCCCATTGGAGTTATGCTCTCTGAAGCATAGTTTCAAAGTTTGGCAGCTCAGATCAATCAAGGACCTCAGTGTCTGGTACCTTATCCTGCCAGTTGATCCTCAGAATCTTCCTAAGACAGTTGAAATGGAAGTGATTCTCTTTCCTGGCATGGCACTGGTACACTGTCCATGTTTCACAGGCATATAACAATGAGGTCAGCACAATGGCTCTGTAGACCTTCAGTTTGGTAGTCAATCTAATACCTCTTCTCTCCTAGACTTTTCTTCAGAGCCTCCCAAACACTGAGCTAGATCTGGCAATGAGTACATCAACCTCGTTATCAATGTGTACATCCCTGGAAAGTATACCAACAAGGTAAGTGAACTTATCCACAGCATTCAGAACTTCTCCATTTGTTGTAACCGATAGTTCCACATATGGATGGTGTGGTGATGGCTGATGGAGCACTTGTGTTTTCTTGCTGTTAATTATTAGGCCAAAATTAGCATAGGCAGCAGAGAATTGATCCATGCTTTGCTGCATCTCAGCTTCAGAGACGCACAGTATCAAGGTCAACTACCGTATTGATGGCGAGTTCTTCAATTTGAAAAGGCTACAAGCCAAGACCAAGTGGAGGGAGTGTTGGTGCATGGCTTTCTGTTTGCAGATGACTGTGCGCTCAGTGCGGCCTCTGAAGCTGAGATGCCACAAAGGGTGGATCTTGCCACACACTAACTGCTCTTGTTGTCACTGTGATTTGTCCTTCATTCTGGAAGAGGACAGTGGCCTCAGGGAGGTGATGCCGGGACATGCAAGTGAATTTTATTTCAGTGAGGAAGAGCCATGAAAAGTCACCAGACTCACTTTCTCCTCTGGAATCATCAAGGTCTAGTGGGGAGATAGAGATCAGGGTGATGGGAGATGGCCCAGGATGCAGTGGGAGACCTGGGCCTTTTTAAGCTAAGGCCCTTAACAGGTTTCAATTTGACTGAGGCAACGCGCATTCAGTGATTAAGGTAGCCATAAATCCAAATCACACTGGCTCTCATTGATTGGCCAAAAATAGGTCCTAGGCCAAGTCCCAAATGGTTTTTGTTTGGATCCTGATTGGTTCAGAGCAAACGTAAATAGCAATTGCTTCTGTTTTGGCCAGAAACCCTGAGGGTCTTCCCCTCCCAGACTGACCTTTTTTTTTTTTGACAAGGTAAAAGAGAGATTCTGCTAAAACAGTCTTGAAGAACATAGAATATAACCCATGATGCACTTTTACCGTCGATTTGCCATTATTTATACTAACAAGTAGGGTCAAAATATTGACTAGACTTAGATTTGTCAATGCATGCAATCAAACTTTATTAGTCAAAATGTGTAAACAATGCAAATACTCTCCCCTAAGAACAAGCCCCTAACTTCAGACTTAGAGGTCCATCTGGTAAGCTTCTTTCACACCAGTGTTCATAACAAGGTTTCTTCTCTGCCCAGCCAGAAGCCACGTGTCTCTGAGGATCATCAGGCAAGTCTCTGCCAACCAGTACTCAAATGAACGTGGGGATGTTTAAGCCCCAAATTCAAGAAACCCACCAGCAGCCTGAAGGCGGAGGCACCTGATGATCTTCTTATGCATTTTAGCTTTGGCCATTCCTAATTTGTTTACCACATAGTTTGATTTATCATATAAATTACTGAAAAAGTTTTTTAATAGTTCCCTCATGGTGGTCTGTCCTATCAGAGAGTTCATATGTACTTATCAGTCGTTTAACAACACACGTGTTGTTTATTACATCATACCACACAAGTATTTTATCTGATTATTGAAAAAACTTAGACCCACACAATCACAAAATGGAGACTTGGAACAAAAATGAGTTATGCTGAGTTAGCAAACTTATGCCTACTATTGTTATAAAGGTAATAAAACTAATTCTTGTTATAACAAGTTCACTTCTGTATCTCAGGGAGAGGCAGCAATGGAAGACAATGGTTTTAGAAAATACACAGATACCATTCTGGTTCACAATTGTTTACTAGAAGTCATTTTTGTTTCTGTTGTTTCAAGACACAGTCTTTGACCTAAAAAACACAAATGGAACATACTTCCCTTTTCTTTGTAGAGAATTAGAGGTGCCAAAGAAGTCACACATTGTCTGATGCTGTCATAGTATCTGTTGGTCTTACTTATCTATTTTTCCATCATTGACCTAGAGTTGGAAAAGTTATCTGATCTGATCTCTCTCATTTGGAGAGATGAAGCCTCAAGAGATTACATGATTTGCCCAAAATCGTGAAGGTAGTAAGTGGCAGAATCAGAATTTGAATTCAAGTCCTCCACCTCCAAACCCAGTGCGCTCTTCATGGAACCACGCTGCTTTGTTCTTTCTTCTTTTATTTTTGGGTGCAATCAGGATTAAGTGACTTGCCCAGAGTCACACAGCTAGCAAGTGTCTGAGGCTGGATTTGAACTCAGGTCCTCTTGACTCCAAGGCCAGTGCTCCACATTCCATGCCACCTAGTTGCCCCACATTGCATTGTTACAAGGGATGATTTTATTGGGTAAGTTGGAAAATGAAAAGTATCAATAAATTTTTGAAAATACAATAAAATATGGAGCATGGTTCTCTGTTCAGAAAAAAAAAAAGAATGTTTTATTTTAGTTTAAAATTCAATTAGTGTGCCTTCTGGATTTTGATTCACTGCCTCTGAAAATGGGATCTCACCCTCAGTGGTCCTTTATCTGGGAATATAGTAAAGGTTGTGGGAGAAATACAGCAATGACTTCAACAATCTAAGTAAAGTCAGTATGGAGACGCAGCAAAACTTTGGTCAAGAACAAAGATCATCAGTTCCAGTATCATACCACCAAAGTTACTGGATACATCTTTCCTTTCTGTTAACAATCAATAAACTGCATGTGGAGAATCCACATTGTAGGAGGAAAGACTACTTTGACCATTTGGGGGGAAAGTGTTGAGTAGAAACGAAAATGTATCAGTACGTTTTTTTTAAAGCAGTAAGTCTAGAAGCCAGATTACAGAGGGTTAATTGACAAGAGGCAAAATAGGGGCAACAGACAGAGAATGTGTTCTCTAAGAGTTTGTCTGTTAAGGAGGAGAGACACATAGTACAATATCTCGAGGAGACAATGAAGTCAGGGGAAGAGGTTTTTTTTTTTGGTCTATAAACAACAGAGACATGGACATGTTTCTAGGCAACAGGGAAGGAGCCAGTAGAGAGGAAGAGACTGGGAACGAGAAAGGGGAGAGAAGGATGAGAGAGGTAGCAAGCTACCAGAGGAGTGAGGAAGGGATGGGGTCATGGGTACAAGTAGATGGAGTGGTATTGGCAAAGAAAAGGAATATTTCTTCATCAAGTACTAGAGTCAAATAGGAGCAAATGGGGATGATAGTGAGAGGTTTTTAAATATCGAAATATTGAATACAGGAGAAGTGGATGTAATCTTCAACTACCAGGTGGAATAAGGCTGATGGATTTCTTAGGCTCAGGAATTCTGGACTCTGATGAACTATGCATATCACATGTCCAGATGAAATCAAGCATCATTTTGAAGGACTCCACTGGGAACAGGAGGACAAACTGGCTGCCCAAGCAGAGGCAAACCAGCTCAGGTAAGTAATTCTGGTCTAAGTTCCCAAGGGATAGTGAGATCAGGCATGAGTAGCCACCACCCTTCCAACCTGAGCAAGATGAAGAGACCTATTCTTTAAAAAAAAAAAAAGGAAGAAGGAAGAAAGAGACAACAGATGGTGTCTATTTCCTCAACAGAGTAGAAGGCAAAGTCTCTGCTAAAAGGGAGAAGATGAGTGATCTAAAAAGGTTGAGGAGAGGGAAAAGTTTAGAACAGCTGCTGTGGAAATTTTAATAGAGAATCAACTGGAGAAGGATAAAAGGATTATTGCTGAGCACTGACGATTCAGTTGAGATTAGATAACAAATTTACAGAGGGTCCAGTAAGCAATATTGTTAGACTTCCTCCAACATTGTTTAAAAAACATGAAGAAGAGGTTGCGTAAATCATGTGTTCTGATAAGACAACTGGGCAGGACAAGGGATTTGAATGTTGAATACATTGTACCATTGAGCTAGTTAGATATAGAATCAAGGTTAGGAAGCCAGGAAAGTGAGGCCAGAACAGGAGTGCCGGCCTGAGAGAACGAAGAGGGGTGGAGTGAATGATGATCACAGTGAGAGCAAAAAATAGGTTTCAGAAGATTGAGGCAAAAGAAGAGGTGGAAAGATAAGAGGTTATAGTCAGATGGACATATTTTAGAGTTCTAGATCATGGAAGTGAGATATTGTAGATGACAAGATGAAGAACTAGACAATCCATCCTTATGTATGAGTGAAGTAAAATGAAGGTACGAGTCATGAGTCTTGAAAAGACTGAGGAATTGGGAAACCATGGTATTTAGGGATACATCAACATGCATATTAAAGTCCTCAAGTATAATGGCACGTATTGAAACAGAGAAGAATGCAACGAACCAGATACTAAATACCTTAAGAAAAGAGGGAGAATGACATAGGATACAATAGATCATTTTTATCATTCTGCATAGAATATACAGATATTGTCCATCTTTCAAAGTAGACCAACTGATATCATGAGATTGGGGTCAAGGTACAGTGTGTTTGACTATGGCTAATAATTCCAACATTAGCTCAGAAGGCTGTACCACAGGTTGGGCACAAATAATCCACTTGAACATTTGGGATAGAGATGTCTCCAGATGTGTGCATTTTACATTTCTTTTGTGTTACTGTGATTCTGCCTTGTTCATAAAACACAGCACCTTCTTTGACGTGGGCACACCATGCTAAGTGCTCCTGTGCCAGCATCTCCCATGTCTCACTTTCAATACACTTCAGAAACAAATTGGGAGTGCCCTTATCCTGCTTCTTCTGACTTCTGTGTGAGCCCTTGCCTTGTGTATATTCTCCCTAAAATTATCTTTTAGGTAAACATACATTTGGCACCAAGATTACATGGCCAGTCCATCAGAGTTGCACTCTCAATGTTCAAGGAGGGATGATTGCTGGGACAGAGTTTGGAAGTAGCAGTGAGGAAAGAAAGAAAAAAATATTGACATGCCTACTATGTGCCAGATACTTAATAAATATTATCTCAACTGAAGCTCACAATAACCCTGGGAGGTAAAATGAGGTTTATTACAACCATTTTACAGTTGAGGAAACTGAGGCAGACAGAAGTCAAGTAACTTGCTTAGGGTCTCATAGCTAGTAAGTCTCTGAGGCTGAATTTGAGGTCAGGTCTTCCCAACTCTAGGCCCAGCACTCTATCCACTGGACCAGGTTAGGAGCAACAAATTTGTCTATTCTCTGGCCGAGTGTATGAAGTGGGAAGTGTGTGTGAGGGAGTCAAGAGGAAAGTAAGGAAAGAATGTGAGAGGAGTGAGGGGAGGGGTGAACTAGATTTCTGTGAGTACAAGAATATGAAAGGAGTTTAAAAGAAAATGATACAAGAAGACCAGAAGTTTGTTAATACTGGAATGACTATTCCGGTGAACACAATGGAAGAGGGAGGCAGAGCCTGGTGGTAATTCAGGAGTGCCTTGGCTGATGGGGATGGGGATGATAGAGAAGTGTTAGCAAGATAAGGAAGGTTTTGTCTAAGTAACTAGTGAATACAAATCAAAAGGATTGGGAGAAGAAGAGGAAGAGTGAGAGCTTCCTGAACACTGGATGGAAATGACGATTTTATTGAGGCTCCCATCCACAAGTGTCCAATGAGGGCAGAAAAGCAGCATCTGTTAAGACTCTCTCTCCAACACCAGGAAAGAAAGAAGATGGACCTGACATCAGATGTTCTGCTTCTAGACAAAGCCATGACAGCAAGAATAACGGTATATGAGCCTCTGGCCTTGGACTGGGTAGAGAAAATTGCCCCAGCTCAGCGGTAATGGAGAGCTGTAGTGAATGGTATAGGGTGGAACCTGAGCCCAAGTCTCCTGACTTGTAGCTCAAAGTTTTTCTTTCTGTAACCCTAACACCTAGTATAATGCCTGGCATACAGTAACCACTTGAAAAATGCTGCTGGTTTGACTACACCAAAGTGACTTTTAGAACTTAAGTACAGGGGCAGCTCGGTGGTACATAGGCCCTGGAGTCAGAAGGATCTGAGTTCAGATCTGCCTCAGACATTTACCAGCTGTGTGACCCTGGGCAAATTACTAAACCCCAACTGTCTCCCCCCAAAAGAAATAAAGAAGTTGAGTGAAAATGTGGGTAACAGAAGATGTACATGAAAGGGCACAATATATAAATACCTCCCAAACATGAGGGACTTCAAACTCTACACCCCTTGAGAAGGATGGTCTTTTACTTTTCTTTGTATGCCCAGTACATAGCATAGTACCTGGCACATAGTAGGCACTGGATAAATGTTTACTGACTGACTGACATGGTCTCCAAACACCATGGAAGTTAAGGGATATTCAGGCAGCTTCTCCTCTGCCTAAAAAGAAAAGAAAAGAAAAGAAAATGATTTTTTTAGTAGATGAAGGCCCAGCAGGTTTGTGAATCAATCAACGAGCATTTGTAAAACACCTACTATGTGCCAGGCACTGTACTAGGCATTGAACATACAAACACAAAAGTGAAGTGACCCTGACCTCGGGAGGTTTGTATTCTATCAAGAGAGAAAACATGTGGGGAGAGAGAGAAAAGAGAGAGATGGAGAGAGAGAGAAAAGAGAAAAAGTGAGAGAGGGAGGGAGAAAGGGACAGAGAGATGAAAAAGAGAAAGAGAGAGAGGAGAGAGAGAGAGATTTCCAATGGCGTCTAATACCCCTGCAGAACAGGGATCTGAGACTAACTGTAAAATTCCTCACTTCTTATCTCCTTTCCCTCAAAATTTCCCATTCATTATGCTCAGGTAGGAAACCAGAAGGTTTGAGAATGGAAACGTCCTTTATGCCATCTGCTCCTGAAGGGAAAGAGGCTTCAACTGCCTCTAGAGGGTTGAGTTTGTCAAGAAATCAACCCCCTTCCCCATTAAATTCATCATTTCTTGTATAGGTCTCACAGTGTTGGATTGCACAGTGCCTGATTACTTCCACCCTCCCACCTACTTTTCCAAATGGGAAGCATCTATCATAGGGGGAAAAAAATTTATGACCTCAAAGGCTTTTTTCTGGTCCTGATTCATTAGATCCCAAAGTGTTCTAGAAATTAAATGACTCCCCCATGTGGGGGAGTCCTCTCTCTCTCTCTCTCTCTCTCTCTCTCTCTCTCTCTCTCTCTCTCTCTCTCTCTCTGTCTCTCTCCCTCCCTCCCTCCCACCCTCCCCATATGTCTGACAGAGGACATTCACTTGTAAATACTTGGAAAAGAGCAGACTGATGTTGGAATAAAGCAAGAATTATGAATCCAAGGCCCAGTATTCACAGAATCCCAGCTGTGGAAGGTCATGGGCAGAGGATGCGATGTGGAGAAATTCATAGTGAGAAGCAGAACCTCTGGGTTCTCCTCTTGTTCTGCAGGGGCTGAAACCAATGTGCTTTGCCAGCCTTAGAGCCCATATAAATGTTAGCTACTTTTAGCAAAGCAGGGTGGGGAGGGGGAGCAGGAGGTGTGAGGCAAGGTAAAAATGTAGGCCATGTCATTAGAGAAGACATCCAGCAGTTTAGGAAAATAAGGACCGCCCTCTTTTTCCAAAATTTCTTTTTCACAGCTTAAAGGGACCTTGGAAGCCCTGTTTATAAATGAGGAAATGCAGGTTCAGTAAAAATTAAGTGACTTTTCCAAGGTCACATAGGTAGTATATGTTGGAGACTGGATTAGAATCCAGGTCCTCTGATTCCAAACCAGTATATTTCATGGAACAATCCTGCCATGTTCCTCCCTTTTTTTTACACACACATCCCTCCCATTATATCTTTTGTCCCAGAACATAAAGCAAGATTCTTCTACCATGAGAAAAAGAAGAGGAGGGAGAGATGCAGGGGGAGAAGGTACAAGAACAAACTGTATTACTCTGTGTGGTGGGGAGAGAAAGGGATGATTTTAAAAGAAATACATGCTGGATAAGTTACACAGAGACAGTGTTGGAGTCATCAAGTATACTTCAAACCTCTCTGCTTTCCAAGTCCATAGATTCCCAGCTCCCATCCACTACTTCATACTCCCCCCAAATCTCATTCTCTTCTCTGAACCTAAGCCCCTCACCTTGGTGGGTCAAACTCCCATACCTCACTTCTCTACCCAACCCAGAATCCTGGTCCTCTGTTCCACCATTATTCAGGGATAGACAAGAGCCCTAGAGATCCAAGAGGCAAGTAAGCATAGGATGTGTAGGGGAGACAGGGACAATCCATAGTTTTGCTGCATTGTAACATGTGTTGTAGTAAATAAAATGAAATAAGACTAAAAAGGGAGGTGGTGGTAAATGCAGATTATAGAGAGCTAAAATGTGTGGTCTTTTATTAGGTAAGCAATGGGGAATTACTGATGGGTTTTCAGAAGAAAAGTGGCCCATCCAAAGCTGTATATAGGAAAAACTAATCTGACATTAGGATGTCTGGCGTTTTAGAGGGGTTGGAGGAGGTAGAAATTAGAAGACTGAATAGGAGTTTATTACTAGACTAGACAAGAAGTAACAAAGGTTTGAACTAGGGTGATTACATTGGGAATGAGAAAAGGAAAGAAACCAGATTTGAGGACCATGTTCTAAAAAAGTGCAATTCAGCATCTTTAAACATCACATTCAAACTCTTAGGTCCTTATTATATAGGCGCACCTCACTTCTTACCCAGAAAATTAATCCTCCTCTTAAATATGGAAGCAACGAGAGGCTTTCAGGCCACCTAACACCTCCACTCCCCAACCAACCACGCACACACAGTACAAAGAGAACAAATGCTCAAAGACACGAGGCCCCTGAATCAACAGCCCAAGAGCCCTGAACGATTTTCATAAATTCCTTGTTTTTGCTCCTATCATAACCATGTGCTAGAGTGACCCACCTGACCAAACTCTGCCCATCCTTCACAACCTATCAGTCCTCTTTCCTCTGTCTGGCCAATAGCATTTATTCTCCCTACTTTTCTCATGTGTCTATATTCTCTCTTTAACTAGATTATATCTGAGAAGAGATGATTTCTCTCTGAAGATGAGAACTGTAAATTAAACTTCTCTCTCCTCCACAGCACCTATGGCAATGCAAGCAGGCAACGGACCAAGCAAAAAATATAGTTATTGCTCTAGTTGCGAATCATGACCATCAGGTGGCAGCAAAGACCACCCATTCTACAACTCAACTGTCATACCACTGAGTGTCTTCATTCTCCAGCATCACTGATACTGGTCTAACAACCAGGTTACACACCTCTGGGGATCTTGGGAGTGAACTATGCTGTTTGCGCTTTTCAAGGCAGTAGAAGAAAGAAGCCCTAAAGACCCCAGACTCCAGACACTGAAAAATGGACCTGAGAATGTGTCCCTTCTCCTTTGTGAACTTCATTAGAAGCAGATTTTTTTTAATTTTTAAAATTTTAACAAACAAGTAAGTACCTACTATGTGTCAGATATTGTGCTAAATGCTCTGCAAATATTGTAAAATTTGATCCTCATTTGATCCTCAGAACAATCCTGGGAGGTAGGTGCTAGTGTTTTACAGATGAGGAACTTGAGGTTTAAATGAGAGCAGATTTGAAGTCAGGACCTTCTGACTCCGAGTCTACAACTCTATCTTCTATGCCCCTTAGTTGTCTCTTTAGATGTTACTTAGACAAAGGATGACACCATTTATTCTTCCTTCTTATCACAGCCTTCACACAAGCTTCACCATTTCTGAAACCCCAGTTTCTCTGGCCTCCTTACACTCCTTATACCTCAGAGACTGAGTCTGCCTCCTAACTAATGCCTGACTGAAATGTGCAGGGGGAATGTCTGAGGAACATCCTTTAATATCTCTGAAAAAGGGGGGCTAGGAAACGAGGGCTTCTCATTCTACATTCTTTGATCCTAAATACTTTCTAAATTATCATATATTATTGTATATTTCAACTATCTATACATATACTTTTCCCCCTACTACAAATCCCCATAAGAGCCAGTCAACCAGGATTTATTTTGGTTTTTGGTTTTTATTTGGGTTTTGTTTGTTTTGATGAGACAATTGTGGTTAAGTGACTTACCCAGGGTCACACACCTAGTAAAGTGTCAAGTGTCTAGTGTGAGGTTGGATTTGAACTCAGGTCCTCCTGACTTCAGAGCTGGTATTCTAACCAGTGTACCATCCAGCTGCCCCCCAACAAGCATTTGTTGAATGCTTCCTATGGGCCAGGCTCTGTACCAAGTGCTAAGGATACAAAGAAAGGCAAAAACACAGTCATGGCTCTCAATAACTCACACTCTAATTGGGGTCGCAACATTCAAATAACTACACACAAATAAGATATGGTGCAGATATCAGTGTAAATGGAAGGTTATCTTCTAGAAAAGACTGGAGGTAGGGCAGGAAGGGAGGACTAAGAAAGACCTCTTGCAGAAAGTGGCATTTGAACAAGTCTTGAAGGAATTCAGGAAAGACAAGGATTCAGAGGTAAGGCGAAAAAAGCATTAGAAGCATAGACCAATGCAAATACACAGTCAGGAGATTGAATGTTGTGTCTAAGGACCGGAAAGTAGACCAATGTTCCTAGATCATAGAGCAGAGGTTCCCAAACTTATTTAGTCTACCACCTTCTTTTCACAAAAAAATTACTCAGGGCCCCCTTGGAAATCTACCTTCTTTAACTCTTTTGTGATTTTTTTTTGAAATTTGCATCATTTCAAAAAATATATAAAATTTCTTTTTAAAAAATGACATCTTAAATTTAATAATTTAGTGTAAATTTATGGGGTTTTTCCTGCATTGAAATTTTGATGATGCAACACTGCCTCATGTACTCATACAGTATATAGTATATAGTATCATAAACCAGTCATGACACACATATATTCCTGCTGATGCATGCTTAATTTCCCGATGCATATGCTCACCTGTCAACACTTGCTTGTTAAGACCTGTCAGCAGAGTTGACCACTGATGATTCATAACTTTTTTGTGTGTTTATTTGAAAAATGATGTAATGATTACAACTTAACTGTTACACAACAGATAAAACGTACAATTTTTCACATTTTTCTTCTCTTCTCTTCTTTCTTTATGCTTCTACCACCCCCTTACTTTTATTCAATACCCCGCAACTGCACCCAAGGTTACCACTACCACCCTGGATTGTTCCAGCACTCCCCAGGGGCAGTTTAGGAACCTATGCATAAAGTGTGTGGAGGGGAGTAAGTATAAAAAGACCCTAAAGGCAGGGAGGGGTCAGTTTGTAAAGGGCTTTAAATGTCAGATGACTTTTGATATTTGATCCTGGAGACAATAGGGAATTCCTGGTATTTGGGGTAAGGGAAAAGGAGGGTATAAGAAATGATATGACTACCTCTGATTGGGAAAACCACTTTGACAGAGCAGAGTCCTTTGACTGACACCATAAGTTTGCAGTCAGAACTTGAAATACATCACTTTTCACCTCCACCTCTTAGGATCCCTACTTTCCTTCAAAAGTCATTGTAGTACAGTTTTTCACACACACACACACACACACACACACACACACACATACTGAATTTGGAGTCAGAGGACCTGGATTCAAATCCTGACTCTGCCACTTTCTACCTGTGTTACCTTAGGCAAGTCCTTCAGCCTCCTTGGAACTCAGTTTGTTATCTATAAAAAGAGAGAACTGGATTAATTCAGATGTGTCAGACACATTCCCACCCCCACACCAAGCTGTAGTACACTTCTGAGTACAGTCTGATGTAACAGGAAAATGTAATGGGAAATACGTGACAAAATAAATAAAATACAATAGAACATAGATAATGCTAATTTGTGCTTTTCTAAGTCAATAAATGGCCTGTCAGGATTCTTATATACAGCTTAATGACCTTTGTTTTGATTTGAGTTTGACTACACTGACCCGAATGGTCTCTAAGTTTCCTTCTAGCTCTACATTTATGATTCAGTAATTAAGCACCACCCTTCCTCCAAATCCAAGAAGTTAAATAGTGATCTTTTAGGGACTAGGTCCCTATTGCCATACCCATTTTCTATTTTCTGGATAGGTCTCCATTGACTTTGGGAAGAAACTAAAGGATTTTTTTTTTTTTGTAAGCAAAAGCAAGTTATGTCTTGCTAACTTTGTAACTATCTTGGATAGCCTTTCTGAAACCACCCCTTCACCCTACCCTCAGTTTTCATAGACTATGTCAGAAAGAGGCATAAAGAAGGAAAGAAAAGGAACAAGCTTAGGGATCTACTAGAAATGAGACAAAATAGAAATGTCTCATTGGGCAGAAGGAGAAAGAAATAAGGAAACCACACTTTGTAGGGAGTAGAAGAAAGGGGAAAAAAAGAATATTGTTGTAATTAAGGACTCATTGAATCATGGAGCTGATCACTGCATCCCTCTCTCTCCATGTGGAAGGAAGTGAAACAAGTTGAGCTAATAGAAACATAGATGTGGAAGGGATTTTGAAAGGTCATCTGACTTCCCCATGAGGTTCACATATTAGTATCCCAAATCCAACACCAATTTAGCTACATGACCTTGGAGAGGTCCCTTTCAATTTCTAGGCCTGTTTTGCCATCATTAAAATGAGGAGGTTGTACCAGATAATCCTAAGGTCCTAAACCAGGGGTGGGGAACCTGTAGCCTCAAGACCATATGTGGCCCTCTAAGTTCTCAAATGTGGCGCTTTGACTGAATCCAAACTTCACAGAACAAATCTCCCCACCCCTGTAAGCCCAGTGATTTTCTGAATATCTGAACCATAACCAGGTGTCAAAAATTACTCCCATTGGCCATGATAAGAGGGTGAAGGAAGATATCCACTTTCCATATAAGGTACTGAGTAGAATATTAGTAGATTCAAGTTGCCCTTGGTGCAGCCTGCATATCAGTCCTACACAGTGAGCTTTCTTTGAACTAAATCTGACTTGATTCCAACCTTTCAATCATCACCCCAGGGTGAGAGACAATGAAAAAAACTAAAGAAGAAAACGGAGTCATTTACACATGTGAGAGTTTAATGAATGTCAAAATGTCTGAAGCCAAGTTGGATAGAACAAGATGTTAATGAAGTCCAAGTCATAAATTCAGTCCCCATAGAGACCAACGGACTTGGCCAAGAAAAGCTGCTTCCTGGCTGACTACAGTATGGCAGATGGTCCCATTAGCCACAAAGAAGACTAAGCAAGAATGAAGATGGCTCAATGAATTCTGTTGCCACTCCTGCGGAAACAACTTGAATGTCTGTCCCTACTGAAAATCAGACCAGTATGTCATCTTCCAATATGAAGGTCAGACCCATAGCTCTAGATATAAACACAGCTTGCTACATTACCTTGTAAATCAGTTTGATACTATAAAATGTCAGAGCTGAAAGAGTCTTCAAAATATCTACAAATTCTCATTTCAAAGAAGAGGAAATATTGGTCCAGATTACAGCTAAAAATCATAATACCTACCAACCCTCTTTCTCAGGGGCTCGGAGCAAAGTAAGCTAACATGCGCATGAGAAGAACCACACATTTATTATTGGTCTTAATTCAGAAATGCTCTTCTCTTTATGCTCCAAATAAGGTAATTGTGCATTAATATAACAGCTTCTGTTTTGATTAGAAAATATGAAAATGTGTGCTGGATCACTAGTAAAACTAGTCAAGTAGTTGTTTTTTTGTTCAGTCGTTTTCAGTCGCGTCCAATTCTTTATGACCCCATTTGCGGGTGTTTTGGCAAAGATACTGGAGTGGTTTACTATTTCCTTCTCCAACTCATTTTACAGATGAGGAAACTGACGCGAACAGGATTAAGTGACTTGCCCAGGGTCACACAGGCCATATTTGAACTGAGGAAAATGAATCTTCCTAACTCCAGGTCTGGCACTCTATCCACTGTGTTACCTAGCTGCCCCAATGTGAAATATAACAGAGATCCACAGCGAAGCACCTCTGACCCAGACATAAAGCCTGATATAAGCTAATACTTCACATTTGAATTGAAAGACAAAATAGGACAGTTTTATTTGTTATAAATTCGCTTATTGTCTTCTGATCATAGGATCACAAACTTAGAACTAGATAGAAGGGATCTTGTGGGTCATAGCATCATAGATTTTAGAGCTGGAGGGATCATTAGAGGACATCTAATCCAACCCTTTCATTTTACAGATAAGGAAACTGAGGCTCAAAGAGGTTTAGCAACTTGTCCAAGGTAACACAAATGGTAAGTAAAACAGTCAAAAGTTTCAAATCTAGTAAATTTTAAATCTAATTCAAATCCATGACACCTCACTGCCTTTCATTTTCTAATGAGAAGTTTACTGTTTTTCCTTGTAGTTTTAGTAAATATTTTCCTTGCTAAGTATTTAATTTTCATTCTTCCTTTACACTTGTATTTGCTGCTTTTTCTTCCCTGTTCATTGCAAAATTGCTAATTAGTCTTCCTTCATCCAAATATTGGTTACTATTCTGTCCTTAGTTGGAATCTAGACATAAATTTGAAGGATAATTATGAGATGAGACTTATAGAAAACACAGACTTGGACTGCAGAGCGCTCAACTCTCAAGAATGAATTTAAAGAAAGTGCAGGAAGTTGCGGGAGGGGCGGGGGGCTTCAACAGAAATTTGCTCCAGGCTTCTCAGATGGCACACAAAAAAGGGATCTATATGTCATCCTCAACTGTATTTACACATTTCTATTCTAACATCTCCAGAGCTATTACATTTTGTATTATTTGATCACCATCCTACTACTGAAAGCAATTTTCTGTAATTTATTGTAGAAATTCAGGGCATCTCTGTTCTTTAAAAAAAGAAAAACCTGAGGCTCAGATTTTTAAGGCATGAAGAAATGGACTTGGAATTGTAATAGGAAGGATCTAAGTTAAACATAAGGAAACTCTTCCAGGCCACAATATTTGGTTATCTGACACTGGAGCTGTCTCATTCCCAGATGTGCTTTCAAGGCAGGAGTGTTTTCATCTGATGGCCCCTGTATATCCTGTCTAGACACAAGGGATGTACTATTTGATTTTCTATAATCTTTTCTTCCTAGAGTAAGAGTTCTTAACCTGAGGCATGTGGACTCCTTAGCTTTCCCAGTTCCCATGAACTGAATGGGGAAAAAAATTATATCTTTATTTTCATTAATTTTTGGTTTCTTTTGTGAACTTGCATATTTTATTTTATAAATTTAAAGACATTATTCTGAAAAGGGGTCCATAATCTTCACCTGATTGCCAAATAAAGTTGAAGAAAACCTGTCCTTGAGGATTGAGTAAATCTGTACTAAAAAGAATTCGGGTGAGGTATTTCCTATCCCAAAGAAATAGAGCTGCCATTAGCTTCCAAAGAACTTGGGTAGTGCTACCAATAAAAGACAACTTTTGTCAGGAATTCACTGCTGAAAACGTTGTGAAGAGGATTATCTGTTGACAAGAAACTTAACAAATACCATTTTAGAGAAAGGCATTCCCCATCCAAGACATCAATAAACACCAATCAGAAGAGCAGCACCCAAGCAGGAACAGTGTAGCTATTTCACCAAGGTGGAAGTAGGTTTCTTGTCTGAAGCACAGAAACCATAACACTTACTACCGTCATTAAAGTCCCTCTGAGTCACAGGTATGCCTCACTTTATGTACACTGGATGTGGTGCTTAAAAGTAGTCTATAAAATCAAAACAGCATAAATAGAATTCTATCCTAAATATGGTAGACAGGTTGATTACTTGAAATAATGTAACAAACTTTAGTTCAAAGTGAAAAAAATCAGTCTTCTAAGTTCTGATATTTGCATATTAGGTATACTAAAAATGGGGCATACGTAATAATTCAATACATCTCCACTTCAGACAGAAGCTACGAACACAATTGGCAGGCAAGGAATTTTAAGAATTTTGTGAAACATAATGGAAAAAGAGGAGAGTATCAGAATCTAAAATCTGAAAGGTTTTTACTCAAAGGCTAAGTCATATTATATTTCATCAAACTTGCTGGCTTAAGAAATAACCTCCACTCCAGCCTACACAATTACACACACACATAGACAAATAGTAGATGTGATAGCAAGAATGGCACATACCACCACTCTAATGACAATGAGACAGTGGCCAAGCCATAATATAAGTCCATTGGGAAATGGAAGACTAGCTTCCTTACAATCATTTCTGGCTATCTTTTAGGAATAGGAAACAATAGTACATAACATCAGTGAATTCAAAAGCCAATGCATAGCCTTGGCCATTGCTTCCCATCAACTCTCATTCTCCCCAGGGCCCCTGAATTGATGCTTTCATATTTCTTGGTCCTGTCTCCGTTTCAAACCAACCACCCTAGCTGCCAATAGGAATGCTGCCCCAGTGAGGAGTTCCGATATGAAGGAGATCCAGCCGAGAGCCAAGGACCATCCGAACCTGATGTCCACCTGGTTCAGGAGGTCCTTCTCTTCCAAGAGGCAGACTGCTTCTTGGAAAGCTGCTGCTGAATAGGCAATGTAGACACTGATCCCAGAAAGGGTCACCAAGGCTAATTAAAAAAAAAAAGGAAAAGCAGTTAAAACTCAAGTCACAGAATTACAGCCTCAAAGTCTCAGAGTTGGACCAAACATGAGCCGCAATTTAGTCCAACTGATATCCTCCCACCCAAAAAAAAGAACTCCTCCTATAACATGCCAACAAATTGTCATTCAACCTCCACCTGACTATTTCCAATGAGGGGAAACCTACTACCTCTCAAGAAAACCTACCCTACTTTTTCATTCCAGATGAATATTAAGTGACTGTTTTTAGTGATTTGTTCTGGAACATCAACTCAAAATCGCATTTTAACATATGACATTTTTCTTGTTCAAATTCCTATAAATTGTCTCAAGGAAGAGAGATGTTCAAGGGCTTTCAAGGAGGGAGGGAATGGTACACAGGTATTCCAGTTTGCAATTTCTCTCCCTACACTAGAAATATTTAGATATATAATAGAATGTTTAATTAAAATTATCTGTGGAATAACTATACCTAAAATACAAAATATTAATATTTCTCTCTTTAACATTTATATGACATGAACTCAGAGTGTTTCACTGTTTGGTTGCCTTCCTCTGTACATTCTCTAACTTTTGAATTTCCTTACTAAACTGGAGTTCAGAAAACTGAATATGATATTCCAGATATTGTCTCACCACAGCAGAGGCTCTGGGACTATCAACTCCTTCTTCCTGAAAGCTCTGTCATTCTTAATGCAGCCCAAAATAACATTAGCTTTTTTGTCAAACAATGTCTAAAACACATGCACAAGCATATACACATACCACATACACATACCACCTTCAAATACACATGTGTATGTATCTGGAAAATGTAATTAAATTCACTAATTCTACAGCTAATTTTGTTGCCCTATTAGAATATACATACACACACATATATAGTTACAGAATCTAAGAACTAGAAGGCACTTTAGAGGACAGTTAGTCTAACTCCCACCTATACAGTATTCCTTCTGCAATAATCCCAGCATGTGAGTCATTCACCTTTGGTTATTAAAATAAAAACAAATGTAATACCAGCTGAAGGGATAGGAGAATCACTTCAGTATCAAAGTATTTCTGTACAGTAGAAAGTATATTGGAGTAGAAGACAGGACACCTGAATTCGAGGCTTGGACTGTAGCCACTGGGTAGTTATGAGATCTTAGACAAATCACTTCACATCATGGATCGTCAGTTTCCTCCACTCAAAAATGGGGGATGGGGATGGATTTAGTTGGTCATCTCCCACAGCCCTGAAGTTCTCTGCTTCTGGGATTGCTTGATACTCACTAAAGTCTAGAGAAAAATCATCTTCATCAACAATCATTAATCCTTCTCATGAAATTTTTATAGCAAAACTCTCCAAATCCCATAGAGCTATACAGATCACTTGAATTCTCTGTTGGAGTTAGTACTGTTTTAATAGGCCCTTTGCTTTCCTAATTATAAAATGACAAAAAAAATTCTTACTCTTCATGTTTACTTCCCAAAAAGGAACATGTGGGGAAAAAAATTCACCTCTGGGGGAGAAAGACTGGGTTCACACAGAGAATTTCAAACACTAGAAGTAGAGAATACAGTAAATTCAGGTCTCCTGTTCTATGGGCAAAGTTGGGAGTGGAGGGTGGGGTTCCCTACATTCAGAAACTCGCAATTGTTTTGTAAAAATTTTCATACTTTCCCCTTTTTGCTACTTGGAGAATTCCAATTGTTTCCTTTTTAATTTGATTTTTTTATCCATCTGCAATATTTACCATCATATAAAGCTTTCAAGACATAAGGCCAGCTATACTATGAAGACTAATTACAGGTACAACCTAACTTAGTTAATCATTTTGCAAGAGCAAGTTATATAGGTCAGGTAGTTCCATAGGAACAGAGCACAGAGGAGCTGGGAGGTGAGAATCACACTGAATACAAACTAGGCTGGTCTCAGTTAATCCTTGGAGTGGGGTGTGTTGTGGTAAGATGAAATTATGAGTTCTTCACATTATCAGTGGAGGGGGAGGGGAAAGAGAGTGCACATTTAAGTTTATATTTCCTCCCAGGTATTAGAACTGCAATGCCAGCCAACAGAGAATAGGTAGTTGGTATGTGCTAGAATCCATCTCTAATTGTAGATGCTTACTGAACGGATTCTCTTCCGTTAACTAACTGAAAGAAAAAGGGAAAGTACACACTTTCATGCTCAAATTTTATTTTGGAAAAAACCTTTCTTTAGAGTAACAAGTTATCACTAAGAAATACAAAAGAGATTCTATGAAACAAGAATTAAATAAATAAAATGTGGTACAGTTTATCCACTAAAATTGCTTGTTTTTAATCACTCCCTAAATTTGGCTTTTCTTTCTACCCTCAAAATAATTTTTAATTTACAACCTGGGTACAACAGTATAAAGACAAATAATTTTGAAAGACTTAAGAATTTTGATTAATACAGGAACCAACCTTGATTCCTGAGGACCAATAAGGAACCATGCTACCTACCTGCTGACAGAGAGCTGATGAACTCAAGTTATAGAAAGACATCCGTTTTTACACATAGCCAATGTGAGAATTTGTTTTGCTTCTCTATGAGTACGTTATAAGGATTTGTTGAGATTTTTTCCTTTTTTATTGTTATTGTTGTGTCCACTTGAGGAGGGAGAGAGAATAAATTCCTGTTCGTTGAAAAATAATCATTTTCATTTGTTTTTACTCTTTAAAAATCCTTATAAGCCAGGTATTGCCTGTGTACAGATGGTTCTTCCTGTCCGGCACCACTAGGGCTAATTTCAGGCTCCTGGGCTTTAGACCTTAGCCTGAATTAGCTATCAAGATTCTTTTATATCATTCTGTTTGAGCTAATGATTCCCTGTTGGGACCTTATCTGTTTTATTTTTGTAAGTCCAAGAGATCTCAAGTTTTCTAGATGTTTTCTACTGATAAACCAAAGTAGTTCCATACCTACATGTGACTTGTCCCCACAATTACCTACCTACATTTCCACATACCTATGGCATGTAGAAAGGGGCAAAAAAAAAGGGAGGGGACAAAAGAAAGAAAAACAGAACATGTTATCAGGTACTGTTTCATTTCTCTCTGTTGCTGAGGGAGAAAGAGAGCTCCTTTATTTTTCCCATCCAAATGATGGATTCAGCATGGGTACAAAACTTATTTTGCATAGTGCTGATAAAGATTACACTTTAATTAACTATTCAGACTTCTTGAAGTGACTTTTTCTCCTCCCTCCCTCCCCTCACTCCATCAATATTTTAAACACAGCTGGTACATAAAAGAAAATTTTTAAATAAAGTTATGCAATGGTTTCCTTATAAAGTTTCTTTAAAAACCTGGCTCCAGTTGGGAGGAATACACATTGCCTGCTCCATCTTCTAATAGCTCTTCTTCACTCCAAAAAGGAGACTGCACATGCTCCTTTCTGGACTTTTCAGAGTAGCTGGCACATAGTAGGTGTTTAATAAATGCTTGCTGACTGATTTGTTAATTTACTCCCTGATTACACAGACACACACAGAGACACACACACACATACACACACACACACACACACACACAGAGTTTCTTCCTTTGGGGAGACATGTCCCTGTGGGGACATGATGGTCTTTAAGCAGTCCTGAGTCCTCCCCTAAATCTGAGGCTGAGTAATGAAGAATGAACAGTCCCTTCTCTAGATTCTTACTAGAAAAGGTTTGCCTTACTGCCTCATCAAATGCAGTCTGGAAATGTGCATGCAAAGGCTGATTTACCATTAAAAAAAAAAAAAGGATGGGAAATAGAATACACTGAAGCCATGTGTCTCATTGGTGTGGGGAATATATATTCTCTTTTTGTTTCAAAATACACATTTCTAATTGTTTCCATTATGAACTCCTCAAAAAAAATAATAACCTCCCCCTCGGGCCATTTCCTTGAGAGGAAGTCATTTAGGGTCCCTCAGCCATACCTCTTGCCCTCAGCTCCTCTCCTCTAGTTCATAACTCCTAAGAAATTTCTACTGATTGAAATGGTGGACGTATGAAAACTGATTTCCTATTTAATAACAATTGGGTTGTTTGCTAACTTAAATTTTCTTCTAATTTGACAGGATTTAGTATAAAGTGATTATCATTGTTAAGAGGTTCAGGCAAGCCTCTGAAAAATTATCATTCATCTCTACAACCTATTTTCCCCAGTGAATATGGGCCGGAATGGTCCCACAATACCAGGTCTTCAATTTCCTGACCAGCTCAAGGAAGGAGAACATATTGCAAAGCTACCTGGATCACACCAGGAACAGCTGGATTTTTCATAGGCCACTCACAATAGGAAAATTTGAGGACTGCAGGAAGTACCATTTTCTGATTTGAAGAGTAAAATGGGTATTCATTCAACAAACATTTATTAAGCGTCTACTATGTACCAAGCACTATTAGTGCAAAGACAAAATGAAAGGAACTGAGACAAAAAAAGGACAGTCTCTCCCTTCAAGGAGTTTTACATTCTCTTGGGTGACACAATATGAACATATATAATTATATACAAAATGTATAAGACATAATTCTAGGTTGAGAGGTCACTAGCAACTGCAGGGGAGTAGGAATTAGGAAAGGTGTGGAATAGGAGGGGGCATTTAAGCCTAGTTTTGAAAGAAGATGGAGATTCTAAGAAGCAAAAGAGAAGTGCATTCTATGACATGAAAGGACATCTTTTGCAAAGGCTATGTAATGGGTATGTACCTGGTGCTCTGACTGAAGATTCAGAGCAAATACCCAGGAAACAGACCACTCGGAGAGCCCAAAGGAAATATGGAAGCTTCTGCTCTTGGCCTAAGGTTCATGTTTCTACATAGTTATTTCTTACAGTTTTGAACCCCAAAAAGATTTAGTACAGTACCTCCAAAAAGGAAAAGCATCCCCGTCATGAAGAGAAGGAGATAGGCTCTGGCGAGGATGCTTATAAAACCCGTCATCCCTCCAAAGACCATCAGGATCAGGCTGAGTGGCAAAAGAATCACAAACGTCCCATGCATAGCTTAGGAAAAACACACAAAAATGAGAAATGTGAATTGGATCTGCTGAGAAATCATATTAATAAGAATGCCAGGTTAGGCCAGGTGGTACAGTGGATAGTGCTGCACACAGAATCAAGATCTGAGTTCCAATCTGCCCTCAGGTACTTTTCAGCTATGTGACTGTGGACAGATCACTTCCTCTGCCATCTCAGTTTTCTCAGTTATAAAAATAGGAATAATAAGAGCATCTACCTTTATGGGTCATTGTGAGACCCGAATGAGATAGTATTTGTAAAGCACTTAGCACAGTGCCTGGGTCATAGAAGGTGCTTAATTCATGTTTCCCTCTCTTCACTATGATAGTAAGCCCCTGAAAACATATCAAGTTAAAACTCTGATTTTACAGATGAGGAAACTGAGGCCCAGAAGAGCAAAGTGATCTTCCTGACATCACACAGCTAGTCAGTGACAGGACCAGGACTGACCCCTGATTTAGTGCTCTTTCCACTGTCCCAATGTGAGATCCATGGAGTATCCAAGGTCTCAGACCACTGTTGTTTCCGCCATGGTTCTCCACCTAAGGGACATAGGTGTAGGTTTCCCAAGATACAATGGGCACCAACCACACATCCCCTATTACCACTCTTTGACTTAGTCTGAGACGAGGAAGCTTTCCAGGAAACCACAGTGCCATAGGTGAGGTTGAGATAAAACAAATGTAAATCCAAAATCTTTCAAAGAAAGATGTCTTATTAGATACTAATTCTGTCCATGGGTCAAGAAACAAAATAATACTAATGAACATTAGATGAACATTCACATCTCCAAATCAGAGGAAGTAAATGTTTTCCTGAAACTCATTCAAAAGTGTTCCTCTTCTCCTTTCCCTTCGTGCTGTAGGAGAGCAATTCACCTCAACTTCAGATGACAGAATTTCCCCTTCTTTAACTGGTGCAAGTATCCAAATAACTAGTGTTGGGAAACATAATATTCCCCATCCCCAAAGCAAGGGAGGTAAAGGCAGTCTGTGTGATTCTTTATGCTGATGATACCCAATAAAAGAAAGAAAGACTCATTGGTCTCTAGGGATCAAGCTAGCAAGCCCTCACCTGCAGACGTGCCTGTCCCAAAAAGTACTTGACCCAAAAAGTAGTCATTAACAGCTTAATGTCAGCTTGGAAGGAGGTTTCCAGTAGAGCACTCCTGGGATCTCTGCAGGGTAGCATATTTATAAATAATTTGGCACACTTAGAAAATTTGTAAATGGCACAAAGCTGGGGAAATTACTAACTCACACAGGGGAGATTGCTAACACTGGGTAACAGGGTTATGATTTTTTCACTGGCTAGACACTTGGACAAATCTAATAATATAAAATTTAATAGGGAAGAATGTAAAGTCTCAACTTGGGTTCAAAAATCAACCTACAAATATCAAATGAAAAGGCACAGTCAGTTTGCCTGAATCAATATGCCAATATTGTGATATAGCCAACACGCATAATCATAGATAAACACCAGACCCTAGCCAAAGGAGGTTCAGGAAAGGCCTTTGGGAAGAAGGAAGCTTCTCAAGAAGGCTAATGCAGACTTGGGCTCCATTCAAAAGGCAGTGTCCAGGACTGGGGAGGCCATCGTCCTACCATACTCTGACTCAGTCAGACTACATCTGGAGTATTGTGTTGAGTTCCAGAAGTCACAATCTAGATAGGCTATTGATAACTTGGAAATTGTCCAGAGGAAAGCCCCTAGGATGGTGAAGGGCCTCAAATTCAAGCTAGACCAAGATTTACTGAAGGAACTGCAGATGTTTAATCCGAGCAAAAGAAGACTTACGTGAGGAATGAAGGCAATGTGCCAGGCATAGTGCTAAGCAGTTGACAAATATTATATCTTTTTATTATCTCCATGGTGACATAGCAGCCTTGGAGAAATGTTTTTACAATGCACCAAAAATGTTTCTACAAATGCTCCAATAACCCTGAGAAATAAGTACTACTATTTTCCCCATTTTATAGATGAGGAAACTGAGACAGAGAGGCTAAGTAATTTGCCTGGGGGTCACCAAACTAGTAAGTGTCAAAGCCAGGTCTTCTGATTCCTGGCCCAGGTCATGTCCACTGCACCACCTACCTGCCTCTAAGACAGGGAGACATCAGAACTTTCTTTAGCTCTCTGAGTACAATTACGTGGAAGCAATGGGGCGTGGCAGGGAGAGAATTATGGGAGTAGTTACAAAGAAGTAAAATGAGGTCTGATTTCAGGAAAACCAGGACTAAACCTAGTAGAGTAAATAATGGTTAGAGCTATGCCAAAGAAAAAATGCGTTGCTTCAGGAAGTAGTGAGGAGTCTTCCCCTTTACTGGAGATCTTCAAATATAAACCAGCTGAACAGATGACAACTTCCCAGGATATTGTTGCAAGGGAGAGATTATTGTTTCTGCCCAGATCTGAAGAGAGGGCCCCTCAGGTCTTCTCCAACTTGGAGATTCTGTAATTTTGTTTCTTGCACACTGAGAATTGCTTGGCTTCACTGCCATCCATATTCTTTCTCTGCGGTGACATAGCAGCCTTGTATAAACGCTTCTATCTGAGCTCTCCTCCCCCCACCTTTTTTTAAGATTGGGGTCCCTGCAGCTACTATTCTTAGTGACAAGAGAAAGTATTTTGGGGAAAAAAAGGGTAAGGGTACATCCTTAAAGCTTAGGAAGCAAAATTTCACAAGGCTAGACCAAAGTTGCTAGAAGCCTGGTCCACAGCTGCTTCCTCCCTTACTGAATGCACAAAAATTTCAAGTTGCCCCTAAAGGTCACAGGGAAAATGCCCAAATGCCCTTTGAATAGAAACAACACCAAATAGGGGACCAGGAATCTGGATTTTGGTCCTAGCTCTTTTTCTAATTAAGCTCAGGCAAACTTCTTTGCCTCTGGGCCTCTGTTTACTTATCTGTAAAATGAAAGGGCTAGACTAAATTATCTCTAAGGGTCCTTCCTCTCCTCATAGTTAACAAATCCATGACTCCCTATGTCTCTTTCAGTAACAACCTTTTGGGTAGGTAGAGTGGGCTCCATTGGTGTGATTTGAAAAAAGCGAAAGTTTTCCCTATCTGCCCACCCCACTAAAAATATTCTCCCTCATAGATCTACCTCTGGTGCTTAAAATTATCTCAGTTTGCTTTAGTTTGAACTGGATTCACATCATCCTTTGTGAATATCATACCCACTAAGAAAGGAGACATATTAAGTCATGTATCTGTTACTGAGAATGAGTTGATCAGATCTATTCCAGATGATGGGTAGCTTTTGACAGGAGCAAGGAGAGAAAGAATATAAGGGAACTGAGTCAGAGTCAGAACTAAGGGAGTAGGAAATATATATAGCCAATTATATATATATAGCTCAACAAAGAGAGACACTATGAAATCAGGAGTCCTTGCTCTTTGTGAACCCATGGACTTGTCCATGGGGTTTTCTTGGCAAAGATGCTGTACTGGTTTGTCATTTCCTTCTCCAGGGTGTCCCCATTTTACAGATTGAGCCAAATAGGGCTTCAGTGACTTGTCCACGGTCTCACAGTTAGTGTCTGCAGCCAAATTTGAACTCAGATCTTCCTAACTCCAGACTTACCTCACTGGTCAGGAAGACCAGGTTTCAAATCCTCCCCTCACACAGTAACTAGCTGTATGTCCCTGAGCAAGTCACTTAAGGTCTCTGGGCTTCAGTTTCCTCACCTGTAAAATGAGGTTGGACCTTTATGGATCTTTCTGATGTAAATCTGTGATCCTAATTGTATATTAAGGTTTAAATGAACAAGCATCCAAGACATCTTTTCAAAATGAGTTAGACTCAGCCAAAATGATATCTTGTTAACAAGACAGCAAAATCAAGTCGTCAAATAAAAAAAAAAAATCCCCTACACTGAGCCCTTACTGTGCTAAGTAAGCTATTTAAAGAGCCTAGGGAAGACTTCAAGTATTGAGTAGGCTCAGGTATGGAGAATTTATGGAAAGAAATGGGTAGTAATCACACAGATGCAGTGCGGAGAGAGTATGATCCACTTTGATTGGAGTACTCAGTGACCAAAACATAGCCCCACTGAAGTGTCTGCAGAGAAGGTAGCTTAGTGATGGTCTTTCTCCAACTAGATTTTAAGGTCCCTGAAAACAGAAACTCTTCTTATTATTCCTCACAATACTACTTAGTAAATCTTTGTTGTTTTGGATGGATAAATGAATGAATGAATGAATGAATGAATGAATGAATGAATGACAGATAGATAGATAGCTAAAACATTTGATTTTTAAAAGCGACTTGGACTAAACTGAAATGGTGGTGTTTTAGGCATTTCCATTAGCAAAAGCACTGCTTTCACAGAAATAAACTTCTTTCCCATTGGCTCATACTTTATCATTGTAGGGGTATCACTTTCAAACTTTGCCCAAGACACACATATGCTTTCTTCTGGCTCTGTGTTGGGACAGAATTCTGCTGCATGAGGAAGAGGGAGAAGGTGGAAAGGGAAGAAGCAGTGAAAAGTTGACAAAAGGGAAGGTCTATTTGGACCCCCCACCTACATAGAGGCTGGGTCTGTCCCCTTCAATCCATAGAGACTGGGTGACCAAAAATGCAAGATGTGATTCTTTACTTCTGTTTTCCCTTCTCCTTCTTAGACATGAAATGCAGATCTCTTGGCAGGGCTGTTTCTAAAGGGATGCAGGCCCAGGGTGAATCACACTGTGTATACATATAAATACGCATATACATGTGTACATACAAATACACATACATGTACATGTACCCACATATATGTGCATATATGTAAACATATTTGTATATGCGTGCACATATATACATTGTGTATGCATATAAATGCATGCATATATATGTATCATATCCATATCCATGCATGCCTGTGTATATACATACATGCATGCACATATATACATACATATAGGAACTGAAATTGTAATTCCATTAGTGAAGAAACTCCTTCAGCAATTGCAATTGCTGCAATGTATAGTCAAAAAGAGATGACTAGACATTTAAGAGATTATATGACTTGCTCCAGGTCACACCCCAATATTGTCAGAGGTGGCCTTGGAACTGGGTCTTCTTGGCTTTGAACCCACTCTACCCATTACTCCAACCTGCCTCTCTTACATACATAGGTATTTTTTTTTTAATCACCATGTATTAGAACCACCTCCTTGCATCCCTACAAGACTACTATCTTTCTTCCCTGCCATAGGACCCAAAACCATCCTTTATTTTAGGAGGACTCAGCCCATGGAACACAATGTTCTCTGGAGGAAGAGAAGGAAGTATGCACAAGGAGTAGAGAAGGTCTGATTTCACAAATCCTACCCTCCACCCACACAGAGGCTGGAAGACCAGGTGAGCTTGGCTGTCTGCCAGGTTTCCTGTTGAGAACCTGAGGTGGATATGAAATCATTAAGGAAACCATGAAATTACTCCATTTCCATCAGTCCCAGATCCAGCACTGTTATCACTCTACTCAGTCAAATTATTAAAATTAGGTTCTTTTAATAATATTGATGAGAAAATCCATATCCCTTCATTGTCACCATAGGCGGGAATGAATGTAGAAGATCACACTCCTATTAGTTTAAAATAATAACACAAGACATCAGAACTTATAATGTAGGGGCTGAAAAGTCATTGCAGCTGGCTTCTTGTTAACAACAATAATAATAATTTATATAAGAACTTTAAGCTAGATAGTCCTTGCTCTCAGGGAGTTCATATCCTATTTGCTCTTGCTCTAAATAGTCACATACTAATGAAAATGAAATAAGTATAAAAATCATCATCCTAACTCTTGGTCTTTGGACTGCCCTTTTCATTTTTCAAAGCACCTCATCATTTTAGACTCGTAACATCCTGGTGAGGTAGATGGGAAAGACAGATCATTTGAAAGATGAGGGAACTGAGGCACTAAGTGGCTCACGTAGTCAGTAGTAAAATTGGAAATGTAAGTGAAACCTGAGAGGTCTTGTGATGTGGTAGAAAGACATAAGATTATAGATTTAAATCTAGAAGGAATTATAAGTCATAAAATCCAATGTCTTTATTTTCTAGATAAGGAAACTGAAACCAAAAGAGGTTAAATGACTTGCCCAGGGTCACACAGCTAGTAAGTGCCTGTGGCAGGATTCACACTCAGGTTTTCTTGACTCCAAATCCAATGCCCCTCCACTACACCACCCTGCCTCTCTTGTGAGAAGATGCTGGTTCAAATTCTGGTTCTGTTCCTTATTAGCTATGTAACTTGAGCTGGGACACTGGAGATCATATTCCAAACCCCTTATCTTACAAATGAGGAAAATAAAGCCTAGAGGTTAAGTGACTTATTCAAGATCCACAGCTTGTAGTAGTAAAGCCAGGGCTCCAATCTAAGTCTACCCAGTCTCAGGATTCTAATTTTATTCTTCAAAGGATTCTTCAGATTAGGAGGACATAACAGGATCTGGAATGATAGGGTAGTTTTGATGTGAAAGAAAATAGCTTGAGAAGATCTGGAGAGAGATACACTGTGGCATTTTAGTGGGGATGGGCATCCAGGGGATAAGAAGGGGGCACTGGATCCCTGAGAAATTTAAAGACAGTATCAGTAGAAAGCTGGCTTCAAGACCAGGATGACCTCGATTAAAGTCTATGATATATGCCAGCCGTGTGTCCCTAAGCAAGCCCCTAAACTGGTCATTATGCCAGCCAATTCTCTAAGACTAAAAGTTGCCAAGCAGGTACAGATCTATATTAGTAAAGAAAGTTTCCTCACCAGAGAACTCCTTACAATGATTAAATCACACTTCTGGATTAAAATGAGAGAAAATTGAAGGAAGCAAAAGCATTCCTAAAAATAAATAGACAAATTCTACTCTGTTCTCATTTTAAAGGAGGTGTGATACTTCTAGTACCAAGATAGCAGAGTGAGGAAGGAACCCTCTGAAACCCTCCCAAATTCCCTCTCAAACAACTAGAAAACTGCCTCAAAATTGATCTAGAAGCAGGGAAGCAGCTTAGCAGCAAGGCAAGAAAAGTCTGCCTCACTGAGGTAGAAGGGGAGCAAGGTCCAAGGGCAGTAGCAGCAGCCAACCAGTCTCATAGCAGGGGGCCTGCAGCAAGGCTCCAAGACTGGGGCAATTCACTGAGGCCACACTCTCCTGCAAACTAGCAGCCTCTTAGGCAAGTGAGCAGTCTGTGCAGTGCAGTGAGACCCCACTCATGCACAAACCACCAGTTATGCCTTGACCTTATTGCTGACCAATAGTGAAGCCCCACCCTGAGACTGGCCAACAGCAGGACCCTGCCCCTAGGGCCTACCAGCAGCAGGACCCGTCCTTGGGACTGACCAGTAACAAGATCCCTTCTCCAGATGCCAGAAAGACTCTGTTACCATAGCCGCAAGGCCTCATCCCTGGGACAAACCAGCAGCTAAATCCCACACCCAGGAGAGGCCAACGGGGAGATCCAACCCCCAGAATAAGCAGAAAGGGCAGCCTACCTGCCAGAGGAAGCAAGTAGCTAGACCCTGAAGCCCAGTGAAAACTAGCAATAAAACCCTGAGCCCCAGCACAAAAAGTTTGGGACAGTGCAAGATAAGAGCCCAACTCTCACACAGAAACACCATGTCATAAAAAAAAGGCAGAAAAAATAAGCAAAAAAACAAAAAACAGTTTAACTATAGAAAATTACTGTGATGATAGGGAAGAATAAGGCATAAACTTAGAAGAGGACAATAGTGTCAAAATGACTCTATGTGAAACCTCAAAGAAAAATGTAATTTGGTCTCAGGTCCAAAACAAATTCCTGGAAGAGCTTAAAAAGGATTTTTAAAAAGCAAGTCAGAGAAGTAGAAAAAAAAATAGGAAAAGAAATGAGAGTAATGCAAAAGAATCATGAAAAAAGTAGTCAATAGAATGGGAAAATACATACAAAAATTTACCAAGGAAAAATAATTCCCTAAACAATAGAATTGACCAAATGGAAAAGGAAGTACAAATGCTCACTGAAGAAAATAATTCCTTAAAAATGTTAGAACTGAACAAATAGAAACCACTGACTCTATAAGACATCAAGATACAATAAAACAAAATCAAAAAAGTAAAAAAAATAAATAGGCAAAAATGTGACATTTCTCATTGGAAAAATAACTGACTTAGAAAATAGATCCAGGAGAGATAATACAAGAATTACTGGAGAGCCATGAGCAAAAAAAAAAAAAAGACTGGACAATTTCTGTCAAGAAATTATTAAAGAAAACTCCTCTGATATATTAGAACCAGAGGGAAAGATAGAAATTGAAAGAATCCACCAATAGTCACCTAAAAGTGATCCCAAAATGAAAACTCCCAGGAACATCATAGTCAAATTTCAGAGCTCACAGATCAAAGAGAAAGTATTGCAAGCAGCCAAAAAGAAACAGATCAACCATTAGGGAGCTATAGTCAGGATTACATAGAATTTGTCAGTTTCAACATTAAAGAGCCATAGAGCTTGGATATAACAGAAGATAGAGTTAGGATTAGAAACAAGAATCACCTACCCAGCAAAACTGAATATAAATCTTTCAGAGGAAAAAAAATGGACATTTAATGAAATAGAGGACTTTCAAGCATTTCTAATTAAAAAACCAGAGCTGAATAAAAAATTTTACCTCCAAAGACAATACTCAAGAAAAACATAAAAAGCTAAAAAAGAAACAAGAAAGACAAAACATAAGAAATTCAATAAGGCTAAATTGTTTCTGTTTCTATATGGCGAGATAATATTTGTAATTCTTAAAAACTTTGTTATTATCATAGCAATTAGAACATGTATATGTAGACAAAGGACGTAGATATAAGGTGACTTGATAGGATAATATGCCAAAAAACAAAAGACTGAGAAAGACAATTGCACCAGAAGAAGGAGAGGGGAGATTGAATGGGGTAATTTATCCCACATAAATGGGGCATGAAAGATATAAGGTAAGGGAAGATAGAGGTGGAGGGAGTGATGGGCAAAGCTTAAACCTTATGTTCATCAAAATTAGCTCAAAGAGGGAATAACATACATACTCATTTGGATATAGAAATTTCTCTTACTCTATAAGTGGGGATAATAGAAATGGGACGGATAGAAAGGAAGAGTATATTGAGGAAGGCAGTGATCAGAAATAAAATATTTGTGAGAAGGAAAAGAGTAGGGGTAAGTGGTGGGGTGGGGGGAAGTGAAAAATAACATGGAGGGAAGTACACAATTAGTTTGAACAAGCCATCAATGAACTTCCTAAGAAAAATCCCCAGGACTGGATGGATTAAAAAGTGAATTCTACCAAACATTTAAAAAACAATCCCAATACTATATAAACTATTTGGAAAAATAATCAAAGCAAGAGTCCTACCAAATTCCTTTTATGACACAAATATGGTTCTGATACCCAAATCAGGAAGAGCAAAAACAGAAAAAGAAAATTATAGTCTAATTTCCCTAATGAACATTGATGCAAAAAAATTAAATAAAACACTAGCAAAGAAATTACAGCACTATATCACAAAGATCACACACCATGACTAAGTCAAGTCTATACCAGGAATGCAGGGCTAGTTCAACAGTAGGAAAACTATCAGCATAATTGACCATATGGATAAAAAAATCAACAGAAATTATATGATTATCTTAATAGATGCAGAAAAAAATCTGATAAAATTCAGCACCCATTGCTATTAAACGCACTAAAGCACATAAAAATGAATGGAGCTTACCTTAAAAAAATAAGTAACATTTACCTAAAACCATCAGCAAACATTATCTGTAATGGCGATAAGCTGGAAGCGTTTCCAGTAAGATCAAAGATGAAACAAGGATGCCCATCATCATCTCTATTATTTAATATTTTACTAGAAATGTTAGCTATAATAAAAGAAATTAAAGGAATTATAATAGGCAATGAGGAAACAAAACCATCATCCTTTGCAGATAATATGATGTTATACTTAGATAATCCTAGAGAATCAACTAAAAACTACTTGAAATTATTAACTTTAGCAAAGTTGCAGGATACAAAATAAACCCATATAAATCATTAGCATTTCTATATATTACCAACAAAGCCTAGCAGCAAAAGACAGAAAGAGAAATTCACTTTTAAAAAGCTGTACAAAATATAAAATACTTTGGAGTCTGCCTGCCAAGACAAACCCAGAAACTATATGAATGCAACTATAAAACACTTTTCATACAAATAAAGTCAGATCTAGACAACTGGAAAAATATCAATTGCTCCTGGGTAGGCCAAGCCAATATAAAAAATGACAATTCTGCCTAAATTAATCTTTTTATTCAGTGCCATACTGATCAAACTATCAAAAAGTTATTTTACAGAACTAGAAAAAAATAATTAAAAATTCATCTGGAAGAACAAAATCTCAAGAATATGAAGGGAATCAATGAAAAGAAAACATAAAAGAAGGTGGTCTAGCCATACTAGATCTCAAACTGTATTAAAAAGTGGTAATTATCTAAACAATCTGGTACTGGCTCAGAAATAGAGCAGTAGATCAGTGGAATAGATTACAAATTACATTATGGTAAGTGAACATAGTAATCTAGTATTTGCTCAACCAAATTTTGGAAGAAAAATTCATTATTTAACAAAAACTGCTAGGAAAACTGGAAAACAGTATGGTAAAAACTAGGTCTGCATCAACATCTCATACCACATACTAAGATAAGGTCAAAATGGGTACATGATTTACATAAACAGGGTGATACCATAAGCAAATTAAAAGAGCATGGAATAGTTTATCTGTCAGATTTATGAATAAGAGAAGAATTTAGAACCAAAGAGAATATAGACAGCATTACAAAATGTAAAATAAATAATTTTGATTAGATTAAATTTTAAAGGTTTTGCACAAACAAATCCAATGCAATTAAAACTATAAGGAAAACAGAAAACTGGGAAACATTTTTGCAACATATGTTCCTGATAAAGGCCTCATTTCTCAAATGTATAAAGAACTGAGTCAAATTGCCCAATTGATAAACTGTCAAAGATTATGAACAGGCAGTTTTCAGACAAAGAAATCATAGCTATCTATAGTCATATTAAAAAATACTTTAAATCACTATTGATCAGAGAAATGCTCATTAAAACAACTTTGAGGTACCACCTCACATCTGTCAGAGTGGCTAGTACTGCAAAAAAGGGAAATGTTGAATGTTACAGGGGGTGTGGGAAAACTGGGACGCTAACGCACTTTTGGTGGAGTGATGAAGTGATTCAAGCATTCTGGAGAACAATTTGGAACTACGCCTAGAAGGCCATAAAACTGCACACACTCTTTCATCCAGTAATAACACAAAGACATTCAAAAAGGAAGGGAAAAGGACATATTTGTACAAAAATATTTATAGCACCTCTTTTTGTGGTGGCTAAGAATCAGAAATCAAAGGGAAGTCCATCAATTGGGAAATGGCTAAAAAAGCTGTGGTATATTATTTTAATGGAATATTATTGTTCTATAAGAAATGGTGAGTAGAATGCTCTCAGAAAAACCTGGAGAGATTTACATGAATTGATGCTTAGTGAAATGAACAGAACCAGGAGATCATTGTACACAGTAACAGCAATATTGTTCAATAAAGAACTGTGAATGACTTAGCTTTCTCAGCAGTACAGATAATCCCAAAGGACTAATGATGAAGCATACGATCCATCTCCAGAGAAAGAACTGATATTGACTGAATACAGACCAAAGCATGCTGTTTTTCACTTTCTTCCTTTCTTTTGAATCTTCTTATATAAAATGACTAATATGGAAATGTTTTATACAACTGTACATGTATAACCTATATCTGACTGTTTGTCATCTCAGGGAGGGGGAAGAAAGGGAGGGGTAGAATTTGCAACTCAGAGCTTTAAATACAAATGTTTTAAGATTAGAAAACAAATTAATATATCAAAAAATAAAGAAATAAGGTTTAATATAATGGAAAAATCTAAGAGTTGGAAGCAAAAAACTTTGTACTTGAACCAAATATCTGCCATGTACTAGTTCTGTGATCTTGAACAAATCACTTCTGAATTTTCATTCCCTCATCTATAAAATGAGTATAATAATCTCTGACCTGCCTCCCTCAGTAGTTGTGAAGATCGAAAAAGAAAATATGTGAAAAGTGTTTTTAAATTACAAAACACTGAACACTGTTATTGTTTCTTTCTCTTTTCCTTTTTCCTTATTTTTCTTTTCTTTCCTTTTTCTTTACTTCTTCCCTTCCTTTCTTGACTTGGAATCAGAAACCTGGGTCTGAGTCCCATTATCACCAATTGCTGAATATCTGCTTATAACAAATTTAACATCTCTGGGCTTCAGTTTCCTCAACTATAAAACGGGGGAAATAATCATTTCATTACCCACCTCACAGGATTGCTGTAAGGAGAATATTTTGTGAATTGTAAAGTGCTGTATCAGTTCCTTCTTTCCTTTTTTTCTTTTCTTTTTGAAACCAGATTAAATGCTGTGAAAGACCTGCACAATTAGGGAAACAGATTGTGCTGTATTCAAAGGCATTTACCCATAAAAGTGATTTAATTGTGGTAATAAGCAACTAAGACTCCTATTAATGTTAATGAAGTTCTATTCCTCCCAGGGTCTTATAAGAATGTTTATTCTTCTAGAACTGGGGTGGGGAGTGGAGGAGTAGTAGGGGGTTGGGGTAGATGGGAGGTATGAGCCAGTGTTTGGCAAGTGATACCACCACATGTCACAGTAATTGAAAGACACCATTACCATCCTTTCACAGTGAGCTATCTCCGGAGACACCTGATGCCTGATTTGGCTGTTACTTCCCTCTATTCCAAGCACTTGATGTGGGAAAGAGCTTTTTCATCCCGACTTTCCAAACAGAACCCCTCTCTCACAGCCAAGGAAATAGTTTTAATGACCAGCAAAGAACTTCAAATGGAGAAAGAAAGAGCTTTGAGAGAAACAAGGCTTTCTGGCTTTATAAATGGAATCCAAAGTCAGCAGCCTAAAAAGAGAAAATCCATCAGGTAGCCTGGTGCTACATATTTGTCTCTTCCAAAGTTTTATAGTGATTCAAGAGAAAGCTCAGAAAGAACCAGAATCTTGGACTCTTTGCATCTTATTGGAAATGACTTGTCCATTCTTTCCAAAGAACAAATAAAACCTCTCTCAATTATTTTAACTTCATAAGATGCTACTACTCCTTTTTTTTTTTCAGAAAAGGGTATATATTGCAGAACCATGTTATGATGAAATCCTCCTGTGTGTACCTCTCTCTATAATTTTCAGAGGTGGGGAACTATGGGTACATAATATTGCATGTACTATCAAATGGTGAATTAATTGGTTTCACTAAACTGCTTCCCCCACCCTTTCTTTTTAAAATCTTTATTGCAATGGTTGGCTCAATGGGTGAGGAAAGAAGCATTCAGAACTGGATTCCATTCTCAATTTTGAATGCTAGAAAACCAAGGTGGGTAGCTTATATTTAAAAAATTAAAGTGACATAAAATCAAAGAATTATCTATAAAAATAAGACTTTTTTTAAATGAGATCTTTCTAGTATTCCTAAACCACTTGAGATGGAGTGCAGGAGAAATTTTAACTTTATCACCCCAAACCTGAGCAAATTACAACCTCTGGATGATTCTGTTTCCTCATTTTTAAGACAGAGATAATAGTTTCTTCTCTGTCCTCTTTTAGCATTTAAAGGACTCTGGCCCCCTTTCAGACTCATAGCACACTGCTCCTCTCTTCAAACTCCATGATCCAATCAAATGGCTCCCTGAATCAGGCATCTTTCTCTACCTATATCTTTGCACAATCTGTTTCCACGCCTGAAATATACTCCCTCCACCTCGATCTCTTAGAATCCCTAGTTTCTTTCAAGGATCAGCTCATATGCCACCTCCTGTGGAAAGCTTATGACCCTTCACCTCTGGTTTCTTACATCTTTCACTTCCCCCGCCCCGTTTGTAATATTCTTTCCTTCCTCCAGTGATGAGGTATGGGCTTGTCTTCTACATATTTCTCTCCAGAAGTATCAAGACTCTTTAGAAGCTAATATTTTTGTTTTGTTTCATCTTTGTACCCCTAGCATTTAACACAGTAAATTAGAAAAAGCAAGTGTTTAATAAATGCTGATTAGATTAGACTGCTGCTGAACTTTTCATGTCTCCCCCATTCAAATGGGAGCTCCTTGAGAATAGGGATTTTCTTACTTCTCTATTTGTTAACTGCAGGCTTAGCACAGAGCTTTGCACATAAGGGATTATCTTACTTTTCTATTTGTATCTGCAGGCTTAGCAGAGTGCTTTGCACATAAGTGCTTAATAAATGCTTAAAAAGCACTTAATAAATGCTTTTTCCACTCATTCTTTTATTGGATTTCATTGGGCAAATCATATGAGAAAATGTGTGTAAAAATGCTTTGAAAAGTATAACATGTTCTAAAAATGTGAGGCCTTATTATGCCATTACGCCATGTACTCAGTATACTGAAATGTCCTCATAGAATCATCATATTTTGATTTGTATTATCTTTGTCTCTGTCTCTTTCTCCATATTTTCTTCCGGAAGAAAAGACGTGAATAGTGTTTGGTAGATAGCTACCTAATTTTTCTAGATTTGGAGGGAAGAACTCTGTGTACAAGTTTTATTTCCCCTCCTACACTATAATAAGCTATTTAAGAAGAGTGTATCTCCTTCATTGCCCAGCAAATACATTATACACGGTTGTTGTTGTGTTCGTCCTTTGTTGCCAAAGAAAACTGTGCCATCAGAGAAATGATGACATGACTTGCACTTGACTTTGTTTTGAGTGAGGGAGGACTGTGCAGGTCACCAGCCTCACTTCTCCTCTAGAGCCATCTGAATCCAGTAACCAGATATTCATCAGGATGACTGGAGATGGCCCATGATGTACTGGGAGACCCCTTTAGACCAAGGTCTTTGCAGATACTCACTTAGAGTGAGGTAATGCCCATTCATTGAATAGGCCTGTTTAAGAAGTAGTCAGGGCATGGCCCCTTTAATGAGACAAAGAAAAATAAAGACAACAGACTGGGAGGGAAACAGCAACAGTCACTATTGATAATCATTTTTAAGCCAGGAGGGTCCAGAAGAGAGCCCTTAGTATGTGCTTAACAAATATCCACTGATCAATTTCTGAGGGGATTCAGGAAAAGAGGCACATTGATGCATTGAATGAGTACAAGCATTCTGGGAAGCAATTTGGAAATATACACAAAATGTCACTAAACAGCTTCTGCCATTTGATCTAGCTATACCACTCACTGCTAGGCCTAAATCCAAAACAAATCAAAGAATAAAGAAAAGATCTTATATTTACAGAAATATCTCTAGCAACTCCTTTTATGGCTGCAAAAAAAGCCTGGAGACTAAAGGGATGAGAAATGGCTGAACAAACTGTGTTATGTAAATATGATAAATTACTATTGTGCTGTAAGAAATGAAGTAACAGACGAATTCAACGTGACAGAGTAAGACTTTTGAACTGAGGTAGAGTGAAGTGAACAGAACTGAAAGAATAATTTATATTATCATACCAGTATTACAAAAACGAACAATTCTGCACACTTAAACTGATGAAGAATGAGATTAGCAGAGCCAGGCGAACAATTTATACGATAACAACAACACTTTAAAGTCAAATCATTTTGAAGGCTTATGAAAAGTAAGATCAGCACCATTACCGTCCATGATTCTGGAGAGCTATGATGAAACATGCTGTCTACCTCCTGAGAGAAAAGTGTCAAACTTAGGGTGCAGAATGAGCCATATATATTCCAACAAGGGAATTTGCTTTGCTTGACTATGCATAATTGTTACAAGTAATTGCTTTTTTTTCCAATAGGATGGGGAGAAAGAGAAAACATATTTCTGTTCATTTTTAATGGGGTTGAGGCGCTGCCAATGTAGAAGGTTGTATGTACTTTCAGATGAGTTCATTATAATTGTTAGTTTTGCTTAATTTTTTTTACAATTATCAGAGATCTGTTTTTAATGGAAAAACAAAACGTCACTAAAACTTTAAGGAAATAAATAAATGTGTGCTAAATGAACAAATGAATGCCACTGTAGTAGATGATGTAATGTTATGTCAAACTATCTATTTTGGTGGGTTCAACAATGAAAGCCAACAAGGTCATTATATAACCCAAATAATTTCTCTGTTTGACACCTAGCCCACTCTCATCTCCTTTGTATGTCTTAGAGTTTGAAAGGAACCTTAGAGGTCTCTTAGTCCAAACCTCTTCTTTATAGTTTTATGAAAATAAGGTCAAAAAAGAGCTGCATAGGAAAAATAAGGGACAAAGTCAGAATTCACATCCGTGTTGAACCAAAACATACTACCCAATACCCCTGTGAGGAAAGTGAGGAGGATATTATCCTTATTTTACAAGAAAATAAACTGAGACACAGGGAGGGGGAGGCAGTAAATTATTTGTGAAAGCCCATACAGCTAGTTAACAGTAGACTTAAGAAAAAAATATGTTATTATATTAACTATATATTTTATAATGTTATATATTAATAAATATAATTATAGTACATTAATCATACATTTAATTCAGTAGTCTTTGCCTTAAGTTGCTACCACAATATTGAAGTAATACTTGGGATCCCATTATGTTCTTCTGTTGGAGTATCAATGAATTATAACTTACATGTTCTGCAGAGTTCCTCCCTCCAAACCTTGAAAACTTAGATTGGCTACCTGCCAAACACTATTCACTTTTTTTCTTCTGGTAGAAAGCACTAGGACAGAGGCAATTGCATTTAAACTGATTTCCTGAGTTATCTAAATGTTTTCAAATCAACTGAAGAAAGCTTGAGGCAATCCTAAGAAAAATGCAAGCATATTAGTTTTCACATATATTAAATTAAAGAGTTAGATTCGATGATCCCCAAGACTCATCCTTTCCTGCCCTAAATCCTATGAGCCCTATGTCAGGCAGCATTCATATCCTGAACTGTGAAGGTGGTGGAAATTACACAGTCACAAATGTGAGGGTACAGTGGGAAAAGAAGTTAAATGTGCTGGTTCACTCTCTTCTCCAATGTTTCTAGAGTACTTTATCTTATCTCTCCTTTGATCTCATCACATTCTACTTCATATTATATTTACCTATATGTCTTATCTCCACCCTCACCTCTCCTCTGTAAAAAATAATCTCCTTAAAGGCAAGAACTATATCATTTTAATCTTTGCCTCTTCAGTGCCTTGAACAAAAATCAATATAATAAAATTTTGTTGGAATGAAATAAAATCCAACGAAATCCATTTTAAATTTGGGGTAATAACAATCATTTTAAATCTGAATAGTTTTCAAAGCGCTTTCACATTCATAATTTCATGTAATTCTGATAACAATCCATGAGGGAGGAAAGGGAAGGATTATTTCCTTCATTTAAAGCTGAGGAAATTGAGGTCCTTTTAAGAAAACTTAGCATCAGAGCGTTTTGGAAGTATAATTTCTAATATCAAGAATGCTAGATATTATGTTTACTTAAAACTTGTCCTAATATTTCAAGGTCATAACATTCAAAGCCCTCTTCTAGACCATGACCTCAGCGGAGTCCACCACTCTCCTGTCACATCCCGGTTTCACCATCTCTTAAAAGGAAATACAAGTACCTTCCCTACTTACCCAAATGGAATGCTAAGATCAAATGAAATACTATTTGTGAAGGTACCTTGAAAAATGTTAAGTATTCTACAAATGAAAGGGATAATATCAACACAACAGTCTCAGGGTAGATACCTTCTCAATATTGACAAGCCAGGAAACATCTCAGAAGATGCAAAACCCTTATTGAAGTTAATAAAAGGAATTCAAGTTCACAACAGTTCTTAGAAAATTTGAGCTCTGGGCATGTCCTTTAAGGAATTAACTAAAAGGATTGCTTCAGAAGGAGAGTCTTTATCATTAGGGAAATGGATATAGGAATGTCTAGTTCTCCAGAGTCTCTGAACTAGGGATTTCAAAAGCTTTTTCATATAGAGTAGATATTTGTCACTTCTCTGAGGCCTTGACATCATTGAAGAGATGAATGATAGAAGAGAAAAGTAGCCAATTTGGTGGGAAGTGAGAAAATGGGGGAGATAGCATCAGTTGTATTCCATTCTCATCTGTGAAGCCTGGAAAAACAAGAAAGGCAGGCTGATACAGAACAGCATGTGGATAGCACCCACTCTGAAGATTGATCAGGTAAGGCTTTAAAATCAGAGTCAGAGCCAGGTTTGGTGACAAATGGCTATAATCCTTGTTACTGTGGGATGCTGGTGGATCTCTTGAGTTCAGGGATTCTGAGATATAGTCAAGTCAGACCATCAATGTGTGTGTGTTCGTCCTTCATTGCCGACGAAGACCATACCATCACAGACATGACTTGCAATTGACATTGTTTTGAGTGAGGGAGGGCTGTGCAGGTCACCAGTCTCACTTCTCCTCCAGATCCATCTGAATCCAGTCACCAGATATTCATCAGGATGACCAGAGATGACCCAAGATAAGACAACTGGGGTTAAGTGACTTGCCCAAAGCCACACAGCTAGTGAGTGTTAAGTGTTTGAGGTGAGATTTGAACTCAGGTTCTCCTGACTCCTGCACTGGTGCTCTATCCACTGCACCACCTAGCTGACTCCAGGCCATCAATAAACGTTTATTAAACACCTACTGAGGCACTGACCTAAGCATTGGAGATACAAAAAGAGGTAAATGGCAATCCCTGTCCTCAAGGAACTGACAATCTAATAAGGGCAAATAAATATACACAAACAAGCTAACAGAGGATAAATGGGAATAATTAAGACGGAAAGCACTAGGACTGAGAGGAGTTGGGAAAAGTTTCCTACTGAAGATAGAATTTTAATTGGAACTTAAAGGAAACCTGGGAAGTCTGTGGGTAGAGAAGAGGAAGGAGAGAATTTTAAGCATGGGAGGCAGGAAAAAAAGGCTAATAGCAAGAGGTAGAATGTCTTGTTTGTGGAAGAGCAAGGAGGTCAGAATGCACTGAAATACAGATGGTAGGGACTAAGGTCTAAGAAGACCGAAAAGGGAGGAGGAGACTATGTGATGAAGGGCTTTGAAGGCCAAGCATTCTCTTTGATTCCACAGAAGATCAGGAGCCACTGGAGTTTATTTAGTGGGGGGATGCAGTGATATGGTCAGATCTGTGCTTTAGGAAAATCACTTTGGTGGCTAAATGGAGCATGGATTGGAGTGGGAAGAGATTTGAGGCAGGCAGACCCATTGGCAGGCTATTGCAATAATCCAGGCGTGAGGTAATAAAGGCCCGCACCAGAATAGTGATAGTTTCAGAGGAGAGAAGGGGATACATTTGAGAGATGTTGAAAAGGTGAAATTGTCAGACTTTAACAATAGTTTAGGTGTGGGGGTATGAAAGACATTGAAGAATCCAGGATGACACCCTAGGTGGTAGGTATAAGGAACTGGGAAGATGGTGTTGTCCTTGACAGAAATAGGGAAGTGAAAGGGGGTGGGGATTTGGGAGGAAAGATAATGAAATTCAGTTTTGGACATGCTGAGTTTAAGATGTCTATTCGACATCTAGTTCAAAATATCTGAAAGGTTGTTGGAAATGCAAGCTTTCAGGTCAGAAAAAAAGATTAAGTTAGGATAGGTAGATTTGAGAATTATTGGCATAGAGATGGCTATTAAATTCATGGTGGCTAATGAGATCACCAAGTGAAATTGTGTAAAGAGAGAAAAAAAGAGGTGACTAGACAGAATCCTATAGAACACTGAGAGTAAAAGGGCATGATCTGAATGAGGATTCAGAAAAGGAGACTGAGAAGGAACAATGAGATAGGTAGCAGGAGACCCAGGAAAATAATGGTTTCTCAAAAACCTGGAGAGAGCAAAATAGAAAGGAAGAAAGACTGATCAAGTGTCAAAGGCTATAAAGAAGTAGAGAAGAATGAATGAGAAAAGGCCATTGGATTTGGCATTTATAACTTTGGAGAGAGCAATTTCAGTGGAATGGTGAATTTAGAAGCCAGCTGTAAGAGGGTAAGAAAAAATGATAGAAGAGAAAATGGGAGCATCTATGATGGACCAAGGAGGAACAAAAAGGTCTGGCACAACTGCTGTGGAGAGTGAGATGCTGAGTTGATAAGGGAAGAATAGTAGGTTTGTCTAACAACAAGGAGAACCCAGTTGAAGTTGTGCAACACAAATTTGTAGAGAATTCAGTAAGAATGTTTGCATTCAGCAGCACATGTGTGAGAACACAGGGAAAGGACAGTGGTAGTGATCCAAGGCTGAGACTTGGCAGGATATAGAAAAGAGAACTAGGGACTCAAGAGAAGGGGATATCGCAGAATTGAAAAGGTTCATCAAAGGGTAAAGATAAGGAAAAGAGTTAAAGTATCAAGTATAAGGGAGATGGCCTGAGACATAGAGGTATTAGAGGACATAGTATGGATGAAGAGTAGGGTATGGTAAGAGAAGGCATAGGAAAAGCCAATACATTATGGTCATATAAGGAGATTTGGGGATTCTTGAATATGGAGGTATTACATTTGTGATTGATGGCAAGATCAAGGGTATGACCATCTTTATGTATGGCTGAGGTAGGATAGAGAAGTAGATCATGATAAAAAGAGTGGTTTGAGGACCTGTATGGTTAGAGTATTTGAGGGAGAGTATATACATGTGTGTAGTATATGTATGTGTGTGTGTGGTGAAGTCTCTTAAGTATGAGTGAAGATATTGGAAAAGCAAGAAAAATTGTGAGCCAGGTACCAAACTCTGAAGAAGGAAGGGGGATGACCTGAAGGTCTATAGACAACAGCTATCAAGATTTTGATTGGGTGTTAAATATTAATTGAAAGAAGCTCAAAGGAAGGGGAGGGACCTAAAGGTGTATAGACAATAGTCACCAGGATTTCAGTTGGATAGTAAATATGAATTTCTTAACCTCAAATATAAAGAGTTATTGAGTGATGGAGTCAGGGAGAGAATCTGGAAGTGACAAACTTTTATCTCAATTCCCACTCCCTCTCCTTGCCCTCCTTGGGCCGTTCTGTGGCACAGTGGATAGAGTATCCCACCTGGAGTCAAGAAGACTCCTCTTCCTGAGTGCAAATCTTACTAGTTATGTGACCCTGGGAAAGTCACTTAACTCTGTTTGACAGCTAGGTGGTGCAGTGGATAAAGCGCCAGTACAGGAGTCAGGAGGACCTAAGTTCAAATCTCACCTCAGACACTTGACACTCACTAGCTGTGTGACCTTGGGCAAGTCATGTAACCTCAAATGCCTCATCCTGGGTAATCTCCAGTCATCCTGATGAATATCTGGTCACTGGATTCAGATGGCTCTGGAGGAGAAGTGAGGCTGGTGACCTGCACAGCCCTCCCTCACTCAAAACAAAGTCAACTGCAAGTGATGGTATGGTCTTCTTAGGCAACAAAGGACGAACACACACTTTGCCCTCCTACTGAGCTGAGGAGAATGAATGAAGAGTGTAGCCAGTATTGGAAAGGTTGGTCAGAGAGTCTGTGTCATTGGGGGAAGCCAAGTTTCAATGATAACTAGAAGATGGAAGTAAGCCACTTCATCCCAACTGCACACGACGTAGGAGGGAAAAGTCAATTGGGCATCCACACTAAGTCTGGCACCAATATGGTGAATACCCAGGAGTAGAGGGCTACTGGGCTGTCTCAGAAGGATCAAACCAATCCAGGAGAGAAAAACAAAGCAGGTTAAAGTTTTCATGCCGATAAGTGGCAAGGTAAGCCTAGTGAGTGTTCTCTGACAATTCTTAAATTCGGTGACTAATTTTTTTGTTCTCTTGAGTCTGCCTTTCTTACCTATACTGGAAGTGCAGTGAAGTTTCCATCTAGTCTAAAGAACCTGCTATCTAGTCTAAAATATACACAAAAGGAATCCCCACTTTAACAAACTTGGCAAGTCACAACTTGAAGACCTTCAAGGAAGAGGAAGAGGAAGAACCCTCCACCTTGGAGACCATTCTACTCTGGATAGTTCCAATGGTAAGAGACTGTTTTCTGATATCAAACTTCAATCTGTCTCTTTGCAGTCTCGAGCCATTTGCTTCAGATTCCTCTCTTTGCAGCCAAACAGAACAACAATAATTACAGCATTTCTATGGCACTGTAAGGGTTACAACATGCTTTGCATTCATTATCTCATTTGATCCTTACAACAACCCTAAGGATGAAATAAGTTGAGGAAACTGCTGAGGATCACAGAGTTAATAAGTGACTGAAGAAAGATTTGAATTTAGGTCTTCTTGATTCCATGTTCCTCTATTTATGCTGCCAAAAAAGACAAGCTTAACGTCTCTTCCACAAGACAGTCCTTCAAATACTTAAAGGTAGCTGTAATCACCCTTCTCTCACCACCTCATCACCCCAGTCTTCTCTTCTCTAGATTACTCAAGATCTTTCCTCATTCTGCTTGTCCTTCCCTTGGAACATTTTCCATCTTGTCAATACCATTCTTAAGCTGTGGTGCCCAGAACTGAACACAACCCTCTTGATGTGGTCAACTCATAGGAGAGTAGAGTACAGTGGAAAGACAGTATGGTGCAGCAGAGTAAGCCTTGGCCCCAGAATTAGCACACCTGGGTTATAGCACATCCTCTGCCACTTACTAACTGTGTGACCTTGAGCAAGTTACTTCCATTCCCTGGGCTCTGGTTCCCTTATCTTCAAGAACAAAAGAAAACTTTGAACTAAATGACTTCAAAGATTTTTTCCAGTTCTAAGATTCAATCAGCCTCAGCTTCCCCTTCTGTAAAATAGAAATAAAAGCATTTGCACTAAGTACCTCAACAGGTCCCTTCTGAAGAAGGCATTTTAGAAATCTTAAGGTGCCCTATAGATGTGAAGGGTAATTATAATGATCTTAAACCACTGGTTGGAAACATCTGTCTTGAAGGGCAGAAACCAACCATGAGAGTACAACTCCTATGGTTTCTGTTAGGAAGAGAGAAAACTTTTTCTGAACCAAAGGGCATTTTAGCAGGTGGTGCTGAGAAACCCTGGATACCTAGATTTGTAAGCTACATTGCATTCAACTCCAAATTACAGGCTGAGAAAATAAAATCATTTCTCATTTAGAAATTAATTAGGTTTCCTGGTGTCGGCTAAACCCTGGTTGACTTTGTGTATTTTTTTCCAGACACATTGCAAGCTGACTGACTGTGCATGTTCAATTAAATGTCTGGGTAAGAGCAGGCTCCCTGTGGAATAGTTGTAAAAGCTCCAGTTGGAAAAAAAAAAGATTAATTTTTTTTCTTTTTATTCTCAGATTTTCAGGATCAGACTTTTGGAACATGAATATTGATTCTTAATTCTGCTCCCTTTTGAAATTAATTCATCCTTTACAAGGCTACAGAATGTGCTAAGGTTTCAGACAAGGCTTATCTTTTGGAACTCTGAGTTTGGTAAGGTGCTAAATATTTAGATCTTAGATCCTGGCCCCACTAGACAGAATTGTGAACCATCCTCTCTTCTAAGTCCAACATGGAAAATGGACTGCCTGGTATAATCATCCCTTACAATTGTATAGTGCTTCAGAAATCTCAATACCTTTTTACATGCATTATCTAAACCAGCAGAGAGTTTTCAAGCGCAATTTTGTTATGGTTATTTTAGTGGGACTGAATGGATGCTTTTATCTCCCTAGAAAATTAAAAGTGGGATCACCCACCTTTGAAGAGAGAGGATCAGAACAACGTAGTGTAGGAAGACAGACCCTGAGACTTGGCCTCTGATTCCAGGTCTTTTCCTAACTAGTGCCTAGCACAGTGCTTAATGTGTGTGTGGATAGAGAGACAGGTAGATAGACAGATAGATAGACAGACAGACAGACAGACAGACAGACAGATAGATAGATAGATAGATAGATAGATAGAGAGAGAGATAGTAGACAGATAGACAGACAGACAGATAGATAGACAGATAGATGGATAGATAGAGAAAGATAGAGATATGTGTGTGTGTGTATATATATATATATATATATATATATGTATATATATATATATATATATATATATATATATATAAAATCACATATAAAAATGTAATACTATCTAGTTTTGTGAACTGTGTGATTGTAGGATCATGGATATGGAGCAAAAAGGAATCCTGGAACTCTCCTAGTCCAACTGACTTCTTTGCACAGATGATACATTTGGGGTAGCTAGGTGGTGCAATGGATACAGTATTAGACTTGGAGTCTCAAAGGTCTGAATTCAAATCCTGCCTCAGACATTTATTAGATATGAGGCCCTAGACAAGTCATTTAATCTCTCCCACCCTCTCAGTTTCCTCATCTGTAAAATGGGGTTTGTAATATTACCTACCTCCCGGGACTGTTGTGAGGATTAAATGAGATAATATTTGTAAAGCACTTGGCAAATGTTACAGAGCGATATGGATGGATATATTATTATTAAGGGCAAGAGAAGGAAAATGACTTACCCAAGTTCATACAGATAAGTGACAGAATCAGAATTAGAACTCAAGTCCTCTGACTATAAATATAGCGATCCATCTTTCCACTATACCACACAGTCTAGGACAAGGGAAAGCATACATTACAGAGGCTGTACCCCAGGAAGAATGCCTGAGAGTTGTTCAGAGGCACACGGTACCTGACATTGCTCCTACAGGCCTAGTCATACACACACACACACACACACACACACACACACACACACACAATTGGGTGCGACCTCCATTATGCATAAACCATGAGGTGCTTTTCTAAAAGAAAATAAACAAATTCCCAGTCCTGTACCTTCATCTCAGCAATACCTATCAAAAATGTTTATTGAAAAAAAAAGGATGAATAAAAAAAAGAAAAAACTCAAAAAGATATAGCAGCCTACTGCTGAGAGGAAATGTGTTTATGTGTCTCTCCCGTTATTGAATATGTTCAAAGAGTCTTTCAAAGTGAAAATGTGACTTCCATAATGTCTGCAAGGTCAGTGAGACCTAAGGTATAATGCTGATGATGGTACAGAGAGTTCTAACATATGCATACAAAGATTGAGCTGGATAAAGAAGGAGGATCCACAGTCTCCTAAGGATGAAAAACATCACCCTTTCACACTTAAAAGTTCTTTGGTCTGCTTCTGGAATTTCTAGAGAAAGCTCTCTGTGCCTTAGATTAAAGAACCATGTAAACAGTCGATTTTTTTTAATATTCTGTTGCAAATGTGAGAGCTAGAAGATCACTGAGTCTAATCTCCTCATTTTACAGACAAAAATATAAGTCCCAGAGAGGCTGCTGTGGTTGGGGTGGCTAGGCAGAAGAGAGAACACTCTAGCTATATGACCCGGGACAGTCATTTAGCCTCTCTCACCCTTGGTTTACTCATCTGTAAAATGGCAATAGAATTGTTGTGAGGAGTGAATAAGATAATATTTTTAAAGCATTTTACAAACATTACTATGCTATATAAATGCTGGCTGTTGTTTTCATTATTATTGAAGTCAAAAAAGGAATAATTATTTACTCAAGGTCATATAGGCACAACTGGGATTAAAACTCAGATACTCTGACTCCTGCCTAGCTGTATGACCCTGGAGATTCATTCACCTTCAGTTTTCACATCTGTAAAATGGAAATAAGAGTAGCACCAACCTTATGTTGTGAGGTGATACTGTGCTTTGCAAATCTAAAAGTGCTATATAAATGCTAGAAAACCTGGAGTTCTCTTCCAACAAGATGATAGTGATTTCACTTCTCTTGCAAAGCTTCCCTTGGCACTTATTTTTCCTGTATTTCACCCAGAAAAAAATACCAGTGGGAAAAAAGGAATGGAGGCACAAAGAGATAAGATCCTACATACCCATTTCCATGCTCCTTTCCCAGTATGGCCCAAAGCCCCTATACTCTAACAAGGAACAAACCTGCCCTCCCTAGGAACTGCTTTCCCTCCAGTTCCCTGACCCTCAACACCATGGTTCCCCCGATAACACAAAATGTTCACCCCATGGGACAACCACATCTTGGCAGATTGGACTTCTGCGGGGAATAGCCCATTTCCAGATGTTGGGACTCATGGTCCATCTAAATTTCCTTTGGCTTTATTTTGGTGCAATCATTTAAACAAGTACACTTCAGCTAGGATATATAATACCATCTGTTTCAGTTCTGCCTCCTGCAATGTACTGAATTAAATTATGCCCCAAGTGACCTAACAATGTTAATACGCCTCCCAAAATGTCTCACTCACTCCTACTTGTAGCTTGTAGCTTTCACACTAGAACAGAAATAATTGCTTATATTCAAATAGTGCTTTCCACTTTTGATGCTTGAAAGAACCCTGTAAGGGAAACATTATAAGTATTATTATCCACTCAGGAAACTGAGTCTCAAAGAAGTTAAGTGATTTGCCCAAGGTTACATGCAAATAAAACAAATATCTGTGATTTCCTGAGTATTTTGAACTGTCAGTACAGGGAAATTCCTCTACCATACATATGCCAACTGGTTAGTGACTTACCAGATAAGTCTTGGAGATATCTAGGTGGCCTACCCAAGATCACAGAGCTACTAAGTGTCAAAGGGGAGATTAGCCTTCCCGATTCCCAGGCAGCATTCTATCCCCTACCTCCATGCTACCTCAATGCTCGACATCACACAACTAATAAACTGTAGAACTGAAATATTCTTGGGTCACCCAGTGACTTCTCCATTATACCACAGAAGTCCTTGAATGATGGAAGACAGTGAGAAAATAAGTGTTATGAATCTATTTTCACAGAAAAAAAAGACCGTGAGACTATGCTTTCACTTCAGATAGGCTAATCTCAGTGTTCCTAGAATGCGTCATCCATTCTTCAAAGCCTAGTTTATTCTACCTTCTCTACAAGGCCTTCCCTGACGACTTCAGGCCACACAGATTTCTCCATTCTCTATACTCCCATAACAATCTCCGTTTTGGGCTCCTGGTCATATACCAAAATAAAGGTCAGTCTTTTAGCATTAACATTCATCTTGTGATCCCATATGGTTTCAAATCATAAATTATCAATCTCTGAAAGCGTTAAAGCTGAGAGTGAAAGGGTAATGGAGAAGTACATGGTAGGGACTGCATAGGCTGTGACATATTACCAAGGAAAAAATTCACAGAAAAGGCAGTATAAAGGATGTCATCAAAGAGCTGTAGGACCAACACAGGAGGTGTCAGTGATGTAGTGAGAACAAGAAACAACCAATGGAGAACATTTCTGTTCTAGTAATACCCACTTAATGTCAAGAAAGCTAGACAAAGGCCTCTAGCATAATGAGCAGACTCTTGTAAAGAATCTATGGGAGGAAATGGATAAGAGATATATGAGATGAAAATTCAAGAATAGGTTCCAATGTGCACTATGGAAGGGTTTACCAGATACGTGCTGGTAAATATTAAACAACCAATTTTCCAGGAAAAAAAGGTAATATGCACAGACCTGCATTTAGGTTTGACTTGCATTGTTAAGTCTTTCTCTATCACTTTCTTAAGTGTAGACAATCAAGGAAACAAAAAATCAAGCCTTGATTTGAAGTGTTCATAGAATTCTGAGGAGTAAATATTTACACGGGAAAATTGAACAATAAACTTGAAAGTCAATTGGCTCCTGCACACATCTGGAGAGTACCCACCATAATGCGATCAAAGACCTACTAAAGCATCAAAATATAAACAATGGACTGTGTTGTACTGTTAATCACTTAATCTCTGTATGGCCCTCTTGGAGGACAAGCATTGTTTCTTATATAGGTATACCCTAAAGCCTCCCCTAATGCTTTTTCACAATAAATTCATTAACCCAACACAGGCAGATCAGTGATTTTTGTGGCTGGTAGGAATGTAAAAGAAAAAAATTTACAGTAGAGGTCACCAGACCTGATGGTTCTAACAAGCTCTTTCAGTTTGCCCCAACCAGATTTCTATGGCAACCAGGGTCATGGGGAAGAGGGTGGGTGGAGTGAAAAAATTCCTTGTCACCTCCACTCAACACATCTCTTTTCAAGTTTAACAAATATGGCATTTCTGAGATATTGTGAAGACTGAAATCTAACAACCAGGAATATGACACGAATTGAAAGAAATTTTCTAAGATCAGGTCATATACAGTATTTGACCATGTCATCTAATTCCAACAAGAATAAAAGCAGTTTTAAAAACAAACTAAAATTCCTAAAGATTTTTCTATCTAACTGGATTTGTGTGGCTGGCTATGTTGTGTACCACACATGAGCTAAAGACAGACCCTAGAGTTACAAAATTCAGGAGGTGACAAGCTGTTCCTTCTATGGAAAAGCAAAGCATTTGTAGATGGTAGGAGAAAGATATTCACAAGCCCAGCATCAGGGACTTGTGATAAGTACATCAGAGAGAACAATGAGCCTGAGACTTCCAAATGAGCAGAAAAAGAAGCTCACTCTGATGACATCACTGGAGGACACTGATGACTTTGCAGCATCAGAGGAATAATTGTGCTAAGCATTCCTTCCCTACACACATGCTTCCCTGATACTTTTTTTCTGTGTATGTCCCCTTCTCCACAGATAATATGGTCCCTTAGGAGTATATTGAACTCTTTCTTCTTTTAGTTATCTAAACTGTTGAATTAAATTTGTTTTTCTTTGAAGCCATGTGTCCTCTGACTAGTAAAAGAAACACAGCAATGGAGACTCATGATCTATGTTTTTCAGTTGAGACTGACTGAACCATATTCACTATGTTCTCCAAGATTAGGGTAGTATTCAGAGGAGCTTATGTGTGAGGAGGACCATAAGGTCTAAATCATTATAACTAAATCATCTCAAAACTCTTCTATGATAATTTCATATCATTATCAACAATAATAATAAATAATAATTTACATTTATCAATTATCTTTTATTTATAATACTCCTATGAAATTTACTGCCACTTATGGTATCATTTTCATATATTATGCAGTACATTAAACTGTACATTTTTTTCTATTTCTGACAATGAGTAGCACATTACTAAGCACAAAACAATGTATGAGAGGCAAAGCCAAGATGGTGAAGAAAAGGCAGGTATTTGTCTGAGCTTTCTCAAATTCTCTTCCAAATAACTTTAAATAATGCCTCAAAATAAATCCTGGAATGACATAACCCACAAAAGAATGAAGTGAAACAATTTTCCAGTCCAAGACAACTTAAAAGGTCAGCAGTAAGGGTCTGTCACACAGTGATGAAGGTGGAGCACAGTCCAGCAAGAGGCGTTGGGGAAACTGAATCAAATATGGCAGTGGCTTCTGGAGCTTTCAGCCCACAACTGGTCAGAAGGAGATTATGGGGTACCTTGGATGGCACAGGGTACAAGACTCTGTTGCATTGCCCATATTATGACCATCCCAGGGAAAGGAGGAGCATTAACACACCAGAACTTGCAACCATAGAAGAGTGGAAACCCTGATCACAGTATGAGAACAGAAAAGAATGCTTATGGTCACTCATAGACCAGAGCACAGAGCAAGAGAATAGTAAATACACCTCTCCTTAGATACCACCTTGGAAGAACTAAAAATTTACAGACCCCCAGACCTAGCTCTGAAAAGAGCTGTACAAAAAAACCTGAAGCTTGGGACAGTGCCCCCTCCACCTCAGGAACAGAGCCCAATTTTAGCACAAAATTAAAGAAAGAGGCTAGAAAAATGAGGAAACAACAACAAAAAGAAAGTGAACACAAAGATACTATGGCAACTGGGAAGATCAAAGCACAAACTCAAAAGAAGACAACAAAGTCAAAACTGCTACATCCAAAGCCTCAAAGAAAAATGTGATTTGGTCTCAGATCCAAAAAAAAAAAATTCCTGTAAGCATTCAAAAAAGGATTTTATAAATCTAATAAGAGAGGTAAAAAAAAGTGGGAAAAGAAATGAGAATGATGCAAGAAAATCATGAAAAAAGAGTTAACAGCTTGGTAAGGGAAATTACAAAAAATTATTGATACTACCTTAAAAAGCAGAATAAGTCAAATGGTAAAAGAGGCACAAAATTCCAATAAAGAGAACTCCATAAAAATCAGAATTGATCTTATGGAAAGAGATGTACAAAAATTCACTGAAGAAATGAACTCGTTGAAAAGTAGAGTTCAGCAAATGGAAAAGGAGGTATAAAAGTTCAATAATGAAAATAATTCCTTGGTCAGCTAGGTGGTTCAAATCTGGCTTCAGATGCTTGACACTTACTAGCTGTGTGACCTTGGGCAAATCACTTAACCCCAATTACCCTGCCTCCCCCCTCTAAAAAAAAAAAAACAAAATAAAGAAAATAATTCCTTAAAAATTAGAACTGGGGGAGAGGATTCTGGGAAGAAGGTGGAGTAGATTTTCCCCCACAAAGGAGCTAAAATAGCACCTTAGGGCAAAGTGTGTGTGGAGATAAATAAGAATAATGGTATAACTGGGGTCTTCCTGGGACAATTCAAGAAGATTAGAAGAAAAATCCAGAATGAGGTTTGGTCCCTGTGAAGAGTAAACACTTCCAGGCTAAGTTCTAATTTAACAAGCTGCAAGCCCTGGAGTTATTTGCTTTGGGAGACTGCATCAGCCCCAGAAGGAGGGACTTTTACTCCCCCCATAGTGGGGGAAGGTGGGCATTTGGGCCCGGGAAGATTGAGGGAACCTCAATTCCTAATAAGGAATGCCAGACCCAGCTGTGCTGCAAAGTGGGGGAGGCGGGGGTGAGAAGGATCCAGCACACACCTAGTGAGTGCAGAAGCAGTGGAGCAGAAAACCCCTGGCTGTGGGCACTTACAGGAGGTTGGAGGTTTGACTTTGGTTCCAAGCTAGAGGGGAGAACTGAAGTTCTGGGGCAAGAGGCACCATTTCCCATTCCTGAGGGCTAAAGGAGATTACAAAAATTAAGTTATTACCACAAGAAAAAAAATGCACAAGCAAAGGAGAAAGAATCCAACCATAGAAAGCTATTATGGGAATAGAAATGACCAGGTTCATCTTTAGAGGAGGATATTGAAGTAAAGAAACCCCCAAAGAGTAATGTCAAATGGTCATCTGCCCAAAAAGAATTTATAGAAGATCTTTAAAAAGACTTTAAAAATCAAATGACAGAGATAGAGGAAAAACTAAAACAAAAAGTAAGAATAGTCCAAGAAAAATAAGAAAGTTATAAAAGGAAAGTCAACCAATTAGAAAAGGAGATCCAGAATCTTAAGGAAGAAAATGACACCCTGAAAATTAGAATTGGGCAAAGTGAAGCCAGTGAAATTATAAGAGATCAAGAAATAATTAGACAAAATATGAATAATGAAAAAATAGAATAAAAAGTGAAACATCTTGGAAGATAAGCAACAGATTTGGAGAATAGATCAAGAAAAGAAAATATAAAATAATCAGACTAAGTGAAAGTTATAATCAAAAAAAGAATCTTGATATAATAATACAAGAAATAATTAAAGAAAATTGTCCTGAAGCATTAAAACAAGGGGAGAAATACAAATTTTTAAAAATCCATTGATCACCACTTAAAAGAGATCCTGTGAGGAAAACTCATAGGAATATAATAGTCAATTTCTGAAACCCCCCAGCTCAAGGATAAGATATTAAAAGCATAAAATTAAGTTAAATTAAAACAATTTAAATATGACAGAGTCACAATTAGAATCACAGAAGACCTAACAGCAGAGCCATTAAAGGACTGCAAGTCCTGGAACACAATATATCAAAGTGACTTGGGCAAGTCACTTAAACACTTAAAAGAGGTCCTATGAGGAAAACTCATAGGAATATCAAAGTCAATTTCTGAAACCCTCAGCTCAAGGATAAGATATTAAAAGCATAAAATTAAAACAATTTAAATATGACAGAGTCACAATTAGAATCACACAAGACCTAACAGCAGAGGCATTAAAGGACTGCAAGTATCAGGACTGCATATATCAAAGAGCAAAAGAACTGGGGCTCTGGCCAAAAGTATCATACCCTGCAAAGTTAAGTATTATCCTGAAGGGAAAAAATGGACTCTTGATGAGCTCTCAGACTTTCAAGACTGTTTAAAAAAAATCTTGAACTTAATAGAAAATTCAACATATAAGAACCAAGAGAAATATAAAGTAAATACCAATCACTGATTATCAGGGATTCATAAGGACAGACTGTTTACCTTTCATATATGTAAAATGTATGTCTAAGATTCTTATTAATAATTGGGTAACTCATAACAAAGATTGGGGTAAACCTGACCTTGATATTAATTTAAAAAGTAAAACCATTTAGGAATAGCTAAAAAGACTAATTATCTTATACAAATGAGGTGCAAGAGGAAGAATGGATACAGGGGAATTAGATGGGGGAGGAGGGCTTATAATTCTGATGACCTACTTTCATCAGCAATGGGTTTAGATATCTATGTTAAAAGAATGCAAAAATCTTTTAAATTAAAAGGAAATAAAACAGTAAGGGCATAGGGAGGTGGGGAGAAGACAAGGGAGGGATCTTTAGCAGGGAGGGGTGAGGGAATAGGCAAAAGGGGGGTATAGACAGGCATCAGGGAACATAGGCAGGGAATAGGAGGATAGGGAAGAGATCCTTGGAGGGGGTAGACAAGTAATAGGGGGGCAAGGTAGTGAGTAGAAGTCAAGTAGAGGAGGCAGAAGGGATAGGAAACAAGACATATGCCCAAACATAAAAACAAAGATTGAGAGTAGAATACTTTGAGGAAAGTATATGTTTATATATGTATGTATGTATGTATCCATAGTTATAGAGAAATCTTTATCTAAATAATAAATAAATCTTTATCTAAATATCCAAACTTTATTGTAGCTTTTGGGGGATTTGGGGGTGAGGGAAAAAAAAGAACAAAATTTTTAAAAAGTGCACTGCAGAGAAAAAAAGAAAAGTCACAAGGAAGCAAAGAATAGATGGACAATTCTCAACACATGTATTATTCATCATACAGGCTTTCCTGAAATGAAAATTTTTTGTTACATGTTTTGACTCCTCTCTCATGTTTTGCTATGCATATGACATCGTTTTTTTTCTTTCTTACTTTGTATTTAAGTTCCAATATCCAAGTTTATGATATGTTTTTGTTTCTTTTCTCTATTCAGTATTTGTACTTTGGTCTTTGATTCCAAAATTAAAAAAAAAATACAATTGGGCAAGTGGAAGGTTGTGGAAACATCAAGAAACAATATGACAAAATCAAAAGATGAAAAAATATAACAAAATGTGAGATATCTCATTGAAAAAAAACTGAACCGGAAAGTACATTGAGGAGAAAAAAATTAAGAATTGCTAGACTACCTAAAAACTATAACCAAAGTGAGAGAGAGCCTAGACATCATCTTTCAAGTAATTATCAAGGAAAACTGCCCTGATAGTCTAGAACCAGAGGGTAAAATAGAAAGAGATAGAATCCACCAATCACTTCCTGAGATTCCAAAATGAAAATTCCCAGAAATATTATAGCCAAATTCTAGAGTTCTCAGGTAAAGGAGAAATATTGTAAGTAGGGGGGAAAAAATCAATTCAAATATGATGGAGCCAGAGTCAGGATCACACAAGCCTTAGTAGCTTCTACATTAAAGGATCAGAGGGCTTGGAATATTATATTCTGGAGGGCAAAGGAGCTAAAATTACCACAAAGAAATCATCTACACTGCAAAACAGTATAATCCTTTGGGGGAGGGGGAATGGATATTCGATGAAATAGAGGACTTTCAAGTATACCTGATGAAAAGGGCTGAATAGAAAGTTTGACTTTCAAATACAAGAGAAGCATAAAAAGTTAAACGGGAAAGAGAAATCAAGGGTTTCAATAAGGCTAAATGGTTTATAATGATATGCGTAACTTCTAAGAACTTTATCATTATTATGGTAGTTAGAAAGAATATACAAAAACAGAGGGCATGGGTATGAGTTGAATATGATGGGATTTATTTAAAAAATAAAATTAAGAGGTGAGAAAGAATAATACTGGGAGAAAGAAAAAGGGAGAGATTGAATAGGGTAAATTATTTTACATAAAAGATATGCAAAAGAGCTTTTACAGTGGAGGGTCTAGATAGAGCATCTAGTTGGAGGGGAACATTTGAACTTTACTCTCATTAGAATTGGTTAAAAGAGGGAATAATATACATGCTCAATTGAGTACAGAAATCTATCTTACCCTACAGGAAATAGGAGGGGAAGGAGATAAAAGAAGGGGAAGGGTGAACTGATAAAAGGAAGGGTGGATTGGGGGAGGCAATAGTCAGAAGCAAAACTCTTTTGAGGATGGACAGGGTGAAAGAAGAGAGAGAGAACAGGATAAACAAATGGGGGAAAGAAATACACTGTAATCATAACTATGAAAAAAATTACAGCAAGCTTCTCTGATAAAGGTTTCATATCTCAAATATATAGAAAACTGAGTTAAATTTATAAAAATTGGAGCCATTTCCCAGTTGATAAATGGTCAAAGGATGTGAACAGGCAGTTTTCAGATAAAGTAATCAGAGTTGTCTATAGTCATAAGAAAAAATGCTCTAAATCACTACTCATCAGAGAAATGCAAATTAAAACAACTATGAGGTACCACCTCACACCTATCAGATTGGCTATAATGACAGAAAATTACAAATGTTGGAGGGAATGTAGAAAAATGAAAAACTAATGCATTGTTGGTGGAATTATGAACATATTCAACCATTCTGGAGAGTAATTTAGAACTATGCCCAACGAGTCATAAAAGTGTGTATATCTTTTGATCTAGTAATACCACTACAGGTCTGCATCCCAAAGAGATAAAAAGGAAAAGGACTTATATGTAAAAAAAAAAAAATGTTTATAGGAGCTTCTTTTGCGGTGGCAAACAATTAGAAGTTAAGGGGATGCCCATCAATTGGGGAACAAGTTGTGGTATATGATTGGTATGGAATACTAAAAGAAATGATGAGTAGAATGCTCTCAGAAAAACCTGGAAAGACATGAATTGATGCAAAGTGAAATGAGAATAATCAGGAGAACACTGTACACAGTAACAGCATTATTGGTAAACTGATCAACTGAGAATAACATAATTATTCTCAGCAATACAATGATCCAAGATAATTCCAGAGGACTAATTATGAAAAATGCTATCCATCTCCAGAGAAAGAACTGATGGAGTCTAAACACAGAACAAAACATACTCTTCAAATTTTTCTTTATTTTTCTGGTTCATTTTTTGTCCCATTTTCTATCACAACATGACTAATATGAAAATATTTTACACAAATGCATGTGTGTAACCTACATCAAATTTCTTGTCTTTTTAAGGAGGAAGGGACAAAAAGAGGGAGAGTATTTGGAACCCAAAATTTTTTAAAATGAACATTAAATTTACATTAAACTACATATTTTACATGTAATTGGAATAAAGATATAAAATAAATTTTAAAAAATAAGAGAAATAATAAAAGAAATAAAATATGAATTTTTTTTGAAAGACAGCTAGGTGGCACAGTGGATAGAGTGCCAGGCCTAGAATCAGGAAGACTCATCTTCCTCAGTTCAAATGTGGACTCACACACTTATCAGCTATGTGGCAAGTCACTTAACCCTATTTGCCTCAGTTTCCTCATCTGTAAAATGAGCTGAAGAAGGAAATGGCAAGCCACTCCAGTACCTCTACCAAGAAAAACCCAAATGGGATCATAAAGAGTCAGATACAACTAAAATCACTGAACAACAACAAGAAACACAAACAGACAAGCATTAAAAAACTGAACGAATTGTCAAAGGTGAATCTTTAAGTCCACTAAAGAATTGGTCTCCCACTGCCTTCAGTGAGGAGACATACCCTCATCAACGTCAGAGAACATAGAGGCTGTTGTTAGGATAAAATAAGATAATACTTTAAGAAGCTTTGCAAATCTTAGAGCTATGTATCAATGCTATCTATTAGTATTACTGTTTATGATTATTATCGTTAATAGAATCGAATGAAATAATTTCTCTTAAAGTGTTTTTGCAACTATGAAGTACTATGAAAATGTCAGGAATTTTTATTATCATCATCATTATTAGGCTATTCTGTATGTCTACCCACAAAGCTACTGTAGCTACGTAGAATCTCATTAGAGACGGGAAAGCTGTCCCACACAAGGTCAGCTGGCATCTTCAGGATAACTCCAATGTCTCTAGTCACAGATGAGAGCCCAATGACTCCGGGCAGGCTCCTCTCACAAAAGTAAGAGGCTAGTCTTTTATCCTTCCCCAATTCCTGAAGCATGGCCCTGTACTGACCCAGAACCACAATTCAATTTCTAACACCAATCTCCTAGCATGTGAAATCTTCTTAGACTGTCCCCAACCATTACTTCAACAGAGGCAAAGAAAATGATACCTCAAACCTATCCCAAGAGCTAAAATCCCCCTGCCTGACTTACAGAAAGCTAATGAAGCAAGCCTGCAGAACCTGAAGTCATAGGAAAACATCAAGCATTGTTTTTCAGATGCTGTATTTTGCATTACTTCCAGAAGAAAAAATGAATACAGAGAGGGCATATTCCCTCTCCACCAAGTAACCTACTTCTTATACATACGTGATATTTAGACTCCCTCCTGAGCTTTAAGAGCCTGTAAATACAATCACCTATCCAAATCCCATTTTCATTCATAGCAACTACCACACTACCATTTAAGATTTCATTTGGAGGCTATTTGGTAGGTGTATTTTTTTATTTTCTAAATCAAAGCAAACTACCTAATCATAGTTTCAGTCATTGCTGGAACAGTGAATAATAAAACTGTAAGACAATGAGATTCTTTTTTTTGAGATATACCCAAAGTCAGTCTCATCTCTTACTGCTGTACCTCCTCTTCCTATACTGAGTTCAAGAGATCAGAGTTCTAGCCCTACTTATCTCTGATACTAATTTGCTGTGAGAACTTGAACAAACTGCCCAGGAACAGAGTGTGAGAGCTGAAAGGGACATTACAATCCTTGCTCCATTTTCTGCCTCTATGATATTATGTAAGTTATGTCACTTTCCTGGGCTGCAATTTCCTCATCTCTAAAATAAAGGGGTGAGAATGGATCATCTCTGAGATCCTTTCCAACTCAAAAGTTTAGTATCTCACATTTCTATTAAATTATCTAGTTGAAGTCATTTATTTTACAAGTGAGGAAACTGAGGCTCCAAGAGTGACTTGGTGAAGGTGACACAGATAGTTGGTGGCAGAGCTAGGTCTTGCAGGGGTGGGGAACCTGCAGTCTCAGGATACATGTGGCCCTCTAGGTCCTCAAGTGCAGCCTTTTGACTGAATCCAAACTTCACAGAAGAAATCCCTTTAGTAAAAGGAATTGTTCTGTAAAACTTAGACTAAGTTAAAAGACCACACCCAAGCACGCAGAAGGTCACAGGTTCTCCCTGCTCTTCTCGAGCCTGGTTCTCTGTTCTTAGTAGAATGATTTTTTCAACTCCATTACACTACCTCCCCTGGGTAAAACCTATTGCCTTATCGGTCAAATCTATTGCCTATTACAAATACCTCAAATGAACAAATTTTATCCTTTCTTGCCTTTTGCCATCCCCGCCTGAAGTTGTGAGTTTTTCTAGAGGAAGTTTGTGAAGGGCTTATTTGCAAACTGGCAACTCCTCATCAATGAACTGGACACAGACTGAATGACTTCATTCCTTCACTGTCAGGTCTCTCCAAAGTCAGAACAAAACTGAAGTTTGATCTTTTATTGATGTTGCTTCACTTCACTCTCATCAATAAAGCTGGAATAATAAGACCTGGCCTGCCTATCTCAAAAGGGTCAAATATGAAAGCAAATGTTAAAAGTATTAAGTATTATTAAATGTAAAGCATTTTTAAAAATTTCCTGGACTGGTGATTTCTCTGTTGTAGAGAGAGCTCCCTCTGTCAATTCTGATTTGCAACTGTTCTGCAACTTACAGTCTTGCTTGGGGCACTGAGAGGTTAAGTAATTGATCTCAGGTGGGCCAAGGCAGGATTCAAACTCAGATCTTCATCCACACTACACATTTTTTTTTCCTTTCTTAGATTTTGTTGCTGCTCAGTCATTTCAGTCATATCTGACTCTCTGTGGTTCTATTTGGAGCCTTTGTGGCAAAGAACCTGGAGTGGTTTGTCATTTCTTTCTCCAGTTCATTTTACAGATGACGAAACTGAGGCAAATAGGGTTGAGTAACTTGCCCAGAGTCACACAGCTAGTAAGTGTCTGAGGCCAGATTTAAGTTCAGAGATTTGTCTTCCTAACCCCAGGTCCTGCACTCTATACACTCTATCTACTATACCACCTAACTGTCCCATACTACTATGATTATCATCTAGAATTTAGAAGTTCTTAACTTGGGGCCCTGGAATTTTGTATTTAAAAAATGCATTTTATAACTATTTCAATATAATTGATTTCTTTTGTTATATTACACATTTTATTTTAATCATTTAAAAGTATCACTCTATGAAGGAGTCCGTAGGCTTTATCATGACATTAAAAAGGCTAAAAAAATCCTACTCTGTACATAAATCTAATTCTCAAGCCTACACAGAATTGTGGGTTTGCAAACATCTTGCAGTTCAGTCACGTCCAACTCTTCATGACTCCATGGACCAAAGCGCAGCAGGTCCTTCTACCCTCTACTATGTCTCCAAGTCTGTCCAAGTTCATGTTTGTTGTTTCCATGGCACTATTTATCCATCTCATCCTCTGCTATCTCCTTTCCCTTTTGCCTTCAATCTTTCTCAATATATTGGCCAAAATATAGTGCCCAAAATATTTAAGCTTTCCCAATGATTCCTGTTCAATCATTATGTGATCAAAATATTTAAACTTCAACTTCAGTATTTGACCATCTAGTGAATCATCTGAATTAATTTCTTTAAGTATTGACCAATTTGATCTCCTAGTTGACCAAGGGATTCCCAAAAGTCTTCTCTAGCCTGTAATTTGAAAGCATCGATTCTGCAGTGCTCAGTTTTCCTTATAGTCTAAATCTCATGGCCATAGATTGCTACTGGAAAAACTACAGCTTTGGCTATATAGACCTTTGTCAGCAAGGAGATATCTTGGTTTTTTAGCATGCTGTCCAGATTTGCCAGAGCTTTCCTTCCAAGGAGCAAGCATCTTTTCATTTCATGGCTGCAGTTGCCATCTGCAATAATCTTTGAGCTCAAAAATATAAAATCTGACACTGCTTCCATTTCATCTCCCTCTGTTTGCCAGGAAGTGATGAAACAGGTTACCAAGATATGAGTTTTTTTATATGTTAAACTTCAAGCCAGCTTTTAAACTCTCTTCTTTCACCCTCATCAGAAGGCTTCTTAATTCCTCTTCCCTGCCACCACATTTGGAAGGAAAACCATATGGGATTCAAAAAAAGAGTGACATAAAGGGGCAACTTGTGCCAGGAACCGACATTGTCTAGTTCATGATTTTGGTCAGCGTTAGTCCATTATTTAGGAGCAAATGCAGTCACTAATCGTTAGCGATTTGGGAACATAAAAAAGTACAAGAGTCATAAGATCACAAATTTGAAGTTGGAAGAGATCATTTAATATAATCCCATCCATATTATTTTACAGGTGAAGAAATGAGAGCCTAGAGAGGTCAAGTCACTCACCAAAAAAGTCCCTCCAAACAGCAACATGTAGCTAAGTTATTATTGAGAATCAGTTCCTCCGACTCAAAAGCCAACATGCTTCCCACCATATCATGTGGTCTCTCTGATTTTCTCTTCACCTCCTACAATGCTGTTATGAATGCATACAACAGACCATCTATCATCGGGATCTAAAGCACTGAGTAGGTTCTGGCTGTCTGGGAGTGCATACACACTCACAGCTGCATAGATGCTTCCTCAGTGTTTCCCTCTTTGGAGCAAAGATTCCATTGAAGTCCAAGTGTTTTATATTTCTTTTGCATATATTGAATAATAGCTACCATTCATACAGCACCTTAAGGTTTTCAAAATGCTTTACGTATTTTATTTCATTTGATGTTCACAACAACCCTAAGGGGAAGGCGCTTCTATTATTGTTATTTCCGTTTTTCAGATAAGGAAACTGAGGCCAAGAAGTTAAGTGACTTGCTGGCAATCACATAGCTAATAAGTGTCTGGGGTAGGATTCAAACTCAGGTCATCCATACTCCAAATCCAGGACTCTGTACTAAGCCACCTAACTGCCTACCAATTTATGTGTATGCTTGTGTGTGTGTGTGTCTAATTTTTCCCAAAAATATATAAATTCCTTGAGGGCAAAGGCTACTTCATTTTTGTCTTTGCATCACCAGAGCCTAGTAAGGCATCCGGAACAAAGCAGGTGCTTAATCAATGTTTATGAGCTTATTATTTGATTGATTATTGACTCCATTCTACAGAGAGAGACTAAAAATCTTTCTTGGTAATAATAATAGCTAATTGGCATTTTTATAGGCTGTTCCAAAAGTCTTAGTGCTATCTCAAGCTTAAAAGTTTTGGGATACTCTCCATAGTGCTTGAAAGTTTGCAGAGCATTTCACATGTTACCACATCTGATCTGAGATTCTACCTCTCAGTATAGCACCTCAAAGTTTCATCCTTAAATCCCAAACTAATTGGATGGGCAATCCTCCTATTGAACTTCTCCTTCCTGGCCAGCAGTCATTCCATCGACCATTCCAGCTACCTCAAGTGCTGAGGGTTCATTTGAAAGATGAAAAAAAGACAGATGCTAAGTCTAGATAGCCATTTGTCCAAACAGAAGCTGCTTCTTCAACCTGGACAAAAAACTTCACCTCTCCCTTCATCCCTAATTGAAATAAAGGTGAATACCCTCCCCAATCATCAGACCAGTGTTCCTACTGAGAACCATTTACTGAGCTGCTTTAACAAAATTAGAGTATTAAGATAGATTTCAGGGTATCATAAGGCATAACAGCACTCACTGTTTGCCATTTTATCTCAGTAGATTGCTTGTCACTGATGAATTCTCTGAAGTGAAAAAAAGCATTGTTCATAGAGCTTCCTCCTCCCCACAATGACTTCAGAAAACTGAAAAGTGATGGTAACTTCTGGTGGTGCCTATTCCTCTCCTTTCTGCCTTCTTTAGCTTCATGGAAAAAGCTGGGGCCTGAAAATATCCCTAATATTCAAGAGGGATAATTCTAAATAATGAAAGAATTTAAGTCAAATTTTATAAATTTTCTTTTGGAAAATGAGATTTGGGGGGGAAGCCTTCCCTGAGATGACTTACTAAGGAGAATGTACTTGAAGAGACAATCTGCTCCTACCCTCAGATAAGTCATGAATTTTCATCTGATCTTAAAGCAACCTCTTGACCTAGCATCATTGTTTTTTCAAAAGCACAGAACAGTGAGTGAAATTTTGATATAATCTCCCTTCTACAGAAATGTTGACCCTCAGTACTGACTTTGATTCTTCAGCCAAGAAGTCAAGAGGGTAATAATGAATTGACAAGCCTGTATTGACAAGGTCAAAGCCTGAGCAATGTCCTGTATTTAATTCAGGACAGAGTTGTTCTCCTCCATCACCCTGGAACAATGTAAAAGCAAAGGTTACTTTCCCCACACCAGATCTCACTGAACTGCAGAGAACATTCCTTACCAATCAATCAACAAATGTTTATTAAGTATCTGCCACCTCATTCTGCCTCAGGATACTAGGAGAACATTAGCTTTCAGCAATGTTGTCAAATGCCTTAAACAAGGATAAAACTGGTACCAAGGTCAGCTATTGCACTGATGGTAAATTATTTTAACTTGAAAAGGCTACAAGCCAAAACCAAAGTGGAGGGAGAGTTAATGCATGATTGTTTGTTTGCAGATGATTGTGTATTCAATCAAAGGCCTCTGAGGCTGAGATGCAGCACAGTATGGATTGATTCTCTGCTGTGTGTACTAATTTTGGCCTAACAACCCCAAGGAAACAGAGATTCTTCACTAGCCAACACCATACCATCCATATGTAGAACCATAAGTTATAGCAAATGGAGAAATTTTGAATGCTATGGATAAGTTCACTTACCTTGGTAGTACACTTTCCACACATGTACACATAGATGACAAGGCTGATGTACACATTGCCAAGGCTAGCTCAGCATTTGGGAGGCTCCAGAGGAAAGTGTGGGAGAGAAGAGGTATTAGACTGCCTACCAAACTGAAGATCTACAGAGCCATTGTGCTGACCTCATTGTTGTATGCCTATGAAACCTGGACAGTCTGCCAGCACCATGCCAGAAAACTGAACCACTTCCATCTGAGTTGCCTTAGGAAGATTTTGAACATCACCTAGCAAGATAAGGTACCAGACACTGAGGTCCTTTCTCCAGTTGAACTGCTAAGCATTCAAAGTCTACTGCAGAGAGTGCAACTCTGATGGGCTATACATGTTATTCAAATGCCAAATGTATATTTGCCTACAAGACTATTTTATGAGAACTCACATAGGACAAGAATTCACCCAGAGGTCAGAAGAAGCAATACAAGGATACTCTCAAGGTCTCGCTAAAGAAATTAGGTATTGGTTGTGAGACATGGGAGACACTGGCACAGGACCACCAGCATGGTGTGCCTGCATCAAAGAAGGCACTGTGCTCTAGGAGCAAAGCATAATTGCAGTAACTCAAAAGAAACATGAGATGCATCAAATTAGAGACATCTCCACTCCAAATTTTCATATGAACTATTGTGCCCAATCTGCGGTAGAGCCTTCCAAACTCATATTGGTCTGATCAGTCACAGCTGCACCTTGACCCCAACATAGTGATGTCATTTTTGTCCTTTTCAAGAACAAAGGACAACAACCAGGAGAACGTATCTTTTGCTTTAATTCAACAAATATCTATTGTGCCTGCTCTGTACAAGGCAGAGACAGCATGGCATAGAGAATAAAGAGTTGGCTTCAGAATCAGGAAAACAAGTTCAGGTTCTGCCTCTGACATCACCCTCACTGTGTGAACCTGGACAAGTAATATAATTTCTCAGTGTCCTCAAGAAATGCTGATTTAAATTGATAGAAGGAGTTCCCCATCAGAAGCTTCTTATACCAGTGAAATCAACATTAGTCTCATCTCATTAGAACTGACGTTTCTGGTGAGTAGAAATTGTTTAATGCATTGTCTTTGCCCCTCTGATGCCTGGTACCTAGTAAGCATTTAAATTTTTGGAGACTGCAGAAACACAAAGCTAATATAAGAGCTTACAGTTCAGTAGATAGCTTAAAGCTTTAAAATATGATAATGTTGTTTCCCTGACTAAACTGTAATCTTTTTGAAGTCAGAAACTATGTCTTATCACCCAAAATATCTAGCATAATGCCAGAAACAAAGCAAGCACCCAACAATTATTTGTGCTGAACTACAAATGCTGCCAGGACTTCTAGCCAAGACTCCTGGAAAAAATAAGATTAGAAAAATCTAGACACTATAAATCAAAAAATCATAAAAGAAAACTGCCTGAATCTATTAAAATTCAGAGGGCAAGGTAGAAATAGAAATAATCCAATACTCACTTCCTGATGCTACTAAAGTAAATGCCATAGCCAAAATACATTTTTCACATCAAAGAAAATAAAGTACTCAAACATACAGAAACAAACAGTTCAAGTTCCAAGAAATCATAGTCAGGATGCCACAAGATTTGGAAACATCTATGAAAAACAAGAGGAGATCTTGGAATACAATGTTACCAAAAACAAACTGTATAGATTTGCAACCAATAAAAATATCGTGCAATGTTAAGTTTATTTGGGGTTGAGGAGTGACAGGAAATGGACCTTTAATGAGATATAGCACTTTCAATAGAGACTTCCTGGTCTATATAAAGCTGAGTAAGAATTTTAAAATAGAAACACAAGTTCAAAGAAATTTAGATGGCGAATAAATTTGAATAAATAAACTGGACTATATGATGATACAGTGCTAACCTTATAATATTTACTTTCTGAAAAGAAGTGTCATTTTAGAACCTTAATTTTTTTCAAGGGCTTTTGAGGGAGTTAAATAAAAAAAAGAATTTATGCAGTAAATTTTTCCTGTACTGATGGTGTAAAAGAACAAAGAGTAAAATGAAAGCATTAGGGTAAGGAGGAGGAAGAAGGGGGTAAAACTTGCTATTTCTCATAACTGGAATGAGAAAAGTATACAAATATGAAGGAAAGTGTGGGGAGAAGAGACATTAAATGAACTTCACTCTTATGTTAAATGGAAAAATGAGGAATGAACACACAAAATTTGATTCAGAAATACATCAAATTCAATAGAGAAATAAGAGGGATGGGAAGGTATAAAGAAAGAGGATATTATCAGGGATGGAATGGTCCCAAGCAAAACAAGCTTCTTAATCTTTAAAGAGAGACTAAAAGGGAGGGAATCAAAGAACTAGAAGCAAGGAGGTATACATCAATTGGGGAATGGCTGAATAAACTCTGATATATGGATGGAATGGAATATGATTGTGCAATGAAGAATGATGAAAGAGAAAAATGCAGAGAATCCTCAGTAGTATGAACAAATACAGGATAAAATGAGAAAATATGAAGAAAGCAATTTAAACAAGGGTAACTTGGTAACAGGGGAAAAAAGAACATTATCAGTGCAATGACCAACCATGTCCAGAGGACCTATAATGAAACATTTTACACACCTCCTGACAGAGATGATGGACTCATGATGTGAAAGAAGCATTCATTTTTGCACATGGTCACTATGTGGATTTGTTCTGCCTGATGATGCTTTTTTCATTATTGAAGGTGTTTGCTTTTTCTCTCAGTGTTTAAAAACGGGAGAAAGAATCAGTGACACTGATGTCCCAAAAAGAGGGCCATGGGAACATTTTTAAATGCACAAAAAGAAATAGAAGGAAGTTGAGAAGGGAATACCAAGAAGAAAGACAGTTTTTGAAATAATGTGTGCAATTTCTAATATACTGTTTTAAAGCAACATGAAATGGAGATTCATGGTATCATAGACAATCTTTTTTGTGTTCCACTGTATATATGAAAATGCTTCTTGGGCAAGGAGCAAGGTCTATAAGTTCAAAAAATTTTTTAAATGTCCTCAGGCTCCTGGATCATGCACTGCCATCATTCCAAAGGGAGCTAACAGTCTTCTTCCCCTTCTGTTATGTACAATCATTTCTTCTTCACTATACCCCCCAGCAGATGAGTTGTCTCTCCTGTCTTCAGAGAACACCACATTTATTCTATGCCCTTAACATCAGTTATTCTGTAACTAAAAGCCTGCAGTGGGCTGGGTGGAGCAAATCCCATCAGTGCCTTGGTTTCCCATTTTTTGAAATAATATGTTCTTAATCATAGAATGGCAGGGAGAAATCTGGACAGCTCCACACTGTGGGCACTAAATCCACACAAATTAAAGAAAAGCAGCATGGAAGTAGTACAAAGCACCCAAACTGATAGGGCAAGTCTAGGACAGCTAGGTAGCACAGTACATAGAATACCAGAACTAGAGTCAGGAAGACTTGCGTTCAAATCTAGCCTCAGACACTTACTACCATGTGACCCTGGGCAAGTCACTTTAACCTCTGTTTGCCTCAGTTTCCTCATCTGTAAAGTGTAGATAATAATAGCACCTATCTCTCAGGTTGAAGGACTAAATGAGATAACAGTGGCAAAGTATCCGACACATATTAACCACTAAATAACGTTAGTTATTAAGTATTAGTGAATAGAACTGGGTTTTATCATTTCTCTCTGTCTGTAACTAGTTGTGCAATGATGAGCAAGTTCATTTCCTTATGAAGGGTTTAGCCTAAGACATCTCTCCAAGGTCCTTTTCAGCTCTAAAAGTCTGTGAATTTCTAATGGAGATCCCATAGCACATTTAGTAGAAAGATTATTTTTCCTTGATGGTACAAACTTCTTTCTCCAGGGCTGGTAGACAAATTTGAGCTTGGACATTACTTAGTCTCCTCTGACACTTAGTCCCCCATCCATCCCCAGTATTTCATCTAGAAGGGAGAAGACGTGTGAGGGACAGTGTATATTATAATACTTTCAAAGGAGCAAAAACATGATTTGTGGAAACTCTGACTCATATTCTAAAAGACCCTCTCCATCTCCCCCTCCCCAAGGCTAAACATTCCCCACTATACACACATAAACCTCCTTGCTTCCATCAAGCAAGTGGAGGTTAGTGGTAACTGAAGAAGACCCTAAGGTGCTTTTATCTCTGACTTGAAAATGTTCCACCCACCTACCAACCATCCAAGATGCCTGTAGAACTTCCCATCCCCACTTCAGTCCCTAGAGTAAGACACTCACTGAGAAGTTGTCTGTCTGAATCCGAGACTGTCACGTTCTCCTGCCAGAAGGGGTTCATCAAGGGTGTGCACTTGCTTTGCACTATTGATGGAGGAAAGGTAGAAAGAACGTCAGCAGCAGAAGTCGAACAGTTCAGTAGTAAATGCACGTGTAAATTGGGAGTTTCAAACCACAAATTAAAGAAGGGGGAAGGAGGGAATCTCCCAGTTGTACCCATTTGTACACAGACACACACACACACACACACACACACACACACACACACACACACACACACACACACACACACACACACACACACGCTCTTCAATAAAAAGTTCCCTTAAAGCAGAAGACAGTGACTCTAGGATTTCGTGGCAAGAACTCCCTCTTCCCTACGCTCACTCTTCCATCACAGCCCCCAGTGCTTTTCCTCCCCCAGTCTACTCTCATCCGCCAGCTGCCCATAGGAGTTGTGAGTTTGGCTCTTTGCTGTGAAATATCTGAGCTAACAGCCCTAGGACTTTTTAGCCCCAAGATTAGAGTGCTGGAGAAAACCTGAGTGTTTGGCTGCAGGACGAAGCACAGCAGAGACAAGGAGATGGAGACGGAGGTAGACCCCCAGCAGAAAAACAAAATGAGGAAGGGCTGAAAAGCTTAGCTTGGGATAGGGCCCCGTTGCGTTGGATCTGGGAGGGGGGGAGTGGGGGAAGGAGATGGCAGTGACCCGCAGGAGAGATGGGGAGATTTGCAGAGCCTTCTCAGGAGGAGAGGGAAAGTGGGAGTGGAGCAGGGACCTCTCTGTGTCCAGATTCCCCAAACTTGTTACACACAGACACACACAGACACACACAGACACACACAGACACACAGACACACAGACACACAGACACACACACACACACACACACACACACACACACACACCAGAGGGCCCTTACCCCGACAGGTCCTCCACAGCCCAGAGTGTGAGCTGAGCGGTTCCCACTGGCTCTGGTTGAAGCCTCCAGCGTTGCCACCACCAGGATCCTGGGCCCCGCCCGCCCCCGGGCCCCTCAGGCCGCGCTGTTCCAGCCGGGCAGTGTCGATGATGTACCAAAAGTCTGTGCCGATGGCAGCTGCCAGGAGGACAAAGCTGAGCGCCCCTGACAGCGCCGCAGCCCCGGCCAGGGCACCCAGGCGCACCCGCATCCCGCACTGGACCTCAGTCCACCTTTCTGGTTGCCTGGCCAGACAGTCCTAGCCAGCTGGAGAGGTAGCAGTAGGAATCGGAGCGGGAGCAGAAGGCAACCTCACCCGGGGGAGCCTGAGCCAGTGCGAAATAACCCCTGCACCCTTCCAGGTATCTGCTCCCCACCCTCACTGCCTCCTTCCAACCTCTCACTCTTAGCCCCACCCCAGCCTCTACACCCCGTTCTCCGCCCCTTCTCCTCTTGAGCTCTCTCCGTTTCCTTACTTCTCTTCTTGGCCGTAGATAAAGCTCCTATCTCCTCTACCCCCATCCACCCTCCAGGTCCCCCCTTCTTTCGTTTCAGCCTCGGGCCAGCCTGACCAAGGTAGTAGCACCTGCGGAGGCTGGGATCGTCCCTCCGCCTGGAGCGAGCGAAAACTACTTGCACACAACAAACTGCAGGCTCTAAATAGCGGTCCTCTGGGTTTTCCTAGTTTCAGAAAATACCTAGAAGAACAAATGGAAGGACCAGACCTCCCTCATCCCTTCCTTCCACAGGCAGAAACACCTCTCTGACTGCATAGCATCAATATGATGGAAGGAACCTCAGAGGTCGTCTGGTCCAAACCAGAATCCCCTCTACAAAGTCCTCAACTTCAATTTCACCTCCTGGCAGAAAGAACTTTCAAATGTGGCATCAGAAACCACAATGCCCCAAGCTAGAAGCCCAATCAGCATCGTAAGAAGGAAAAGGTGCTGGTTTTTTTCAGTTCCCCCAAATAATCTGAATTGCAATGAATTTCCTTCTCATTCCCATTTTCCCCAACTTCTGAAAATCCTAATAAGGTCTCTGTCTAAAATAGCACAGTTAAAATTCAGAATTGACTACCCTCCTTGCCTAAGAATCAAAGAATTTCAGAAAGAGGCCTTAAAGGTTAGTTAGTCCCACTTGCCTCCTTTTACTGACAATAAAACTGTCCAGAGAAAGAAGAGGTCTCGCATAAAGTCTCATTTAAAGACAACCTTAATTAGAACTCAGACAGGCAACATGTCATTGTGAATACAGAGGCGGCCTCCAGCATCTAAAAGACCTGTGTTCAAATTCTGCCACTGCCATACTATAACACACATTTGAGTCTTGGCAAAACATTTACAATCTCCATGAACCCTGTCCTGTAACTCGGTAAGATTAAATTGCAGGACAGGTGTCAATGTGTATTGGTTTATAGGATTTTTCTCACCTAGAATTCCACATATCAATAAAAATCGTAGGTCCCAACTCCACCCCACATTCCCCCCAAAAAAATGTAGTCCTCTTACCACTATACCATGCTGTACCTCCAGTCTAATAGAGACAGAAGTGCAGATGGATAAAACTCAACAGTTACAAAGGATCGTTAAACATGCTAAGATATTCACATAGCATATGTCAAGAATTTCATGAACTGCAAGGGTATTTTTTCTGAGGGGTACAACCTGACCTCATTGTGTTCTTTTGCTTTTAAAAAAGCACAGGTACTAACTAATGTATTGTGTTGCTTGTTTGTTTGGTTTTTTGTATTTTTTTTATGAATTCAAGAGGTCCTTTTAAAGAAAATGTCAGGCTTCTCTCAACAATTTCACCATTTAATCACTCAAAGAGGCACAGAACCCTAGAAACTTCACGCGTAATCATCCAAACAATCTGCATTTGAGTAGTGATCACTGAATGCCACTGTATTCCCTCCAACTTCCACCTTCTTTCTTATAGAAGACAGAGTTAATTTTCTCAGGGTCTGATGACAAACTAGCGCCATACAATTAAGATCAAAGAATCAAGGAAAATTAGAGCTAGAATGGAATCTATTTTATAGCTTACCCAGAGTAGACGAGTGACTTGCCTAAGATTACTCAGAGAATTAATAACAGAGCTGGGAAGAAGATCAGAATGTTGTAGCTGAAAGAACATATTGCTTAGAGTCAAAAGACTGTTTTAGCAAAAATGCAATGTTACATGTCAACAATGTGACATGGCAGCCAAAAATGAGATAATTCCCTCCTGGGTTATACTGAGGGTCCAAAACTATGGAATGTCATGGTATTACTACACTCTATCCTGGTGAGACCCTGTGTGGAGTATTATGTTCAGTTCTGGACCCCATATTTTAGGAAGGATACTACAAATAAGTTGGAGAGTGTCCAGAGGCAGACAACCAGGATGGTGAAGATCTAGTCATATGAAGATGAGCTTAAGGAACTAGTAACATTTAAACAGAAAAAGAGAAAATTCAGGTGAGAACATGATTACTTCCTTCTAATATCTGAAGGGCTATGACATGGAAGAGGGATTATCCTTACTCTGCTTTGGTGCCAGAGAAAAAAATTAGGAATGGTGGGTAGTTGGTAGAGAGGCAGATTTAGGTTCCATGTAAGAAATGGCTTCCCAAAAAGAGAAGAGATTGCTTCAGGAAGTAATCAACTCCCCCTCAAGATAGGTCTTCAAGCAAAGGCTAGATGATCATTTTTCAATATGAAGTAGAAGAGATTCCTGTCTATGTATAAAGTAGACTAGGGGACCTTGTAGGTCATAAATTGAATGAGATGTCCACTCTGGTCCTACATATGCACACATACACACACATACACACACACACATATACACATACATACACACACACACACACACACACACACACACTCCTTCCTAAGAAGGTGGCTCACTCACTTATGGCAGAGGTAGGGTTTTTAAATGTAAAAATCACAAATAACTGGACCATAAGGTTATTAGGATTGTTGAACCTTGTGGTTGTTCAGTGGGGCACAGACCCAGGATTAGCATGGTCAGGAGCAGCAGTGGGGCATCTGGTTCAGTTCACTTGGCAGTTACAAGCAAGGGGGATTATTAAACCTGTCAGGAAATCTGATCAATCACTTTGACTTCAACTTTAGCTTTCAAGTTAGGGTCCCCTGGAAAGTAGGGAAGCTCCAACAAATCTAAATATTATGATCATTACACATATCATACCAATTGAAATAGATATTATAGACCTCACTTTCACATTATGTACATATGTGCATGTATATGTATATATACATATACACACATATATAACATTTTCCTCAATTTCATGTTAAAACAATTCTTTAACATTTGTGCTTTTTTAAATTTTGAGTTTTGAATTCTATCCCTCTGCCTTCCCTTCCCACCACTCTCCCTGAGATTAGGTGGTTCTGGTTCAATTCAGGGTTCTGTGGAGTTGGGAGATATCCTTGTGATCTATCAGTAAGTTACCCATCCTCTCTAAACTTCAGATTCCTCATGTTAAGAAAAATGGGGGATCACAATATTTTCTCATTCCATATGGGGTTGTTTTGAACAATATTTCAATGCTCTAAAAGTTCCATGATGTCATAGGTAAGGGCACAACCTCCCCCACTGTAGACTACTACACTTTCATGCTTTGGTAGATAGTTACATGAGTTGCTATGGTCAAAAAAAATCTCATGATAGCTGGTCTTCTGGTGATAAGTTTCTCCGAATTTAGTTAGGTTGAAACAACCTTCTGGAGATGAACTTCTCAGAATTTAGCTAGGTTAAGCTAGGACATAGTTCATCAATGATAGTCAAAACCTTTCCAATTAGGTAGGACCTGGCAAAGCATGTGTTCCTTTGGTATACAGCCTTTGAGGGTGATTCTCCATACGTAGTATTGGTCAACTCTGGTGATCCCACCCTTCTCCTATTCCCCCCTCCAAACCTTCACTTAACCCAGGCTTCTTGCTAGGGTGATTTTATGCTCCCCAATCCAAGAAGAGTGTCTCAGTGCTCTCTTGCTCTCCTATCTTTCCTCCCACCAAAAATCAAAATCTTCAGCTGATGGGAAAGTGTTTCAGGTATCCTCATGCATGTTCTTCCAGCCCCATTCCACCAGCTCAGGCGGGTGAGTCTCACTCTCCTCATCCCTCTCCCTTGACTTGCTCCCCTCTCTGTCATCTCAGTTCCCAAAGCCATTCAAGATGATGATGGTTATGGGGTCCAAAGAAGAACTGTCCAAAAAGGTAGTGTTTTTTACCAGAAGTGTGACTTTTAGCATGTCCTTGGCAGAGACATAAGCTCTGTGGTTCTGTGCTGTGTTCACTATCATTGTCCAGGAGTTTGAAATGAAGACCATGGAAGTGATTGCTAAAAGAGAGAGACCTAAACAACTGAAAGAGAAACAGAAATCAGCTAACAGAAAGCAACCCACGTTAAAAAGGGGGAAAGTGCTTACTCTGCACCAAGCACTGTGCTAAGTTCTGGAGACACAAATTGAAAATCCAGACAGTCCCTGTTCTCAAGGAACTTACTCTCTAATACAGGGACACAATACATATAAGAGCGTTTAGCAACAAGATGGATGGAAAGGCCCAATGATGCTGAGGGTTCAGTGGCATGGACGATAGTAAGGATTGATCTCCATTTTAACAGAGAAGTTATATTTGATGACTCCTTGTTCATCCAAATGGTGTGAACCGCCATGTCCAGGAGCCTTCAATGGACCCAATCCACCATCACTGGGAAGAGGGAAGTGGACCTACAAATTTGAGAAGAAGGGGACAAGCATGGGTGGCTTGGGTAAAGAAGAGGAGAAAGGTCTCTCAACCCTTTCTCCAGTTGCACCTGTTTTCGTTAGCACACAGGCCCACCTACCATTGTCCACCCCCAGGTAGGTTTACCCTTCTATCTCAGCATCACTTCTGCTCCTTTCTCATTCATCTCATTCTTCCGACTGTGTTTTATCAAATCTTTTGTCCCTATCTTCTCCTTCTTATCTCCTTTCCTTTGCCTATAATAATAAATACCCTCTCCTCTTTATAGTAAGAAAGTACACTTTTTTTAATGTATCCCCTTCCATTTTTTATAGCTTTCCTCTTTTTCCCCTCTTTCCTCAGTCTCTTTCCTCTATTATTATAAGCCTTCTGGCTTCATATGCCTGTTGTATGGTTTATGTGTATTCCCCTGCCTGGAATTAAAGTTGTTTTTCCACCCCTTTCTGCCCCCCATCATCAACTCCCTAGAAGTGTGGCAACCTTCTCTCCATACCTTTCTCTATACCTGACTTTGTTGTAAACCCTTTCTGCTTCTGTGGCCTCCTTTCCAATTCTCTTGGTTTTCTGTGGCCCCACTTTCAAAGCTAAGAATGACAAATCAACCACAAGTTAATACTGTAACATAGAGGCCCTGGAAAGATAGATCACCATCTAGCTAAAATGAACCCTAGCATAATTTTATTTCAGTATTTCTGTGTTTGTACCCTGTCTTATAAGCTAACCGCTCTCCAGGGATACTGTCAGTCCAGGTTAGGTATGGAGCCCGTTGAATAGTGAAAGTGATTAGACCATAATCCTCTGATATTCATCACCTCATCAGTTTTTCATCTAAGGCTATAAATTCTAAAATTTCAGCTACGCAACATATATGTCCCTTTGGTATATAGGCTTTGGGTGTCATTCTCCATATGTAGTAAATAAGGATTGTTCCAGTAATAAAGAAGGATTACTTTTTTGTCTTTCTATCTCCAGTGCCTTGCATAGTACCAGGCATTTAGTAAAATTGTTGAGTAGAATCAAATTAAATTGAACTTTTATTCAATGTTTAATATTTGACAAAAATTTCATAATCAATGCAAAAGCATTAAACTACTGTCCATTAATCATTATTGCAGATTGCATTTATTTCTCCTAAAGAATTTATTAGTTTGCTTTGTGCCATATCCTATGCTAGGTGTTGAGAATATGGATAAAAAGAATAAAATAATTCCTACTCTTAAGGGGCTAGGTCCCAAGCGCTGTGCTTAGAGGCTAGGGAAGATTAATTTAGATAAGTTATGTCATCATATCACTTATGATGCATAATTAAACATAATCATTATAATATATGCTATATATATTGTGTTGCATATTATTGTATATATTGTATATATGTATCTACATCGTATATATAAATACAATAATAATGTACAAGCATATATCTCATATAGGAAATAAGCCACAAACACAAATATATGTAATGCACAACAATGTCTGACAAATACATGAGAAAGGACCTAAATGAGATTTTGTAAATCCTTGTTCCTCATCAGATCAGCGACTTAAGAACAGCATTCCTGCTCTCCCCTCTGAAGGCTGAAAGAGGCATTTACTGCTACATTACCCTCTAGTAGTATCTAGAGAGAAAACATTGTGGAGAAATACTCAAAAACAAACATTCTATTTCAAATTCTGTGGCAGATTCACTCTACAAATCCTCTATAAGTTAGTTTCTATCACCAGAACTTCACTTCAATTTGTCAACTATAAAACTGACTTTCTAATTCCAGTCATCTCATCTTCTGTCTTAGGTAGAAGTGACATGCTCATGCTATATAGCTCCTCTTAAACTTTCATTCTTACCTAGGTCACTCATTTTCTAGCTTATTTTGCTGTGGTTTCTGGGACCCCAAGGCTGTTCTCAACAAATATCTATATGGCCTCATATGTTTTCATTAAGATTCTTTCTACATCTTTGCTTTAGAGGTAGAAAGCAAGAATTTTTATTCTCACCCCCCCTCCACTCCTGCAAATACAGTACACATCTTCCAACACTCTCCACTGAGAGCCACGCTTTCCACCATTCCCAGCTCAGAGGTCTACCAGAAGGAGGCAATTTATTCCTTGATCACCACTACCACTTTCAGATCATTCCTCAATAACCTTTCATTTTTTTAACAATATTTTTTTCCAATTTCATGTAAAGACTAATTTTAAAATTCATTTTTTTTATTTTGAGTTACAAATTTTCTTCCTCCCTCTTTTCCCTCCCCTTCCTAAGATGGTAAGCCATTAAATATAATTTATATATGCATATATATATATCTATGTATAGAGATATATATGCAATGATGTAAAGCATATTTTCATATTGGTCATTCTGTGAAAGAAGAAACAGACCAAAAGAAAAAAACCATGAAAAAATAAAGTGAAAATAACATGCTTCAATCAGCATTCAGAATGCATCAGCATTTTCTCTGGATGTGAATAGCATTTTTCCTCATGAGTCCTTTGGAACTGTCTTGGATCATATTGCGGAGAATAGTTGATCATTGTACAATGTACAAAGTTGCTATTAGTGTGTACAATGTTTTCCTGGTTCTGCTCATTTCACTTTGCATAAGTCAATGTAAATCTTTCCAGGTTTTTATGAAATTCATCTACTCATCATTTTTTATAGCACAATATTATTCCTTTGCATTCATATACCATAACTCATTCATCCATTTCCCAATTGATAGGTATCCTCTCAATTTCCAATTCTTTGTTGCCACAAACTGAGCTGTTATAAATATTTTTGTGGTTGTAGGTCCTTTTCCTTTTTTAATAATTTTCTTTGAGACAAAAGCCTAGTGATATTGCTGGATCAAAGGAAATGCACAGTTTGATTGCCCTTTGAGCATAGTTCCAAATTGCTCTCCAGAATGGTTGGATCAGTTCACAATTCCACCAACAGTACATTAGCATTCCAATTTTCCCACATCTGCTTCAACATTTATAATTTTCCTTTTCTGACATATTAGCCAAACTGATAGTTGTGAAGTGGTACCTCAGAATTGTTTTAATTTGTATTTCTCTAATCAACAGTGATCTAGAGCATGTTTTCATATGTCTATAGATAGCTTTGATTTCTCTATCTGAAAGCCACCTGTTCATAAACTTTGACCATTGATAAACTGGGGAATGACTTACATTTTTACAAATTTAATAATTTTTCCTTTTTTGAAGATCTCCTGATCCTAGATGTTGTCACTTAAAATTCCCAAGTCACTCTCCTAATTTTCTCAATCTCTTTAATACTACACTCATAATTTTCCTCTCCACTCCATCCACTCATCCACTCTTTCATCTGCAGTGATTTTAATATTTATATTGACAAGCCCTTTGAAGTCCTTTCTTCTCAGTTCCAAGACCTCCATCATCCCCATTTCAATCTTGCTTATTGGACCCTCAGTAGGAAAAGACATAGTAAACAGTGTCAAATGTTGTAGAAAGGTCAAGTGATATATGAACCTTAAAAGATCATTAGATTTGACAGTTAAAATGCTATTTGTTGACCTTTGAAATAGCAAATTCTGGACAGTGGTGGGGGCAAAAGTCATATTATAAGAGACTAAGGAGAGAGTGATGAAGACATGAAGGCATTAGGCATAGAGAATTTTTCTGAAAATTGGGCAATGGAGAAAAATGTAGAGATAGGATTAGCTAAATAGGGTTGAAGAAAAAAGGAAAGATATCTTTAGGATTAGGGAGATCCGAGCATTTCAGAGACAGAGGAGAATAAGCCCTTTAAAAATAGAGAATAAAATTGCATGAGAAAGCTAAAGAAAAGTCCTGGAAGAGGTGGAAAAGAATGAGATCAAGGACACAGTCGGAAGGATTACCCTTTGTGATTTTTTTCTGTGACCACAGTAAAGGAGGAAGAAATGATTAAAGATGTTAAGAAGTTTTGAGGAAAGGTAAAGGCATTCACATCGATGGCCTCTGCTTGCTATGTGAAACAGGCAGTGAAGTCACCCGTTTTCAATATAAGGGCTGGGGGTACAGTTGGCGAAAAAGAGAAGTAAAAGGAAAAAGTTAAAACAGTCACAGAGATGGGATAGGAGAGTGATGACAGCAGAAGAGAAGGATTTCAAGAAGCTCCAAGGGCTCAACTAGAGTTCTTGTTTAGTCATTTTTCAATTGTGTCCAACTCTAAGTGACCCCATTTGGGGTTTTTTTGGCAACGGTACTGGAGTCGTTTTCCATTTCCTTCTCCGGCTCATTTTACAGATGAGGGAACTGAGGCAGACAGGATGAAATGACATCACCCAGCTAGTAAATGTCTGAGGTCTGATTTGAACTCAGAAAGATGAGTCTTCTTGACTCCAGGCCTGGTGTTCTACCCCCTGCACCACCTAGCTACACCTCAGCTAAAGTAATTTAACATAAATGTAGTGAGTGAAACCAGCTTGATTTGCATGACTTTCACCAGCAATGTTCCCTGCCCCAGAAACAGGGACTTATATCAGTAATATGCTGTTGGGATTGGAAGCTCAATTCCGTGTGGACAGTCTCGGGCGGGTAAAGGTGGGAGCTTCTAAATCTTAGAGCTCTCACGAGACCCCCCCAGGAAACGGCAGGGAATCGAGGTGAACCAAGCTATCTCGAGTAATTCTGCCTCTTCCCGTGAGAAACGTGATGGGAGAGAGATCTCCCCGCCCTCGAGATTGTCCCGGATTGGAGCACACCTAGTTACCTAACAGCACGGTATTCAGATGCAAACTATGCGGCTGAAGGTTAAGTAGGATTGAGGAAGCCTGAAAGCTCTCTTAGCACATGAGGAGCCAAGAGGACAGTAGGCTCCGCTTTTCTTCTTTCCTCTCTCCCCTCCCCCTCTCTCCCCGCTTGTACTTCTACTTCCAATCCCTTAAGATCTTAGCCTCCTTAGGAAATCTCCCCCTCTTCCTCCTAAGGAAGACCCCCCTGCACTTGTAACCGAGACCCTGAAATAAAGCTCAACCCTTGTTCGACTCTGGAACGTCCTTTCTCTCATATGAGCATCCGGTTTTGGCCAACCGAAGACCTCGGAGGTGAGGTAAGAAGACTCGGGTAGCCCACAGGCCTCTAGGTCTGGCAATATGCCGATATAAATACCTGTTGTTATTATCATTATTAGTACTTCTGGAAAAGTTGATAAGAATTCAAAGTATATTCTTCAAGAAATATTCAAAGAGTTGAGATGATAAGTGAATATTATTATTTATTTTTGGAATAGATAACCATTTCTCTATGATTTGCAGGATACTGGGATTCTCTAAGTCCTATATTCAACTTCTATCAATCAATCTGTGATCTCACCACTGTGGGTACTCTCTCCAAAGATGTACTTCCCTGCTCTGACTAATCTGACCAACTTCCTTTCAGCTCTGCTCCAACTCCACCTCTTTCTGTTCCTCCCTTCCTGCTGCACCCCTTCCTGGTCTACTACTTCAACCAGCTACTCCCACCACAGGCTTCATTTGATTCAAATTCATTTGACTTAATTGGGTCACATGGGCCTATTAATGAATGGGAAAGATCTTCCCACTTAAATTACCATTATACCTCCATAAGAGGGCAACCCATTGTATTGGTGTTCTTCCTCTAAGTCATTTTTCATTTTATATAGGTACCAGTGGAGCTCACAAACTTTCTCTCTCTTGCTCATGACATAGGATTGTCTACCTCCTTTTCTGATCATACATCTCTACACCACTGCTCTTGTACAGTACTTCCTTAGAAATATATTACAGATTACTTACACCCATCATGCATCTTTTATTGTTTTTTCAATGACCCTCCATTTGACTTATTTGGAGACTATGGTATCCTATAACTTGCAGCCATATTGCATCACTAGAAGAAATTGTTGTTAAAAAGATAAGCCTTTGTTTGAGGAAGAATCATAGCTTGACTACAAGCATTTGATACTTTCTCAAAGGCAATCCAGCTTGCTCTCCTCAGTTATAGGACTATTTCATCCCCTAACTGCAGTGTGTATACAAAACATAGATATTGATGAAGCAGATATATGAGCTTTACACCCAACTGTGTATTATATGTATTCTTCATCCACATGGTTTCTGCTGCAATGAAAGGGACACTGAATTCTTTTGAATGATTATAGATTTCACTTAAGAAGCTCTTGCAATATGCTGAGATATCATGCCACCCTCAAACAATATCATAAAGCTGACTTTATCATCTATAGGGAATCCTTGCATCCTCTCTAACAATGGTGAACAAGTTTGGTGAGTGCACATCTGTACCCAAATTTTATGCCTCAATGATATTAATAATCAGAGGATCATAGAGCAAGTCATCTCTACTGTGATATCTTTTAAGGAACCTTGTATGACATTAACATATGCATGGCAAATAGCTAGTTTGTATAATGATATTGTCCTACTGAATCCAATACTTTTTTATAATCAACAAATGAGAATGATGAGATATTCTATTTCAGTCAATTGTGGGATGGTAAAGATATGGTGTGCTGTAAAATATTGGTTGTGAAAGTCTGCCTGTTCCCTTTTCTTACTCCATCAATGATGCCCTCAAGGCAAGTGTAGATTAGTCTTATAAATATTTTAGAGAGTTAGGAAAGTTCTGTAGGTTAGTAGCTTTTGATCATTTTCTCTGTGGCATTTTTTCAATAATAATAACATCTATAAATTTTTCCCCAAGACTTTGCTGTTCTCCTCTTTCATGTATCTTGAGAACTGATCCCTAAATGCCCTTTCCTCTACAATACTTGGCCTGGTCCAGCTTATCCTATTCCTCTTAAGCACCATTTCTCTTTCCTCATGCTACATGTCTGAGACTGTAATGTTGAAGTCCAAATATGGTAGTTCCATTGTCGTTGATGAAGTCTTTCAGTAGTTATTAAGTACTTACTATGTTCCTAGTGCTAAGCACTAAGGCTACAAAAAGAGGCAAAAATGTCCCTGTCTTCCAGGAGCTCATGATTTAATGATAAAGAAAAGGGTTTGTTATAGAAACTTTCACTTTCCATTTTCATCTCTTGTCCTCCTTCAAGTTCTTTTGTTACATATCTTCAGAATGACCTGGCTTACTTTTGGTCTCTTCCCAAACTTCCTACACACTTTTTTTCTCTAGCATTTCTGCAACTTTATGAGGGAATATTGCTCATAATTTTCTGTCAACTGTCTCTATGATAGTTTGTATTGTAAGCCAGTGTTGCCCTTGGCTGCCATATCTCTCTGTTTGACTAGGTATAGCTGAGGATCTTTTGGTTTCATCATTTTGAGGTGACTGATTTACACCAATAATATTATAGAATATGGCATTAGTCTATGTCAAATGTCCATTCCTTTAGGAACTAAACATTTTTCAACATGAGTAGTTTATTTAAATAAGTGATTAGAGTTGCTTTAATTGCACATCATATCTTCTATTATTCTTAGTCTTTCTTTTAGTTTGGTATTGATTTTTATTTTGTTTGAATAAGTCAAAAGTCTGTGCAAATAGCTGATTTGGAAAACCAGAAACCAGTCATTTATTACTAAAATTCATTTAATTTTCAAGATGCTATTTGATTATTGTAATATCTAGTACCTTGTAGAAAGTATTCATCAAACAACCCTCCTCTCAATAGAAGGAGGATTAATAAAGCAGAAGGATACATACAATGCTAGACATGGTCATTGTGCAAGTGTTTTAACTCAACTCTTTCTCCTTCTTACAAGGGAGTGTTCAATGGCAGAAAATAAAGGGTAGAGAGGGGATAACATCTATCTAGGAATGACTGGTATAAAAACAAAAATTACTTTCATAACTTTTAAACTAAATAAGTTTTAAAATAAAGTTATAAATAATAAGTTGTAAAACTATAAGTAAAAAAAGTTGTAAAACTAAATAAATTTTTCTTTTTTTTTTATTTCACTTTTAACATTCATTTTCACAGAATTTTTGGGCTCCAAATTTTCTCCCCCCTTGTCCCCTCCCCCCACCCCAAAACACCGAGCATTCTAATTGCCCCCATCTCCACTCCACTCTCTTCTCCATCATTCCTCTCTGCCCTTGTCTCCATCCTCTCCTCTGTCCTGTTGGGCCAAATAACTTTCTATACCCCTTTACCTGTATTTCTTATTTCCTAGCGGCAAGAACAGTACTTGACAGTTATTCCTAAAACTCTGAGTTGCAACTTCTTTTCCTCCCTCCCTCCCTCCCCTCCCCCTCCCTTTGGAAGGCAAGCAATTCAATATCGGCCAAATCTGTGTAGTTTTGCAAATGACTTCCATAATAGTCATGTTATATAAGACTAACTATATTTCCCTCCATCCTATCCTGCTTCCAATTACTTCTATTCTCTCTTTTGATCCTGTCCCTCCCTGTGAGTGTTGACCTCAAATTGTTCCCTCCTCCCCATGCCCTCCCTTCCATCGTCCCCCCCACCCTGTTTATCCCCTTGTCCCCCACCTTCCTGTATTGTAAGATAGGTTTTCATACCCAAATGAGTGTGCATTTCATTCCTTCCTTTAGTGGAATGTGATGAGAGTAAGCTTCATGTTTTTCTCTCACCTCCACTCTTTTTTCCCAAACTAAAAAAAAATCTTTTGCTTGCCTCTTTTATGAGAGATAATTTGCCCCATTCCATTTCTCCCTTTCTCCTCCCATATATTTCTCTCTCACTGCTTGATTTCATTTTTTTTTTAAGATATGATCCCATCCTATTCAATTCACTCTGTGCACTCTGTCTCTATGAGTGTGTGCGTGTGCATGTGTGTGTGTGTAATCCCACCAAGTACCCAGATACTGAAAAGTTTCAAGAGTTACTAATATTGTCTTTCCATGTAGGGATGTAAACAGTTCAACTTTTATAAGTCCCTTATGACTTCTCTTTGCTGTTTACCTTTTCATGGTTCTCTTCATTCTTGTGTTTGAAAGTCAAATTTTCTTTTTAGCTCTGGTCTTTTCATCAAGAATGCTTGAAAGTCCTCTATTTCATTGAAAGACCATTTTATCCCCGGAAGTATTATACTCAGTTTTGCTGGGTAGGTGATTCTTGGTTTTAGTCCTAATTCCTTTGACTTCTGGAATATCCTATTCCATGCCCTCCTATCCCTTAATGTAGAAGCTGCTAGATCTTGTGTTATCCTGATTGTATTTCCACAGTAGTTGAATTGTTTCTTTCTAGCTGCTTGCAATATTTTCTCCTTGACCTGGGAATTCTGGAATTTGGCCACAATATTCCTAGGAGTTTCTCTTTTTGGATCTTTTTCAGGTGGTGATTGGTGGATTCTTTCAATATTTATTTTGCCTTCTGGTTCTAGAATATCAGGGGAGTTTTCCTTGATAATTTCATGAAAGATGATGTCTAGGCTCTTTTTTTGATCATGGCTTTCAGATAGGCCCATAATTTTTAAATTGTCTCTCCTGGATCTATTTTCCAGGTCAGTTGTTTTTTCCAATGAGATATTTCACATTATCTTCCATTTTTTCATTCTTTTGGTTTTGTTTTGTGATTTCTTGGTTTCTCATAAAGTCATTAGCCTCCATCTGTTCCATTCTAATTTTGAAAGAACTATTTTCTTCAGTGAGCTTTTGAATCTCCTTTTCCATTTGGCTAATTCTGCTTTTGAAAGCATTCTTCTCCTCATTGGCTTCTTGAACCTTCTTTGCCAATTGAGTTAGCCTATTTTTCAGGGTGTTATTTTCTTCCGCATTTTTTTGGGTCTCCTTTAGCAGGGTGCTGATTTGTTGTTCATACTTTGCTTGCAAGTCTTTTATTACTCTTCCCAGTTTTTCCTCCACCTCTCTATCATGATTTTGAAAATTGTTTGGGCTCTTTAAGACCTTTTCCCAGAACTGATCCCATTGAGTGGGCTGGGATGTAGAAGCACTGACTTCCGTGTCTTCCCCTGATGGTGAGCACCGCTCTTCCTCATCAGAAAGGAGGGGAGGAGAAACCTGCTCACCAAGAAAGTAACCCTCAATAGTCTTGGTTTTTTTCCCTTTTCTGGGCATTTTCCCAGCCAGTGACTTGAGCTCTGAATATTCTCCTCACACCCACCTCGCCTCCGGATCCTCCCAGCCCGTGCTTGGGGTCTGAGAATCAAATGCTGCTTCCCAGCCTCAGTGCTTTGGGCAGGGGCAGGGCTGCTATTCAGTGTGAGATTAAGTTCAGGTGCTCAGGTGGGGGCAGGGCTGCCTCACAGGCTCAGTTCCCTCAGGGGGTTTATGCAGAGACCTTCAACAATGGATCTGGGCTCCTGCCTGCTTGGGGAGCCCCGGTCTGCTCCTGCCTCCGCTGTTGCCTTCCAAAGGGGCCTGAGTAGGGGGGCACCCCACTCCCCTCTTGACCCACCAAGGAGACCTTCTCACCGACCCCCGTCACCTGTGGGTGGAGGGACCCGCGTGGCCACTGGAGATCCCGTCCCTGAAGTCCGCTTGGATCTGTTCCTCTTGGTGCCGGGGCCGGTGCAGGGCTGGGCTGAGCTCCACGTCCGGCAGCGTGATAAACCTTTTGCAAGAGGTTTGCAGGTCCCTCTGGAACAGAAATCTTATCCGCTCCACTATTATGTGGCTTCTCCTGCTCCCAAATTTATTGGCGGCTCTTTACTACAGATATTTCATGGGCTGTGGGTTCAGAGCTAGCGTATTTGTGTGTTTCTACTCCGCCATCTTGGCTCTACCCCCTAAATAAGTTTTTCAAAAAAACTTATTTTTAAGGGAAAAGAAAAAGAGAAGAAGAGCACAGAGGAGAGAAGAGCAGAATGGAGAGGAGAAGAGGATAGACATTGTGTGTCCATCCATGCCCTTTGACCCAGAGACTTCACTGCTAGGCATACACCTCAAGGAGATCATTAATACAAAAAAAAGTCTCAAAAGTTCACAGAAGACAAAATCCAACAAATGTGTCAATAATAAAATCCATTGTCTTGCATGTTAGGACACATGCATAAAGACTGGTAACAAGCAAGATAAATTAGAAATAATATAATACAAGGAGAAAAATTTGACCTCAAATAGTATCACTAAGACTTATTGGAATGAGAATCATAGTTGGAATATGGTTCTAGAAATTTATAGCTCAGTAAAAATGAAATAAGATAAGTAAGGGAGGAGTAAATCAAGAAGGGATACTCAAAAAAATAAAATCCAGAAACCATGGCTGGGAGAGGACAAAGAGAATGATGGATATCACAGACAATGTCTTTACAGCATATTATAGACCTCCTGGACAGAAAGAAGTAAATGAGGGATTCAAGAAACTCATTGGAAGTCTGGCACTGATTTTGTTGTTATTCAGTCATGTCCAATTCTTTGGATCCCATTTGGGGTTTCGTTGGCAAAGGTACTGGAGTAGTTTGCTATTTCCTTCCCCATCTCATTTTAGAGATGAGGCAAACAGGATTAAATGACTTGCCCTAAGATCACACAGCTAGTAAGAGACTGGGGTCAAAGACTCATGAAGATGAGTCTTCCTAATTCCAAACCCAGTGCTCTATCCATTGTGCCACTTAGCTGGGAACTTTAAATCATCTGGATCTCTCTCTACCAAAGGCAGAATAGCTAAAATTCTTTATTTGCCTACAAGATAATTTTTTCCTTCAAAAGATGAAGGAACCAAAGAGGGGAAGAACCTATTCTGAATCTAATTATCATTAAAAAAAAAAAAGAACTAGTTTTTTATATGTAAATGTAGAGGAATTGGGGGGGGGGGTGTTGGTTAAATTTAGACTAAAAGACAAAATAAAAAAGAGAAACTGGATGCTGGACGTAAATGATAAGAACTTAAGAAGAAAGCCACCGCTGCATCTTCAAATCTGTGATTCAGAAAACAAAAGCTGGGAAAATCTGATGTCTGTTCTAAGTCTGAGGAGAGCATTCAAAAAGGTTCAGAGAAAAAAATATATTAAATTCCATGGACTAAAATTATAGATGGGGAAGGCAGACCAGGTCAGAAGAGAAGCTCTCAGGAATGAATTCTGAATGCACAAAGAAAAGCAACTTCAACAAGAAGGACAAAGGGGACTTGTTCAAAAAGGCAGATGTGGATACACTAGGCACTCATTAAGCAGCTTAGCATAAATAAGAGAGAGAGAGATAATAACAGAAGATAAAAGCATAAGCAAGTAATATAGGTATAGTGAAAGTAGATGTATATATACAATCCTAAATTGTAAGAAAGGAGTGTCAATCCCACTAATCCTTACATAAAGATCCCTACAATTGCATATTGACTTAGAAAACCATATATTAACATTATCTATCTTTCTTCATATTTTTTATTTATTTTGTTAAATATTTTTTTCAATTATATTTTCATCTGATTCAGGCTGCACTGAGAAGTGTTATGAGCCTAATGTAGCTTGCCTACTCCAGGTTTGATACCTCTGGTAGAAGGAGTCCCAAAGATCAAAACGAATTGAAGAGATGAGGTAAGGTATGGATAACAAAAAAAAATGATGACTTGTTTGGGGCTTGTCTTTTTAATTTTTAGGGAAAAGAGAAGGATGAAAACAGAAACAGTACCTCTTCTCAGATTAGATGGAATGATGATAACTTACTCAAGAGAGAAGGCAGAGTTGCCCAATTTTTACTTTGTTTCTGGTCTCTCTTCCAAAAAAAAAAAATTATACGTGTACTGGAAAGAAGAAAATTGTCTAATAGAGAATTGAAACACAAAATATGTAAGGAAATAATTAGAACACACTTACCTATCCTAGATGAACTGCATTTATGGTAGTGAAAAACTGGGAGTCATGAGTGCTGAGCCACTGTCAGTGATCTCTAAAAGATTATGGTGAATGAGAGGAGTGAAAAGAGGAAATCATTAGCTTAATTTATAAAAAAGGAAAAAATAAAGGGAGTAGAATGCATAAATTATAAAACATTCAGTTCCACCTTTAAACCTGACAAATATCTAGATTATATTATTAAAGAAATGATAGAAAATGACTGGAAAAGAAAACAATGATCACAGAGAGCCAGCAAGGCTTTATAAAAGATAGATTATGGCAGGAGAGTTAGAAGAATTAAGGGAAGTCTGAAAGTGATTCATTCTTGGTGGAGCTGTGAGTTAGCTGTGAGGAGTTGCTTTTGGGAAGCAATTTGGGATTTTGAAAGAAAAATAATGAAATTGCTCAGATATATGACCCAGAATTCTCACTACTACTCATAACCACCACTGAGAGAGAAAGGAAGGCTATCTACATCTGTGTGTGTGTGTGTGTGTGTGTGTGTATGTGTGTGTGTGTGTGTGTGTGTGTGTGTGTGTGTGTAATATCACACATATATAATATTTTATGTATATATTCATAGTAGGATTTTTTGGTGGTAGCAAAAAATGAAATAAAATGAGTGCCTATAAATTGGGTAATGGCTGAACAAAGTGTGGCTTATAAATATAGTAAAATATTATTATACCATAAGAAATAAAATAGCAAATAACAGATACGAGGTATTCAGAGAAATATGGAAAGATCTATGAACTGAAGGAGAATCAAAAGAACAATATAGCCAATGATTATGTAGGATAAAATTCAAAGCCTAAAAATCACAATCATAAAAAAATAGCCATAATTATAATAAAGGCAGAAATTTGAAACAAAAGATTGAGATAAAGGGAGAGGCCTCCAAGAAATTCTCCCTCTGGCTTTTTCCACTCCATCTTTACTTTCCCAGTCATTTCAAAAACAAAATGAATCTTCAGGGCAAGAAAGCCAGAGGACCTCAAGCCCAGTGGCCACTAAAATAATGCTGAATGATTACAATTTGTCAATTAGACATAAAGTAGAACTTTCTAAACTTGAATTGTTAGGGGCTCTCATCCACTGAGAGGAAAGTGTAATATGTTAGGCAATCTGGGCATGCAGCAGAGCAAACATTTGATTCATAGTTAGGCAGATTTAATAAAGTATTAGATAATTCCAAATTTCCTTTTGTACTGAGTGTTGGTCTTGATTGAAGAGAGGGCAAGTAGGAACAGAAACAATAGGACAGTTATTTTTAGTTATTTATTCCCTTTAGCAATTGCACAGAGATAACAACTAGTTAATCATAGTTGTAAAGTATCTATTGATTAAAGTACTCTTAGCTTAATGTCCCAAGGCTGCCCCAAAGCCTATGTCCTTTCATTAGTTTTGCATGTCAAAGAACTAAATTTGGCTCTTCCCAGACCATAAAATATCTTAAAGTTATGAGTATTTAAACATGATTATAACTTATCTTTGAAAAGAATACTTAACTTTTTGAAAAGTTGATTTTGAGATAAAGTCCACTATAAATTAATAAAGATTTGTCATGTTTCACTTCCTTCTGTCATTTCTTGTTTTTGTGTTGAAAGAAAAACCTTTCTCAGTACTCTAAGAACTGTGATTTCATCAATGTGAATGTTTCCTCCTTTAGTCAGGTTAAAAACCTTCCTCTCTTTACCCAAGGTCATCCTTGACTAAAGTCTCCCTTTGATTCCCATTGAGAAGCAGATCCAAATGCTGGAAACCATTTTCTAGGTCTTTTTACATTTTATAGAGACCACTAGATCATTCAAATCATCCATCCCTCTCACATTTGCCTCATTATGATTAGCATAAGAAAAAACTTAAATGGTTCAATTTTCTGTGTTTAGCAATGTAATGCCTTTCTTCTTGTAGGTTTTTAAAAGCATCTCTTTCTTATTGTGTTGAGGATTGACAATGCTGTGTCTAGATGAGTTAAATTTGAAGTTTACCCCATGGGGTACATCCTGGGAACTCTATTACTTTACAATCCATCCTTTGTTTTTGATATTTTGGGGAAATACACATGGGATTTCCTTAATAATGTGGTCAGATTTTTTTTTAACTTCACAAAGTTCAAGGAGCCTTAAATATTATCCCTTTGCTCTGTTCTCTAGATCTGTCACTTTAATATGCATTGTTTCCAAATTATTTCCATTTGACTAGTTTTCTAGATTTGTTTTTCTGCTTCGCCTGTTTTTCCTTTAGGTCTATACTCTGGTAAAATTATCTTTTTTAAAAAAAATCTGTTCTATTGAAGAAAACAATGTTTAAAAAAAGTGGAAAGAATGCTGAAATTTCAGTCAGTGAACCTGGGTTTAAAATTTGAGTCTTGGTCTTTACATGATGTTGGACTTAATCATTTTGGGCTTCAATTTCCTCAGCTGAAAAATAAGCATATTGGATAATTTTAGTCCAAAAAATTATTTTTTACATCCTTTCCAGTTTTATTTAGTTTATATTTTATGTGGCTATATGGTTGTATTTCATCATCTTCTCAAACTGACACTCTTTAATTACACTGAATTATTTTATCATATGATAATATTCTAATTTAATTTACTCCTGTAATTCATGTAGTGTGTTTATTATTCATTTAATCTTGTCTTGAGAAAAATATATGCAAATGCCCTGCACATAGTTGATGCTAAGTGAACATTTTGTGATTTAAGTTTAGTTCTAACTTCATTTCTAGTCATTGTTTGGAGTTATTGGGGTTTTTTTTTTTTGTCTCAGTATATTTATCTTTTGGCATTTTTGTATTGGCATCTTTAAACGCGATACTGTTTTTTTCCCAGAGCAAATTCCTATATTACAGAGGGAAAAGTAGAATTTTCACAGAACATTCAGAATAGGATAAAATCTGGAAATTTTGCTTGGTAAAATATAAGTTTCTTGAGGGCAGAAACTGTCTCACTTTTTGTATTTGTATCCCAAGCACCTAAAGTGGTGTCTAACACATAGCACATACTTAAAAAATACATCTTGACTAAGTGGTAATAATAATAAAAGTGGTGGCACATGTGTTGATGTTAGAAAAAGATTAACATTAACAAAGTAAAGAAAGTATAAGATATTGTGCTTATTCTATAAAACTTAGAAGAATGCTATCTTTTAATATAAACTATTAAATTACTCTTCAAAACCTAAAAGAATCTAATTTAGCATTGCATTGGAGTGATTTCTCCCTATTTCCTGGATAGTTTTTCCACTGCCTGCAAATACACCCATGTCTCCCCCATCATCAAAAAACCCTTCCTTAAATTAGAAAGAGCCAAAACAGAGAAAGAAAACTACAGACCAATTTCCCTAATAAATATTGGTGCAAAGTTTTTGAATGAAATAATAGCAAGGAGATTACAGCAGTATATCACAAGCATCATACATTATGATCAGGTAGGATTTATACCAGAAATGCAACACTGGTTTAATATTAGGAAAACTATCAGTATAATTGACCATATCAATAACAAAACCAACAGGAATCACGATTATCTCAATAGATACAGAAAAAGCTTTTTGATAAAATAGAGCACCCATTCCTATTTTAAAAAAAAAAATTAGAGAGCACAGGAATAAATGGAGGTTTCCTTAAAATGATAAGTAGTTTCATCTAAAATCATTAGCAAGCATTATCTGTAATGGGGATGAGCTAGAAGCCTTCCCAATAAGATCGGAGGTGAAACAAAGATGCCCATTATCATTATTATTATTCAATATTTACTGGAAATGTTAGTTTTATCAAGAAGAAAAAGAAATTGAAGGAATTAGAACAGGCAATGAGGAAGAAAAACTATTACTCTTTGCTAATGATATGGTAGAGAATCAACTTAAAAACTACTTGAAATAATTAACAACTTTAACAGTGTTGCAGGATATAAAATAAACCCATATAAATCATCAGCATTTCTATATATTACCGACAAAGCCCAGCAGCAAGAGATAGAAAGAGAAATTCTATTTAAAATAACTGTAGACAACCTAAAATACTTGAGGGTTTACCTTACAAGACAAATCCAGAAAATATATGAACACAACTACAAAACAGTTTTCACATAAGTAAGTCAGATCTAAACAATTGGAAAGATATCAACTGTTCATAGGTAGGCTGAATCAATATAATAAAAATGGCAATTCTACCTATGTTAATTTATGTATTCAGTGCCATGCCAACCAAACTATCAAAAAATTACTTTATAGAACTAGGAAAAATAGTAACAAAATTCATCTGGAAGAACAAAAAGTCAAAAATATCAAAGAAATTAATGAAAAACTTGTCTTTACATGTAATTTGAAAAAATAAAATACTATTTTTTAAAAACTTCTTCCTTGATCTGTCCATCATTGCTAGCAATTATCTTATATCTCTCCTCTATTTGGTAATTTAACTCCTTGAGAAGCCCATATATTATAGGTACTACTACTTTCTTTCCTCTTGCAAAATCAGTAAATGAAGAGATGTTGTGGATTTAGTTAATCTAGATTTTAGCCAAGCTGTTGAGAAAGTACATCATACTATCCTTGTAGAGAAGATGAAGAAATAAGGATTTGCCAACAATGCCATCAGATGGATTCAGAATAAAATGTATATGGATGGCTGGATTCAAAGAGTAGTTATTAATGGTTTAATATTTACATGGCAGAAGTCCCCAGTGAAAAGCCATATGGATATATTTGAAATTCTACGCTCTTTAACATTTTCATCAATGACTCAAATAAAGGCATAGATGGCATGCTCAGCAAAGCTGCAACTGATACCAACCTGGGAGGAATAGCTAACATACTGTATGGCAGAGTCAGGAACAAAAAGGATCTCAACGCACTAGAGGACTGGGCCAAATGAAATTCAATTAGAGATGAAATCCAATAGGGATAAATTTAAAGTAATTCTCTTAGATAGAAAAGAGATAATGGGTCCCCCCTCCTCAGAAGTGTTCAAGCAGAGGCTCGATGGGCACTTGTATTGTTTTAGTGGAGATTGTTTAGTATTGAGTTGAACTAATGGATCACTGAGGTCCCTTAACAGCTTTCAAATTCTGTGATTCTATGATATGCCTCCTTGGGATATATGTAGGATTTCTACGTAAAATGGTATGAAAATTTTAAATAAATTGTCCTACATGAGCAGTACAAGATGTGGGAGCACCAAGATTGGCAGCAGGTACTCTGGAAAGATCTGCAGATTTAATGTACTGCAAAACATGAATCAGCATTGTGATTAGGTAGTCAAAAAAATCTAATTCTATCGTGGGACTGCATTAGGAGGGGAAAACTTCCAAAAACAGTGTTATCCTTCTGTCCTCTAACCTTACAAGACTCTATCTGGAGCATTAAATGTTGTTTTCAGGGTTAATACCAGAGTTGAAGATGAACTTTGATAAGCTGGAAATATCCAGAATTAGGCAACCAGAATTATGAAGGGCCTTGAGTTCATGATATGAGGATGGACAGAAGAAACTGGACATGTTTGACCCAAAAATGAGAAGACTCAAAGGGATGTCTCTTGATAGTTGTGTTCAAATATTTGAAGGGTTGCCAAGCAGAAAATGGATTAGACTTTTCTATTTGTCCCTAGAGGGAGTCACCAGGAGCAATGGGTAATGGTATGAGATAACTTCAAAGAGTCAAATGTCAGTAAAAAATTGATGTCAGTAAAAAAATTCCTTAACAATTCAAGTCATCCAAAGGGGAACTGACTTACTTCAAGAGGTAGTGGTACCACTTTCCTTGGAAGTTTTCAAGCAGAGGCTAAGTGACCCCTTGTATTGTTTCACTGGGGATGGTTTGGTGTATGAAGTGGACTAAAGAACCATGGAGGTTCCTCAAAGCTTTCAGATTCTTTTATTGGCCTCCTTGGGATATATGCCAATATTAATGGGATTTCTAGGTTAAATGATATAAAAATTTCAGGAAGTTTTCCTGCATAAGAACAAATTATTTTCCAGAGCAGTTGGATCAATTCAGAGCTCTCTACCTCACAGTCCCAGAACTGTAACTTTATTGTTCAAGAAACTAGTACCTTGTGTCTTGAAAACAAATGGCAATACTAGATGAATATTGATGCTAAGATGTACCTTTGTTAGAGGAGGAAGCTTAAGATAATTAAAAGCACTAAACATTTTGCCAAATACAATCCAGATTTCTTTCCTCTTCATCTTCAATTCTGAGTCACATTCATTGTCCGTCCTCTATGTCTTTACAAGACATATGCATACTATGTATTAAGGTGTATGTATCTGTGTAAGCCACCTCTAGAGACTGTTCATCCAATAACATAGCAGTCTGTACCATGGACATTCTGCATTTATTTATTTTTCTTATGTGGATAGTTAGTCAAAACTCCAACTGATCTCCTTTAAGAGTCTCTCCTGTGTTCTGGGACTTGGCAAAATCAGCATTGGCATCAGTAAACTGGAGCATCTAGAAGACCTCCCTATAATAAATTTCCATTTTTTTATAATAAAATTCTTTACAATAAAATTCCTTTCTTTTGTTTGGATTCTGTGCTGCTCTTGGATATCAGACTTTCTATATGGCAAGAAAATTGTGTACTTAATGGTAGGGGTTGTCATTAGTTTTTGGAGATAATTTACCCTTCTCATTGCCTTTCTCATTAATTAATATAATTTAAGCTTTTTTAGGAAGTTTGTTGATCTCTGTTTTATGTATTTTTATGTTTCAGCATCTTCAATAGCTAGTTTAATTGGTCAGGTCAGTCTCAATGATACATCATAACTTCTTAACCTCATTTCTTCTCCCTTAGTATTGATTTTTTATCTTTTCTCAAACAAATTGATGGTTTGACCATACACATACAGCTAATTCAGAAATGGCTTTCACATTGATAATCAGTCATTTTCTGTCTTTTATAATCTAATCACTTTTTTGTGATGTTATTTTGTACTACCATATTTAGTGTCTTTGAACTCTCTTCTCAAAGAAAATATTCATAATATTTTGCGTGGAGCTTCTATACAGGCAATAGGCCTTTCATTTCTCAAAATTTAATCAACCTCCCCTATGTTTTCATTTGCATTGAATTTAAAAAGTATTGAAGTATATGCTAATATAATTTGGAGGATCTTGTAAAATTCTTCATAAAAATTTCTCTATCTTCTACAATATGATATTATAGAAATTACCTTTATCATAGTCTTTTTATTAAGAATTTCTCATTAGCATTACCATAGGAGATGACCAAGTGTACCATAAAATTTTATTTCTTTTTGCTTTGTGGCAACCAATGAAAATTTTCACCAAAAAAAAAGAAATTAGAAAAGAAATAGTTAACAGGGAAAAGAAACAACCTTTACACCAGTTCTCTCTGATAAAAGTCTAGTGGTCTTGTTCTCTCTCTCTGTCTCTCTCTCTCTCTCTCTCTCTCTCTCTCTCTCTCTCTCTCTCTCTCTCTCTCTCTCTCTTTCTTCTTCTTCTTCTTCTTCTTCTTCTTCTTCTTCTTCTTTTCACTCTTCCCCCTCTCTCTCTACACATATACCACTGATTCAAATCTATAAGAATTGATTGTCAAGGGATTTAAACAAGCAATTTGCAAAAAGATAAATCTAAGCTATTAATAGGCATAGAAAAAATGTTCAAAATCACCAATGATTAGAGAAATACTGTGTTTATACCATGCTCCCATTAGACTGGCAAAAATAACAAATAATATATGTATATAAATGGCAAATAATGAAAGGGCAGCAGAAAAACAAGCACATTAAAGCAATTTGGGTGGAACTAATGGTCAGTACAGCCATTCTGGAAAGCAATTTGAACCTATGCTCAAAAAAGCACTAAATTGAGCATACCCAGTAAAAATGTCACTAGGTCTATACTCCCAAGAGATAAAAGAAAGAGGAAAAGTGCTTACATGTACAAAAATTCATAGTGGCTCTTTCTGTAGTGGCAAATAACTAGAAACCGAGGTAGGGAATGACCAACCAAATTATGACATGAATATAACGGACTATTATTGCGCTATAAGAAATTATGAAAACAATGGTTTCAGAAAAAACTAGGAAGATGTATTTGAACTGATACACATTGCAGTTGAAGTGAGTACAGTCAGGAGAAGAATTTATTTAACAATAAAGAAAAACAACTTTGTAAATCTGAAGAAGTCTGATCAAGGACTGACCATGGTTTCAAAGGACAAATGATGAACCATGCTTCTCACCTCCTGACAGAGAGGTAATAGACTCAATGTACAGAATGAAATACATTTTTGGACACTGCATAATTTATTCTTTTTTTTTCAATAGAGAGAAAATAAATGTTTCAAATGCCATTCTTTAATCATTCTTTGACACAGTCCATCCCATTTTTGTAGATCATGTTCATTAGGGAAAGTCCAGCCAGTCAGCTGAGTGAACCCAGAGTACAAATGTAAAGTACTGTAGTATCTAACCTCTTTAAGAAACTTGTGTGCTTCAGAAATCTAAAGTGTGCCAGGGAATCATAGTTTCCAAAGACCCATTTTCTCCACAAAATCATGTATTCTGGAGAAGTTCCTAAAAAATAAGGAATCAAAACTGAGGAGTAATAAGTGATAGAGTCATAATGTAGATGAGTAAACCTAGACTTTACCCTTCACTAGTACTGTGAATTATATTTACTGTGTAGGTCTTGGGAAGAATTTTGACACTCTAGCTTACTTCACTGTTTTCCATTTGTAGGGGGGAATCTGAACATCAAGCTGGTATTATGAGTTTAGAAGACTTTATAGGTTTTGGGAGGAAGTGAGGTTTACCTGAAAGTGTCATTACTCTTTATGGACTCAGGTGTGAATTCTTTGAATTTTCTTTCAGGTTAAGTAAATATGGTCTCATATCAATAGTTTATTATTACAAATGACTTCATGGGAGCTGGGAACTATTTTTCTTTTCTTTAATAGATAGATGGGTGGATGAATGGATGGATGGATAGACAGACAGATAGATATTACAAATAGAAAGCAGTACTGTTCTTTATTCTCTAGAATAATTAGTTTTTCATATACTCAGTTTAACTTTTTTATGATCTTTTCATTGTGTATATTATTCTAATGGTTCTACTTATTTTGCTCTGTATCAAATCAAATCAAATCTGGAAGCAAATCTTCCCATGTTTCTCTGAATTCCTTATATCTGTCACTACTTAATGTTCATTATGTTCATATAGCAGGGAGGGTTTTTAGCCATTTTCTGATGAACCTTCACTTTGTTCCAAGTCCTTTGCAACTATAAAGAGAGCTTCTATAAATATTTTGTTACACATTGGACCTTTGCTTCAGTCTTTGATTCCCTTGACATATAGGTCCTAAACATATTTTTATGATCAAACATCTGACCAAAAGATCTAAAGGAGAAAAGACTCCATTGTGCTTATTATTTGGTGATGATTAAAAATATTTTTTACCAAGAAGAATAATATGCTACCTTAAAGATTCTCTTCTAACGAAGTATCTCCCCTGCACACGCAAGATTTCTTGAGAGATGTATGAGAATTCAAATGGTGAGATCCTTCAGGTACTTCTTTTTGCAAATGACAATGTATTAATTTAATAAAAGCCCTAGGTTGTTTCAGAGCCTCCTGAACTAGACCTATAATCAGTCAATGGGATTCACCTTTATTATCACCACAGACTATAAACTTAAGTGGATGAAGAATGCCTACTGCCCAGACTATGAAATACAATTGGATAGACAACTCATACAACTGGTCTTTCTCATACAGAGAGAGAATTAATTCTGCTCAGGAGTGAATAGGAGGGAGAGAGTACAGGGGATTGTATTTGGGAAAATGTGGATTATTTTTAGTGAATTAATTTCTCCATAAAACATAAGCTCGTCTTTTAAATAATATTCTTTTGGTGAGCTTAAGGAACTGTTAGTCATAGACCAGTTTCCAAAGGATTAAAGTTAAGGGTTACTCACAAGGCAATAAAAATATTCATGGTGGGAATGAGTAGGGTGTGATGCTTTATTAATGAAGAATTACACAAAAGAAATTAAGGAAAGTCTTCAGAAAAATATATGAGCAGAAAAGATGGTGGGTCATTCATATGACAAGAGGGAGGAATAGAAAATGGGTTGCCCAAGCGTTCAGTTGATTATTTCACAATGTCAAGTTAACTGGAAGAAGGCCTCAAGCATGGTGAGTGGATCCCCTGTGAATTTATGGGATGATATGGATGAACTACATAAAGTAAAAGGGCATAGGTGGAATGGTTTTCGATCAGCATCATTGAATGGAGTATCCACATAGATAAGATCACATATTCATCAAGTATTGTAAGTAACAGAATAAATAATTATAAAAATAATTTATTTTGCCAAACAAAAAATGGATTCCACAACAGAAAAAAAAAACTTATGGAAGGAATACATGAAGCAGGAGGGGCTAAAATAGGGATAAACAAGGAGATGGTAAGAGAATATCTAATACCTCTCAGTGAGTTCGCCACAGCCCTAGATTCAGAATTCCCAGGATATTGAAAGAATTGTCAGAAATAGCTGCTGAGTCACTATCAGTGACCTTTAAAAGATACCAAAGATGGACAGATGTCCTGATTTTCACTCATACACACCAAGAAAATAAGTAGGTAGATTCTTCATTCTATAAGACAATGAGCTTGACTTGGCTCCCCACAAAATTCTAAATCTTTTCATTAAGGGGTGACTTATCACCCTTACAAAGGAAAGCAGTGGCCATTAAGAGCTCATCAATGTCATAAACTCAGCAAGAACAAGATATTCCAGACTAAACTAATATCCTTCTCCCCTATTTACTACATTAATAGACCAGGAGAAAAATGTATGCGCTGTTTTGGTTTTTAGCAAGACATTTGACAAATTTTCTCATTAAATCCTTTTAGAGAAGATGGTGACTGTAGGCTATGCCAATAATTATTTAGTCTCAGAACTAGCATAATAGTAGTGAAAAAAGAATAGTAATTAATGAATTGATGCCAGTTTGTGGGAAGGTTTTTAGAGGATTGTTCCAGGGATTGTTCCTTAGCCTTATTCTATTCAATATAAATTTCAAATTTCATCTAGTCCTAACTTTTCATTTCACAGGTGCAGTATCCCCTCTAGGGCTTCTTTCCCATCTTCCACTCACAATGGAGGGCTGGGGCCTCAGAGGGTAGCTAACCCCATCTTTCCTTGGGGTTCTAGAGGTAACCCTGAGAAATTAAGGTTTCTTGTACCCTTACTTGTGAGCCCCCATCTAGCATGGCCCTCCAAATATTGATTAACCAATTAATATCAGTTAGCCTGTACAAAGGAATATTTACTGAGAGGGTATAATAAGAACAGCTGGTACAAAGGTTGACCTCAAGTCAAAGACAGGTGTAGGGGAGAACTTAATACTCTCCCCCAAACCTTTTTTTTGGTGCCTTCTATTTCCAGGTTCAAGAGAATGCCTCCTCAAAGTGCTTCTGAAAGTTGACACCCTTCTGACTCAGATCCCTTTTGTGATTCAAATAGACCAAAAGACCAAGTCAACAAATTTCTTGTGTAGCAACATCTGATTTCATTGACTGACTCAAAAATGCTTCACTCTTTCCAATTTGATTAAGGATTTATTTGGATGTAGTTTATGCTTTGACTGACTGACTGATTCAATAGAGCTAGATCTTCTAGAAATAATAACAATATAATAATTCACATAATATGTAGTACTTTGAGGTTTGCAAAGGAATTTATCAATATTGTCTCATTTCCTCCTCACAACAACACGGAGAGGTAGGAGCTATTATTATCCCTGTCTTACAAATGAGGAAATCAAAGTAGACAGAGGTTAAGGGAGTTGCCCTAAGTCATACAGTTGGTAAGTGATTGTGGCAGATTTAAATTTAGGTCTTCCTGGTTCCAAATTCAGTGTTCTATCCACTGTGCCCTAGCTGCATCATGAATAGAAGCATTGTGCTAAGGAGAAAGTGATGTATTCCCTATATCTTGCCCTGGCCAGGTCATATCTAAATGACTGGGTTCAGTGCTTCATGTTTTAGGAAAGATGTTGAAAAATTGGAACATGTTCAGTGGAGGATGACCAGATCAATGGGAACTCAGGAAGTCTGTGATATGAGGATTAGTGGAAGACATTGTGAATATTTAGCTTGCAGAAAAGAAGACTTAAGGATGATATGATAATTATCTTTAAGCATTTGATAATCCACCATGTGAAAGAGGAATTATATTCAAGGGTGAGCTAGTAAATGTTTAAAAACCAGCTATTCTGAGAAAGATATATACACATGAGAAGCTTTTAAATGTAATGTTTATCATTCACATTTCCTCCATCACTTTCTTAAATCTAGACAATCACCAAAAGAATAAATAAATATGGTAAATCATCAATCAAGTCTGATTTATAGTATTTGCAATTTCCAAGGCATAATCACGGACACTGGAGTTTTAACCATCTGTACTAGGTTCCAGTATGCCCTTGATAAATTTGTTGTTCTTGGACCCAGAAGGCAGAACTAGGAGCAATGACTGGAAGTTGTGGGGAGGGAAATGGAATGAGTCTCCTCAAAAGAGAATGCATTTCCCATCCCTGAATGTCTTCAAGTAGCTATAGTGTAAGATCATCACTTGCTGAGCATGTTGGAAAGAAGATTCCTGTCCAGAGCCCATTTGCATCGAATGACCTCTCAAACTCTGGAATTTAATGATTCCATGATCTGTGTTCTAGTCATGCCATTGACTACTTGTGTGACTGAGCAAGACACCTTACTTCTATGGCCCTCAGTTTCCTCATCTGGAAAACAAAGGAGTTGGACTAGATGGTCTCTAAGGTCACTTTCAAGTTTAGCATTCTGTGAAGAGAATAAAGGGCAAGGAGTATAGAAGGTGGAGGTGGATGGGGAAATAAAAAAATAGCATTTACCTAACTCACAACTTTTCTTCCCGAGGGGAGCAGTATAATGTGCCACGTGCCTCACTACTGAAGAGAATGAGAAGGCATAGAGGTGAGGCTAATCCATCACTGCCCTCCAGCTCCATCACCAGCCTGCTGTAAAAGCAAATGATTGTTCTTCCTGGTAATTTCCTCTAGTTCTATAGCCTGAACATTCACTGAGTATAGAGCCCTGCAGAAATACAGAGAAGACAGATGGCCCCTGTCTTCAGGGAGCTGACAGTCAATGTCACTCACAATTCTCCCTGAATGACCCATCATTCCTTCCATCAATACTTTGCACATACACCCAGACTTGTGGTTCAACCTCAGAAGGCTCAGTGACTGTGGGCAAGAACTCCTGATGAGCAATTTCCTTCCTCACTAAGAGACTCTATCTGTATTTGAGAAGAGGCTGCCACAGACCCTAAGAGCAGTCATCTCCCTGCACATCCTGGCCCTTTGCCAGACACATAATAGGAAAATTAATTTAACAGGGACACTGACCCCTTTTTATTCTAAACTAATTACAATGTATGTGAGACAGAGAATGGCAGCTAGTTCCCTCTAATACATCTCTAATAGACAGATGGAGGCACTTCCACTTAAATAGTCACACTTGGGTCAGACTGGGTCATTCAATCATACAATTACATTAGGACCAACTAAGCCTTAGCAAACAGAAAGCATTTCCCTTTTGTGCAGAAATTTTAATCACAACCCTTAGGACAGCAGCTGCTTCTAAAATCTCACACTCTAAGGTCTGGTACAAAACAAGAATCCATTCCTTTTTGTTTTTTAAAGCATGATGTATTCAGTGTAGCAGAATGAGACACAAGGCAGTGCATGTAAATCTTCAGATATTATTATCAACACATGGACACTAGGTCACATGGGCAATGGGGCAATTGCAAAGGATTCTTCCTTGTAATAAGTAGACAGGATAGAATGATCCCTCCCCCAGCCTACCCTCCCTAACCAAGCCAGACAAAATCCCAGAAAACCAGATGTATTCCCATCATTGTTGCTCCCAGGAATTTGTAGTAGAAAAAATTAGTCTTTGAGGCCTCTCACTTCCCCCTCATTTTTTAATTCTGCCTCCCTTTAGCAACTTCTCCCTTTAGCATTCAACAAGAATGTTCAACAAACATTTCTAAAGCACCTTCTTTGCACAATACACCATGATCAGTGCTAGAAGAGATGTGAACCCCCCCAAAAAAGGCATAGTTTCTGCCTTCAAGAAGAAGAAAATATGTACATAGTCCCTCATCACCTGATGCCTGGACTATTGCAATAGATTTCTGGTTGGTCTCCCCAGTCCTGGACATCCTCCACTCAACCATCAAAGTTGTAGCTACCTGAAAGCACAATTCTATGCCATCCTCTCAATTCAACAAACTCCAATAGCTCTCTATTATCTTCAGGATCCAATATAAAATTCTGCTTAATTTTTAAAGCCCTTCATAACCTGGTCTTTTCCTTCTCTTCTAGTAATCTTGAACTTTACTTCCTTTCACCTAACTACCTAGAAATATCTAGGTGGCACAGACTTTAGAGCATGAGACATGTCATCAGGCAAACCTGAATTCAATTCCAGCTTCAGACACTTGCTAGCTATGTAACCCCGGGCAAGTCACTAAACTCTGCCTCAGTTTCCTCAACTGTAAAATGGGAATAATATGGCACCCACCTCCTAGGGTTGTTGTGAAGATTAAATGTGTGCAATAAAGCACTTAGCACAGTTCCTGGCACATAATAGGTGCTTAGTAAATGTTTGCTTCCTTCCTTCCCATGTTCTCTACAATCTCGTGGTGCTGATCTCTTTGCTGTTCCTGGAACAAGACACTCCATCTCCTGGCTCTCAGCATTTTCTGTACGTGGTTGTCCCCTATGCCTGAAATGCTCTGCCTCTTGGCTTCCCTGGTTTTCTTCAAGTCTCAGCTAAAACCCATCTTCTACAAAAAGCCTTTCCTGACAGTCTTTAGTGCTAATGTCTTTATTCTGAGGTTCTAATTGATCCTATGAATATCTTGTCTGTACATACTCTTTAGTGTGCTTATCTTTCTCATTAGATTTTAAGGTCCTTGAAGGCAAGGACTGTTTTCACCTTTGTTTGTATCCCCAGTGCTTTGCAGAGTAGGCACTTAATGTTTGTTGACTTGACAGGTAATAACTATAAAAATGGACTATAAGTACATTATAGAGAGGGATTTTTTAATTCCATAAATTCAAAAGAGGGTAAGACCACTTTTGGAAGACAGGAAACTGGATGGGGATGATGTCTAAGCTAGATCTTGAAGGACCAGTAGGATTTCAATAGATGGGAAGGGGGAGGCAATCCAGGCACAGGATTTCTGTGGCATCCCAAATGAGAAACTAAAGAACATTTCAAAGAAAGGGAGAAAACTAACACAAAGTTTTAGAATAATACAATGCTCTACTTCTCTCCTTCCCTCCTCCCAAAAAATAGTATTATAAATCTTTTAAACAACTTTAATATCTAGCTTAGAAAAAACCTCATGGAAGGATTTATATGAACTGATGCTGAGTGAAAGAAGCAGAACCAGGAGAACATTGTACACAGTAACAACCACAGTGTGTGAGGAATTTTTCTGGTCGACTTAGCCCTTTGTAGCAATGCAGGAATGTAAAGCACTCCAAAAGGACTCTTGAGGCAAAATGCTATCCACATCCAGAGAAAGAACTATGGAATTGGAACTCAGAATAAAGCAGAATATTTTCTCTTGTGCTATGTTTTATTTTGTTTGGGTTTTTCTCATGATTTCTGCCATTCATTTTAATTCTTCTATGCAACATGACTAATATGAAAATGTGTATAATAAGAATGTATGTCTAGAACCCATATAAGATTGCATGCCTTCTCAGGGAGGGAGGGGGAGAAAATCTAAGACTTACAAAAGTGATTATAGAAAACTGAAAACAAATACATTAATTTAAAAAGAGAAAAGAAAAAGCCTCAGTTTTACCAGCAGAAACATATATGTGTCCAGGGATCCTAAGTTGTAATAAAAAGTTGTGATTAGCTGAGAAGTAAGACTATGCCAAGGTGGCATATGCTAGCATTGTGAACTTGCCAAGATCTGTGTTGGTGACTGATAGGGGCAAAGCTGAGACAGATGCTAGAATCAGGTTCCAGCCATGCACTGACGTGTAGAATGCCTCTCAGTCCACAAACACATTTCCTAGCCAGCAAGGAAAGTCCTCATTTCTTCCTACATCTGCCTACCTGTCACAGGGACAATACAACTCACAATGCAAAGCTAATTTATTTTTTGTTGGTTCTCAACAAGGTTGTGTAGTGCAGTAATGCCCTTACCTGCCACAAGCCTGATTTCTTAGAAACCCAGTCTATTCTGGCAGATTTAAAAATATATATATTACAATGATTACAGCAATGTAAGTGGAAAGTTTTTAAAATTGAAAGCAAGATAATTGTAATGAGCAAACTTGGCTTCTGAGAGCAGATGAGGAAATGCATCTCCCTCCCTTCTTTGGGGGGAGGCTTGGTTGGTTGTTGTCCTTCATTCTTGAAGAGGACCAAAATGGCATCACTACAATAAAGTCAAGTTTCAATGTGTCTGATTGTAGCTGATCAGACCAATACAAGCTTGGAATGCTCTACCACAGATTGGGCACAAATAGTCCATGTGAACGTTTGGTGTGGCTACTCTAAATTTGCACATCCTGTGCTTCCTTTGAGCTGTTTCAACTCTACTTTGCTCATAGGGCACAGTACCTTCTCTGATGTGGGCACACCACTCTGAATGATCCTGTGCCAGTATCTCCCATGTCACACTATCAATTCCAGAGCTCTTGAGAGAGACATTGAGAGTATCCTTTTATCACTTCTTCTCACCATCATGTGAACTCTTGCCCTGTATGAGTTCCCCATAAAATAGCCTTTTTGGCAAGCTTATATTTTGCATTTGAACAATGTGGCCAGCCCATCAGAGTTGTTCTCTCTGAAGGGTAGTTTGAATGCCTGGCAGTATAGTTTGAGTAAGGACTTCAACGTCTGGTACCCTATCCTGCCAAGTGATCTTCAGAATCTTTCCCAAGACAATTCAAATGGAAGAAATTCAGTTTCCTGGCATGGCACTGGTAGACTGTCCATGTTTCACAGGTATACAACAATGAGGTCAGCACAATGGCTCTGTAGACCTTCAGCTTGGTAGTCAGTCTAATATCTCTTCTCTCTCATACTTTCCTTCGGAGGCTCCCAAACACCGAACTAGCTCTGGCAATGCATGGGTCAACCTCATCATTAATGTGTACATCCCTTGAAAGTACACTACCAAGGTTAGTGAACTTATCCACAGCATTCAAAACTTCTCCATTTGCTCTAACTGATGGTTCCACTTATGGATGGTATGGTGGTGGCTGATGGAGCACCTGTATTTTCTTGTTGTTAAGAGTTAAGCCAAAATTAGCACAGGTAGCAGAGAATCAATCCATACTCTGTTGTGTCTCAGCTTCAGACTGCAAACAGAAAATCATGCATCAACATTCCCACCACTTTGATCATGGCTTGTAGTCTTTTCAATGTTTGTGGAACACTGAATATAGCATCAAATTCAATAGATTTGTTGATTAGTTTTGCTTAATTGCCTTTGTTTCTTTTTTATTATTTATTAATAGATGCAACTCACTAGGAAGTCTAGGGAGGAGGATATAATTTTTGGAAATTACTAATTCATATATGTGAAAATATGTATTATGCAATATGTATGGGAAAGGGTATTTTTCTTGGCATCAGAAGACTAAATAAGGTTTGAGTTCCAGCTCCAGTATATAACTGTTTGAGCCTAGATAAATCATTTTACTTTCCCAAATTTAGTACAGTTCCTGGCATAGCATTTAATATATTCTTATTGCCAGGTCTCCATTTCAGAGAGAGTGAAATATGTGTGTATGCAAACACATATATATGTATACACACACGTAAGTACACATACATATACATATGTATACCATGAGCTAAATTTGTGGTAAATCTCAAGGTGATTTCGGGCACATCCACTAAAGATTTAAAGAAGAGTAGGGATAAATACTGGCCACACAGTTTGGAGGGTTTTTAGGGAAGTTGAATGAGAAAACCTCTTTTTTCTTTCCATACCTATTCCATCTACAGGAAATCCTCATGATATTCATGTACCAATCAGATTTCACCTCTATATTACAATGTAGTTAAGTAGAAAGAATGGCAGATTATTACTAGGTCCAATAAATCTGGATTTCAATGAGGAATTGTGCAAAAAAATTTACTAACCCAGTTCTCCCACCCAATTACTTCACAAAGAACTAGAAAACACACCAAACTAAGGGCTAATAGGGAAAATCCAAGGGAAAAACAGTGAGTCATATTTCCAGTCCAGGTTGGCATAAGGAGACAAAGAAGTTTGTGGACACTGGGGACAGGATCTATTCAGGAGGGCATTACAGAGGGCCAGAAGCCTTGAGATATATACTCTACTGCAGCCAAGGGCTATAAAGGAACTAGGAACAGGTGCTAACTGGCTACTGTTGTTCATACCCCAGAGCTGGGTTGCAGATCCAGTAGGGACTAAAGAGAGTATTTGTGGAGAGGAGTTCCCAAATAAAGAGCAGTTGGAAGGATACGGCTGTATAGTACCTAAGAAGCAAAAGTAAGCAACAAATGTGTAGCTTTGACTCCAGAAGTAGAACAAAATCTTAACTCCAATGCCCAGCCCCAACCCAGCTGAAACCTTCAACAGAATAAATAGCGATGACAGGAAACTCAGACTGAAGGGGAGCCCATGATTCTGTCACTCTGAACCTACAGAGCTTTCCAGATGGCTAACAGTATTTGAGTCTAGCAGTAATCTACTGGAGTTCAAACCATGGACAAGTTCATAATTGTGTTGTTCAGACCCAAACTCAGGTCAGAAACTCACAAAAGCTCAGACCAGGAGAGCAGCAATCAGACTTTGCCCTGGATAAGACTACTTTGGGCACAGGAAAGTTTCCAGGCCCCCAGTGAGAGCCTTAAAGAAAGCAGCACTCAATGACCCTGAAAAAATCAGGAGCAAGGCCCAAGAGAATACAAAACAGGAGTAAGCAAGGCCCAGACATTCCTTCAAGGAGAGGACAGAGCCTGACTCTAAGGCAAAATCCAAAAAAAAGCTAGAAATGACAAGGAAGCTCAAGGTTCAAATTCAAGTGTCCCATTTCTCAGAGCTCATTTGCATATATTTTGTGTTTTCTTATCTAGGTGCAAGTTTTTCCAATAAAATGAAGTTCTGTGAGGACTGTGTTTTGATTTTTCTGAACTTCAGTTTCCTTGTTTATAAAACTGGTGCAATAGTTCCTTTAACTATCTGTAAAAATAGAGAATACAATTAGATGAGCTCCAAGGGCCCTTCTTGCTCTAAGTCTATGACATTATTATACTTTGACTTACCTCAAAGGATTATTGTGAGGAAAGAACTTTCTAAAATTGTAAAACATATAAATGTGAACTTGGTCTCTGTTTATGCTTTCCATTTCCCAAGCACAGAGGGCCAGGAAGATCTTGGAACACCTGGCTTCCATCCAGTCTCAGTAATTACATGCAGCCTAGATGCAGTCCCTGAGGCTGTTTTAATGAGATATGATTTTCTACTACTCTCCTTTTGCCCTAATCTTACATGTCATGCAGCTGCTCTTTCTCAAAAAATTGACACAATTGGTGCATGGATTTTAGTGAGGAGTAAAATGATAGCTGCCAGCAAACCTAACCAAACTTTGCTAGAAGACTTTTAGTTCCTCCTGGATGGGGAGAAGTTTCATCAGAGTTATCAGGTTCATCCTTAGGCACTAGGAAAGGCTTCGCTGAGATCAGCTCCAGGTCAGGTTGATGAATTGCCTGGAGGGAGGTCAGTGTTCAGTGAATGACTTGACAGATTGTCAGTGTTAGGAATTACTTAACTATTCTTCCTCTCATTTTCCAAAAATCTTTTGAACCTTGGCCACAGGTAGCCAACTAGCTCCCTTTGTTGCTTCAAAAAGAGGTGGCATCTAGCTGGGTCTTATTCACAGCAATTTACCACAATTAATTGCCCTTACATCACTACTAGAAAATGGAATGTCCTAATCAAGACCCTGTAAATTGAATCCAGAAATCCATCTGTCAATCAGCCATCATCATCATCATCATCATCATCATCATCATCATCATCATCATCATCATCATTGTCATTTCTCTCATGCTGCTCCCAGAGTTGTTCCAAAGATGTTTTCAAGGAGTCTTTGGAAGATTAGCCTATATCCTGCAAGTCAAGTGATTCAATAGATAAACCTCTAGCCCTGGAGTCAAGACATCAAGAAGACCTGAGTTCAAACACTTACTAGCTGTGTGACCCTGTGATAGTCACTTAACCTTCTATCTCTATTTTCTCAACTGTAAAATGAGGATAATAATATCGCCTGCCTCTCAGGGTTGGCATGAAGATCAAAAGAAGTAATATTTGTAAGACACTGAGCCTAGGACTTGGCATATAGTAGGCACTTCATAAATGCTTATTTCTTTCCTCCCAATACTTGCATTAGATTACAAAAAAAAAATCACTTTATCCACTTCCACAATAATGTAACAAACACGAAAATAATGTAATAAAATAATAAGAGGATAGTAAATTATCTCAAGGCCATTTCTCTCTGAGCTCCACAGAACATAAAAATGAGAATAAAATAAATATAATACTAATAATAGGTGATATGGATGTAATCCTCACCCCACATATCCAAAGACTTGCCAAATTTTATTATTTCTGCCTCCATAATATTGCTTGCTTGCATCCATTCTCATCCCTCTACTCACAAAGCATTCAAAAGCATTGGGCCCCTTATCACCTCTTTCCTGGGCTGTTGCAGAGTCTCTTCCTTTGGCTTCCTTTCTGAAGTCTCTCTCCTTTCAAATAGTCAATCAGCAATAATTTATTTAGCATTTACTAAGTCAGGCACTCAGTCCCTATCAGATTACTTCTATATATCTTCTATATACCTCATTATTTACATACTCTCTCCCCCATTAGAATGTATAATTCCTTAAGGGCAGGTACTATTTTTTACCCTTTTTTGTAGCCCCAATACTTAGCACAGCGCCTGGAAAACTGTAAATATTTAAATGTTTGTTGACTGACAAACTTCCTGCCCTACCCCTCAGAATTGACAGGGTTCAAATCTTGCTTCTGTTGCATATTTGCTGATTTCCCTTAGGGCGTGCCACTTAACATTTCTGATCCTTAGTCAACTCATCTATGGCATGAGGATATCTTCCATTAGCACTGGTATATCTTATTATATAACACTTAGCGATCTGGTCTGTGCATGGTTATTTACATGTTGTCTCCTTGAGAGCAGGGGCTGTGGTTTTGCCTATCTTTTGTATTCCCAGTGCTTATCACTAAATCTGAAATATAGCAGGTGCTTAATTTATGCTTTTGATTTCTTTGATTAATTTCACCACGACTACTCCTGACTTTGATCTTGGACTCAGGGAACCAGTGATTCCTTGGTGTTGTTGGAAAAGAATTGGAAAATGAGGGGTTGCCCACCAAAACTGAGGAGTGGCTGAACAAGTTATGGTTTATGGATGCAATAGACTACTATTGAACTGTAAGAAATGATAAAGGGAATAGTTTCAGGAAAATCTGAGAAGATTTGTATTGACTGATGCAAAGTGAAGTGAACAGAACCAGAACAATTAATATAATAGTTACAATATTATGAAAATAATCAACTCTGAAAAGCTTAGTAACTGATCAGCACAATGAACAATTTACAGTTCCAAAGGATTCATGATGAAACATGCTATCTACCTCTCTGGAGAGAGAAAGTAATGGATTCAGAGTAAAATTCAAAACATATTTTCCTCTCTTTCTTTCTCTTTCTCTTTTTTTCTTTTTACATGGCTAATGTAGAAGTTGGTTTTAAATGACTGCGTATTTGTAATGAGTTTGGTTTTTCTTGTCTTATCAATGGGTGGGGAAGAGGGAGGGAAAAGAAAATCTGGAGCTGACAATAAAACAAAATTGAAAAAAATAATTTAAAAGGAAAAAATAAAAAAAATGGCCTGACTAGTTTAAAAAGAAAAAGAAAAGTGTTCCCTACATTACCTCCAATTTTATCATTCTATCTTTTTTTTCCCAGTATACCACCAGCTCTCAGAATATTTTGTATTAATACTTTGGGGATAATGAAGAACCTAGGATGATACTCCATTACTGCATCTACAATTTGACTTTTCCAGATTCCCCATAAATGAGGATTTTCACTATTATCTGCTCACCAGGTCATTTCTAGTGAAAAAGCTATTTATGGGCCTGACTTAATTTTCTTTGTGAAGCAAGAGATGACAGACTTGTCAGTAATGGTAGGGTATAAGCCTCTTCAGATAACCCTACCCCCCATCCCTGTGTCAAATAATGACAGATTGGAAGAAGGAGGGTGTTGGGTGTAAACGACATGGCAGATTGTGCAGGGAAATAAATGAGTTACACATAGGCCAATTATAAACACAGCCAAAAACAGCAAAACAAGGAGCCAAAAGAAAAGACTTGAAACCAAACCAATCCTCCATGTAAAAGCCTCAGCAATTTGTCCAGAGACAGTTTGTCAAGAGACAAACTGACATTTGTCACTTTGCTCCCCAGAAGTGACCTGTCATTGCCAGTGACTCAGTCAGAACATGTTTGTTCCAAAGACATTTTCCTTGTCCGATTAGTTAAAGGGAGACGGGAAAACATAAAACTAATTAAGTCTAACATTTATTTTAGATGAGTTATTTAAAACCTCTTTTTAGCTGAGTCACTATTTTCAGGACCCTTCAAAGTGAATTCTTTTCTCTTGGTTAATGTTTGGTGTATGAGAAGTGAGGTGAATACAGACTTACAGATCAGAAACCCCCAAACAGATGTTCCACTTCTGGCACTGAAGTTTTTGTGTCTATACTGTGTATGGTCTCAATTTCTCCTTATACTTCAAATTACTGTTTAAATTTGTGCCAGTATTTTGGAAAATGTATGGATTCTCTGTAGGGTGGGGAGAGGTTTATACCTGTGATATCACTGGTATAAGTAACTCCTGATGAGGAGAGTATCTTTGCTTTAATTAGCAAATTAATACCTGCTCTATAACCTGTTATCTTAGAGAGTTACCTGGGACACTGATAAGTTAGGTAATTTCCCTAAGGGTTGCAACGTGTCAGGGTCTGTTCTTGCACCCAAGTCTTCCTGAAGCCAAGATGGGTCTTTATCCATTAAGCCATGCTGCTTCACATGAAGCTACATTATGGATTCATTAACGAATATTCATAATGTCCTATCTAATCTTACTTAAGACTTGACACCTCTTTTTATGTGTAATCCTCTCAGGGACTCACTCATATAACTTACATTGCAGATTGGGTCTCCTGTGAGCTGACTCAAACTACTTTGGAGATTATAAGTGTAACCATTGTTGTTGATGTTGTTGAGTTGTTTTCAATCATGTCCCACTTTTTGTGACCCCTTTAGGAGTTTTCTTGGCAAAGATATTGGAGTAAGTTCCATTTCCTTCTCTACCTCATTTTACAGATGAGCAAACTGAGGCAAAAACTAAGTAATTTGTCCAGGATCATACAACTAGTAAATTTCTGAGGCCAGATTTGAGCTCAAGAAGATGAATCTTCTTGACTCCAAGGCCCACCTCTATTCACTGTGCCACCTAGCTGCCCTAAGTGTAATCCTATGAGTGGCTATCTCCCAAACACTAGCTCATGAGACCCTACTGGTGTGCTTCCCCTTAACAATTAGCCAATAGACTAGGCTAGCTCTTTAGCAAAGCATTTATTCAAATAGCATAGTAAAAACAGTAGATACAAAGCATTTCCCTCAAGGCCAGAGATACACTGTCCTACAAATATACCCAGAGTTCAGGAGAGGGAGAAGAGTAAGTACAAACTTAAATTATAATGGTAATAAGTCGCACGTGTTGAGGACACATTCAGCCAAAATAACTCACAACTATGAAACTAATGAGTCTCAATGTCCTCTCTCTCTATAGAGTCTTCGTAACATTTGCTACAAAAGCAATGGACAAGTCCATCAACTGTTCATCTGATCTGGCTCTTCACAGAACACAGTGCTGTTATGGTTCAGCTGGGTTTGTCCTTAAAGAGTGTGTTGTCTCAGTTGGACTGGCCAGTCCTGGGTTAGGTTAAGCAAGTCACTCAGTGATTGTTCTGGCTCCTATTGTATTGGACTGGATAGTTGAACCACTGAAAAGTGATTGATGAATAAAACCAGGCAGGCATCTCTGCTACTGGGCAGCTATTTCCAGTCTGAACTTAGATAGTTTGATTTGTTGGTAAGACTTCTCAGCATCTCTACAGGGCAGATGAATCCACTGGCCTCCTAGACTCATTCTTCAATGGGCACCTTCAGTCTTTTTCTACCTTCAGCCATTGACTTGGCTGGATGGTATGGCATTATCCTTTCTTTCTTTCTCTTTATTTATTTGTTCATTTTTAGTTTTCTGCATTCACTTTTATAAGATTTTGAGTTTTAAACTTTCCCCCCTCCTGCCCCTTTACCCTCCCTAAAACAGCATGTAGGGATTGATGTAGGGTATATATGTATAATCCTATTAAACATAGTTCCACATTAGTCATGCTGTAAAGAAGAATCAGAACCAAAGGGGAAAACCATAAGAAAGAAAAAAACAAACAAACAAAAAGAGAGAAAATAGTATACTTTAATCTGCTTTCAGATTCCATAGTTGTTTCTCTGGATATGGATAACATTTTCCATCTTTAGTCTTGGAGTTATCTTACATCATTGCATTGTTAAGAAAAACTAAGTCTATCAAAGCTGGTCATCATACAATGTTGCTGTTACTGTGTACAATGTTCTCCTAGTTCTACTCACTTCACTACACATCAGTTCATGTAAGTTCATAATGTTCTAGCTAATCTTACTTAAGACTTGACACCTCTTTTTATGTGTAATCCTCTCAGGGACTCACTCATATAACTTACATTGCAGATTGGGTCTCCTGTGAGCTGACTCAAACTACTTTGGAGATTATAAGTGTAACCATTGTTGTAGATGTTGTTGAGTTGTTTTCAATCATGTCCCACTCTTTGTGACCCCTTTGGGGGTTTTGTTGGCAAAGATATTGGAGTGAGTTTCCATTTCTTTCTCTACGTCATTTTACAGAAGAGCAAACTGAGGTAAAGACTAAGTAATTTGTCCAGGATCATACAACTAGTAGTCTTTTCAGGTTTTTTTAAAATCCACATATAGCATTGTCTTTAACTGACACATTACTAGGCTCTTTTCAGGTTGGATGTCCTTCAGGTATAGCTCCTTCAGCTATAACAACAGTTAGCTACCGGGAGCCAAGATGGTGGAATGATCTGTAATTGCTGTCTCCCTCCCCTTGTTGACCTTGACAAGCCCAGAGAATATCTCCCCAGGAAAAATTCCGGAACAGTGGAAGCAGCAGAAGGGGTAAACAGACTCTTAGCCCATGAGGCTAGGAAGATCACTAAGATCCCTCTTGCTGTGGCTGAAGGGGACCAGTACAGGATCAGAGCTATCCTAGACAGCCCTACCTCAGTAAACCAGGAGAAGATCTTGAGCCCCAGGGGGGGTGAAGCCAGTAACTGCCAACACCCCAGGGGAATTGGGAAGACACTAGCACAGACAGGATCACCAACTGCTGAACTTGCCTATGCTCTAGCTCAGCAGAGGAGACCTCCTGTGGCCAGACCACCCTTCCCCCATACTTAATGAGCTAGCTCCAGAGTAACTGCAGGGAAACCACAAAAGACCTCACTTGGCCTCTGCTTTCCAACACCAGCCAGCTCAGCACCAGGTAAGCTGCAGCATTTTAGCTTCTAACTGAAAAAACCAGAGGCCACAACACACAAAGCCCCAAGTTTTAGGCATAAGAACTGTGGAACAGAGCCCCCTGTGCCCCAGAAGCAGAGATTTACTTTAAAAACCAGTAAAAGAGTAACTATCATGAGTAAGAAGCAAAGCAGAAAAAAAAGACCATAGAATTTTTCTATGGGGACAAGGACCAAAACACAAATACCAAAAAGGTCAGCATTGAGACTGTACTCCCATCTGAAACTTCAGAAGGGAATATGAACTAATCTGAAGCACAAAGAGCCTTCTTAGAAGAGCTCAGGAAGGATTTTAAAAGCTAAATTAGAGAAATAGAAGAAAAACTGACCAATGACTTTAAAAATATGAAAAAAAAGAAATCACAAAAGAATTTAAAAGGACAATTGGACAAATGGAAAAGAAAGTACAAAACCTAACTGGAGAAAATAATTCCTTAAAAGGAACAATTGGACAGATGGAAAGGGGGATGCAAAAATTAACTGAAGAAAACAATTTGATAAAAATTAGAATCAAGCAAGTAGAAGCTAATCAATCTGAGACATCAAGAATCAGTCAAACAGAATCTAAAGAATGAAAAGATAGAAGAAAATGTAAAATATCTAAGTGGAAAAACAACTGACCTGGAAAATAGATCCAGGAGAGAAAATCTAAGGATTATTGGTCTACCAGAAAGCCATGATGAAAAAAAAGCCTGGACAATATCATCCAAGAAATCATCAAGCAAAGTTGCCCTGAAGTCCTAGACCCAGAGGGCAAAATTGTCATTGAAAGAATCCACCACTCACCTCCTGAAAGGAACCCCAAACTAAAAACACCAAGGAATACCGTTGCCAAATTCCAGAACTATCAAATGAAGGAGAAAATACTGCAGGCAACCAGAAAGAAATAATTCAAATATCAAGGAGCTACAATCAGGATCACATAGGACCTTGCAGCTCCTACATTAAAAGATCGAAGGAATTGGAATATGATATTCTGTAAGTTAAAGGAGCTAGAACTATAACCAAGGATCAATTACCCAGCAAAGTTGAGCATAATGTTTCAGGCAAGGAAATGGACATTCAATAAAATAAGAGATTTCCAGACCTTCCTAATGAAAAGGTCAGAGCTCAATAGAAAATTTGATCTTCCAACGCAGGTCTCAAGAGAGTCATAAAAAGGTAAACGGGGGAAAAAAACTTGTTATTCAATATGGGCAAACTGTTTACATCCCTATAAGGGAAGGTGATACTTGTTAATCTTGAGAATTGCATATTTATTATGAAATATAAAAGGGATATATAGATAGATAGAGGGAGTAGGTATAAATTAAATGATGTGATGATAACAAATGTGATTTAAGGGTGCGAAGGAATTTTAATGGGAGATGTGAAAAGCAGGAGGCAGAAAAAACAAATTCCATCACAGGAAAAAGCACAAAAATATATTACAGTAGAGGGAAAGAGAGGAGGGAGATGAGCGTTGTTTGAGAGGTACTCTCATCTGACTGAATTCAAGGAGAGTACAACAAACTCAGTTAAGTATAGAAATACAACTAGCTCTATGGGCAATAGGAGGGAAAAGGGGAAAAAGGGAGGGGAGGCTAAAAGGGAGGGAAGAAGTAGTAAGAGAAAAGGGGATTACAAGGAGGGGGGCTGACAGAAGGGAGGGAAGACTGAGGAAGGCAGTGGTCAAAAATTAAAATTCTATTGTGGAGGGAAAGGGAGAAGGAAGAACTAAAAGCATAAACAAGGGGAAATGGGATGGAGGGAAAGATACAGATAGTAATCATAACTGTGTATGTGAATGGGATGAACTCTCCCATAAAACAGAGACAGATATCGGAATGGATTAAAAACCATAATCCAACAACACGTTGTTTACAAAAAATACATTTGAAATGGGGGCATACACACAGGGTAAAGGTAAAAGACTGGAACAGAATATTTTGTACTTCAGCTGATGTTAAAAAAGCAGAGGTAGCCATCCTAATCTCAGACAAAGCAAAAGCAGAAATAGATCTAATCAAAAGAGATAAGGAAGGAAACTATATCCTGCTAAAAGGCACCATAGACAACGAAGAAATTTCATTACTAAACATAAAGGCTCCAAGTGGTATAGCATTCAAATTCTTAGAGGAGAAGTTAAGTGAGTTACAGGAAGAAATAGACAGGAAAACTATATTAGTGAGGGACCTCAACCTCCCCCTCTCTGAACTTGAAAAATCTAACCTCAATATAAAACAACATTTAGCCTAGGATCTACAGAAGCTTCTGCCCTTCAACTATCTAAAAGCCTTAGCTCTGAGATTGCTCATCACCTCCAGACAGGAGATGAGAGAAATTATGTCACTCTTATTCAACAAATTATTCTTGGTTCAAAAAACCTTTCCAGTAAAAGCCACTCCATGTTGCCTTAGTGTGATTAATTTCAACACAGTCATTATCACCTTCCATGATCCTTTGGGAATCTTATTAAGAAGAGTGGCTAGGGACAAAGGTATGTATCCAGTTGGCTCTAGAGACAACTTCATTATCTTTCTGATCTCTTCATTGGAATTGAAGATTCAAGGCAACTCTTTTGAGGTTGGGGAGAGTCTTTTTTTTATCTGAAGGTTTCTCCTTTACTTTTCAGTGTCTTTGTTAGTTCCTGAAGACCTTCACCCTTTGTTGTAATCTCACTGGGATACCACCATGCCACACAACTCACAAGTGGTAACAAAGAACTAGAAAGTAGATGTCATTTAGTTTGGGAATGGTTAAACAAACCATGGTCCATGAATGTCATGGGACATTTCTGTGCTATAGGTAATAATGAATATAATGAATGTCAAGAGGCCTGGAAAGATTTACATAAAGTGGTATAAATTGAAGTAAGTAGAACCAGGAAACCAGAATAAACAATTAAAGCAGTATAAGTGGAAAAAAATAACAATGGAAAAAATAACAGCAACTGAAAATGAATGCAATACAATTTTATTGATGAAGTATGGCCCCAAAGCAGAAATAGAAGAAAACCCTTTTCCCTTGCTTTTTAGAATTTTCAGGAGGGCGGGGGATGGGGGTGGGAGTGGGGAGCAGTCTGTGTATATGGATACTGCATATAACAGTGAACTTTCTGTTGTACTGATTTATTTTATGGAACTTTTTTTCCTTTTCCCTTCTTTATTATAAGAGATGGTACTATGAGAGAGGAAAAAATGGAGAGGAAAAAAAGAGAAATATAAGTGACAAAAAAAAGATATCAATAATTTTTTTTAAAAACTTGCTCCCTCTTCACCTATGGTTTCACTTTGCTCCTTATTAATTTACAGTCATTTAGAAGAATAAATGGAATGCTGGAGTTGGAAGAGAAATTAGAGATTATCAAAGCCAAATCTCACAATTTATATTGTTGAAAAAATGATCACTAGTACTCTTCTAACTGAATGATAAAGGTACATTTCAATTATGGATATCGATGGCCATAGGTGAAAGGCTCAGTGCAAAAGCTCCAAATTTCTGGACAACAAGAATTTCTCTAAAAAAAAAAAAAAAAGCAAAGCTTTTTGTAATCTTGAAAATCAGAGTCAAAAGACAGGAGAAACAGAATCAAATGATAGGAGACATAGCATAGGGAGAAGAAAATATAGATTAAAACATGTATAAAACTGTTTGTGAAATGAATGGATTCCAGTAAGTCCTTGTGAGAGGTTCCAGATTACTCAGATAAAAGTAAAACATTAATGGATAATAGGTTATCAAGAAGTGAATAAGCAGGTAACACGAGCTTTTCAGAGGTTGGCTTAGGAGCAAGGGCTTTCTCAGAGTGCTTAGCACTAAGGTTAAGATTCCAGCAGTATCCAAACAAAATAGTAGGTCTAGAACCCTGTAGACCTAGAGATTTCTGATCACACAAATTGAATCTGTATGCATGTCTTGTCTTCACTACTTCTCCCCCTCCAGAGTGGGAACCTTTTTAGTCATCACTGTAAACCTTATAGTGCTTAGCCCATGCTAGATCTCAGACACTAGGTATAGTGGAAAGAGAACTGACAATGGAAGCAAACAACGCGAATTCAGATTTCACCCCTAATTTTTTAGTTTTGTGACCTCGAGCAAATCACTTAGTCTCTCTTTGTCATCTGTAAAAAGACGTTAGACTAGATGGTCCCTTTCAGCTTCTGAGCTACGTCCTATTTGTTAAGTGAGTGGAGTCTCAATGATTGTCCAGGGAGAAGGATAATAGATTCTAAACAACTGTCCAAAGACAACTATGTCATATGAATCAGAGCCATGACTAACATTTTTCCCCACTGGGAGCAAGTTTTCTAAAACCTGCCCCTAAGGAAATGGCATGAAAAAGAAAAAAAATTTAAATCAACTTTTAAAGACAAATTGAATTAGGAGAGAGAAGGGAACGAGACACCAGTATTCAACAAAACTACTTTCCTTTTAGGAAGCTCATAGAGGGCATAAAGCAGATAGAAGGAAGAAGGGACCGCATCTGGTAACCCTATTTTAACTAATTAGTCTTGCTAAGAAGAAATAAGTACATGTACTTCTGTGTAGCTGAAGGAGTATGTGTTGTAAGCATTCTCTACAGTTCAGCACCTGGGACAAAGCCTCAGTCATTCAACTCTATGTAGACTGCCAATTCAGGTCTGAATAATTGTCCAGGAGTTGTTGTGGCTCAAACTGCAAGACTGTTTAGGAAATCTTGGGTGTGAACCTGACACTTGGTTTTGATTTGGATTTCAGCACTATTCCAGAATGCAGCAAGCCATACCAAGTCAGTGGGGAGACAAATTCATCCTATTTCACTTGCAGAGAGACTGCTATTCAACTATGTGTACTACCTTATCAATCCACTCACCTGGGACTTCAAAGCTCATGTCTTTATTAAAATCCTAGGGTTTTATGGTTTTCCTTTCCCCATAGGGTATAGCTTTGCTCTCATGTTTTTCCAACAGGGATGGGAGGTGGGGAGAGGAAGAGAAAAGAAAACACTGTTTTTCAAGAAGCTTTAGCTTTCTGCTTTTCCACCCTTTAAGGAAATAATGTCTTATTATGGCTTAGAAAATTATCTGAGAACTGGTTCAGCCTGGGTCTTTTCAATAGTTTAGTGACCATAGAATATTAAAAACAGTCATTAGAGTGAATATTACTGGGTATAGTCTTCATTCAAAAAGAAATTCCTTGAGAAGGACAGTGGTTCTTTTCTACTTTGGTTAATACCCTAAAAAGTGCAATTAATGCAGTAGGCCAGCACCAATCACAGGATCATGGTGCACCAGAAAACAATCGATCACATGCATGTGGGAGTATAACCAAGGGTGGGGAGGTCATAACTGCAGATCAATGGAAAATATTCAACAGCCATGTCCCCCTATATGTTTTGTCCTTATATCCCCAATGGCTAGAATAGTGCATGGCACGTAGGAGGCACTTAATTCTTACTGGATTGTATTTTCTTTTAAAAATAAAAGGATGTTTCATGATATCTATTGGTGGATGGAACAACAGCATCAGTGAAATAAAAGCTCTTCTGCAGTCTTGCAGAACTGAAGAAGCACATCTAACTGGTTGCACTGAGCACTGTCACAATCAGTAGAGCTCAGCCACCAGGGGGAGCACTGTTATTTCTTTTGTAGATGAGTTAGCCACAATCACCTCTATTGCTATATTGCGTGGTTGTTCTTGGTCTCTATACAGCACTGTGCGACTAAATGTTTAACCAAAGACTCTGTGAAAAACAATATAGTTGTCACATACTTTTAAGTTAATCTGCATTAATAAATGAAGATCTGACTTTAAGAGTTTGTTGTATATGCTCAATCTGTAAATTTAACCATTGGCTCCTGCTAGATAAGAGCTAATTGCAACATACTCCTACCTATATCCTAAACTCAGCCCTATTGGCCATCGAGATCTCAAATCTCAGAGCTCACCAAAGAATTCTCTATTGATAGGTGCTGAGAACTAGTGGTGTGTGTGTGTGTGTGTGTGTGTGTGTGTGTGTGTGTGTGTGTGTGTGTGTGTGTGTGTGTGTGTTTGTGTGTGTTCAATCATTTTCAGTCATGTCTGGCTCTTTGGGACACCATTTGGGGTTTTCTTGGCAAGGATACTGGAGTGGTTTGCCCTTTTCTTCTCTAGCTTATTTTACAGATAAGGAACTGAGGCTAGTGACTAGCCCAGGGTCACACAGCTAAATGCAATAGCTTATATTTATATAGCAACTATAGTTACAAAGTACTTAGATATATTATCTCATGTGCATAAAAAGCTCTGGATTTGGTGACAGATAAGCTTGGTTCAAATTCTAGGTCTACCACTAACTACCTATGTGACCCGTGGTTTAATTTCTCTAAGCCCCAGTTTCTCCATTTGTAAAATGAAGGAGGTTAGATAATATGATCTCTTCTAACTCCAAATTCTATCATCTATCAACCAACAAACATTATGGAACACTGACTTTGTGCCAAGTGAGTTAGGGATAGAAAGACCAACAATGAAATAGTCCCTGATCCTCCTGGCAATCCCAAAGTAGTCATGGTCAGAATCATTCTCACAAGTTTATGTATAAAAAACAGAGTCTCAAAGAGACAAAATGGTTTGCCTAAGATCACATAGCTACCTGAATAGCAGTGCTAGGATTTGAATTCAGGACTTCCAATCCCATGTCCAGTACTTATTCCACTATATCACAATGCTTCATTAATCTTATTTACAATTGGTACCAGATTTTCCAGTGCCCAGAGGATCAAATCCCAACCCTGTTCCCCATCTGTGGCTACCATAATCTCCAGCTGATCAAATGATAGCTTCACCTAGCCTAGCATATCACCAATGTAGAAAACTTTGGGGAAAAGAATAGTTGCCCCCAACTGATACAAACTCCTCCTTTAGAGCAGAATAAGAAATTTTGATAATAGATTTTTCAAATAGAAAAGAATTGGCTGGGCAGCATCAGAAAATCTACATATAACCGTAATGAAGGCTTTATTTTTTAAAAAAAATAAAATTTATTGCTACTTCTTGGTTTTTTTCTATTACTTCCATTTCCAAACATATACCTCCCACTTGTCCTACCCTATGAGCCACGCTTTGTAACAAAATTTTTTTTAAAAGCTTTTCAGAAGATTAACCAACACATCAATCAAGTCTGACAGCATATGTGGTTCTATACTCATAGTTCCTGACTTCTGCAAAACAAACTAGGAGGGACATTTTTTTTTATCTCTTCTCCAAGGCTAAGCTTAGTCATTATAATTACAAACCACTCAACTTTGCTTTGTTGCCATTTTTTCCTCTTAATATCCCTACAGTCATTGTGACCAAGCTGCATACAATAGATTCAAATTTTTCATCTCTTCTTTTTCTGTTCTGCTTTGTATATGGAAATATTTTTATTCATCAAATTTAGAATTTTTTTTAAAAAGTCTTAAATCTTAATGTGATCAAAAAATTAATCACCTAGCTGCCAAAATGGGAATGAGTTACAAAGGACTTAACTAGACTTAATTTGCTATGAAACACAGTCTGTTGCTAGGCCTTTCTAGTTTGATTGGACCAGCCAAAACTGGCACCACTGGCAATTATTTCTAGCACCCAGGCTTGCCTCAAGACCACAATAAGGCATTATAGGAGGACTTAAGCAGAACATTTCAAGATGCTTTGCTAGAAAATACAGGGGGGAAAAACAGCCCCCCTGAGAGTCAGGCCTGGCCAGAAGTGCAATGTTTTCATCATAGAGAAAATAAGCTTGATTCAGTGAAAATATCCTGAAAAACATAAGCAGCTTTTAGATCACTGGTCACAAAGTACCTCAAGAGAGCCAAATCATGGAACGAATAAAATTAAATTAAATTAAAAAATAGGAAGCTGACAATAGAGAAACAATTCAATAAGGGTGTCAACTTAAAAGCTTTGCCATAATTATATTACTCAAACTTCTCGCCAGAAAATCAAAACACTATTCTACTGGGAAGGAAGGGAAATGTTAGGCACTAACCAAAAGCACCAGCAAGAGAAGACACTTTATCTCATCTTTTTTAGCAACTTGAGGAAGGATCCAGTAACTGGGATTAGTCATTTACTAGCAGGTAGGACACAAGTGAGGAAGGCAGCATGTTCTTACATATGTCACAGGAGGAATAACAACTCTCATTCCATCCCTCCCCCTGACTTAGGAAAAACCTCCTGGATGCTGGGGCATAAATACAAATTGTGATTTTAAAATGCAATTAGAGAGAGTCAAATACAATCAATAGAAAATTATACGTGCAATTGAGTTGCTGAAGCAAAAAGTGCTCCAAATTCACCTCCAGCCAATACCAGCCAGATTTCTATCCCCTTTCTTCTCCCCCTCTTGTCTGCATCTTGCCCTTTTGGGAGGAGATGAGGGAGGAAAACAGGAATAAAGATAATAATTCCTTCCCCTAAAAAAGTCAAGCTGTTCTACATTCTCACCCAACTCCCAGAGCTCCAATCTCCCTTAATACAGCATTAAAGTGTTAGAATTAGAAGGTCCTCCAGAGACTACTAGTCTGAAGTTCATATCATTTCAAAGCAAGACTGAGAGGTGGAAGAGATCATAGGGCTTGTCTTGTCCATCTTCCTCTTTTTTGCACATAAGGAAACTGAGGTCCTAAAGGGTTATATAACTTGCCCAAGAAACTGTTCTAGTTCAATCTCATTTTTTTGGAAGCCCAGAAGAGCAAAATGATTTGTCCAAGATTATATAAGCAAGACAATGAACTAGAATCCAGATCTCCTTTAGACATAGACCTGTGGAGCTGAAAGAGTCCTTGGTCCAAGAGCTGAAAGGGATCTTAGTCCTTCAGTAGGATTCTGACTTTTAGTGATCCTTCTCAGCTTTAACTTGTATGCAAATTTGCCTGCCACCTACACGCTATCCTTCCCAGCATCAAAAATAATATTTTTAAATGACAAAAGTTTTATATATGTCAGTGATAAAAATGTTAATCGGCATAGGGTCAACATAACAACATCAATAATAACATATATTATAGAAATTATTATTATGTAAATATATAATATATCCACATATTATATAAATTATTATATATAATATATACAAATTATTATTATATAAAATATATACTCATTTATGTAACTTTAAAGTTTGCAAAGCACTTTTATGTTATCTCATTTTATACTGACAACTCTGAAAAGTATATACTATTATTTTCCCCATTTCACAGATGAGAAAACTGAGGTAGAGAGACGTTAAGTGACTTGTCTAAGGTCTGTCAATCATTACTAAGTTCATTCATAGAAAGGCAAACAAAATTAGTCTGAATATGAGTGTTTATTTCTCTCAAAACTTGCAGAATATCCATATAGAGTTATGCATGGGAGCTCATTGTGAGATAATGAACAGACAAAGCAGACCTTATATCTTCAGAGCAATTCCCTCTCATCCCTCCCTCCCTTCCTGGCTCAAGATGCCTATGCCAACCAAAATTACGGTCTCCGTATGGTTAACCATGATATGAGCAAGGAATTTCTTAAATGAATAGGTTGTAAAAACAAGATAAGACAATTGACAAAGTAGTGTCAGTTGGAAATTATGATCCCAGGATATCTGAGTTTCCCCATAGCATATGTCCCTAGGATACCAACATGAAAAGAAGTTCCATTATTCTTGTTGCAGGCATCCTGTCACAAATAGGAAGAATACTCCTTGCCAGCCTTGTCTGGTCTTTGAAGTTGCTGACACAGGAAAGGGCATTTATAGAGCAAAGCAGTCATATTGATTAGTTCTGGTTTTGGCCCTTATTAGGGTTCAAAACAGTTTGGGGAGAGGTCACATAGCAAGTAAATTTCTGAAGCCATATCCAAGCTCAGGTCTTCCTGACTCCAGGTCTGTGGTTCCATCCACGTGACCACCTAGCTGCTTCCAATTGGCCCTGAACAATTAGTGGCTATTCCATTGGTCTAGCCATTCAACCAAGTCTGAATCCATCTAGCCTACAACTGTCCATATTTCCTGTAAGAATAGCATGAGTACTTTTCAAATGCTTTGCTAAAATCCAGTGAAATTATTATCTAAATGATCCCCCTGATTTACCAGTTTAGCAACCCTGTCAGTTGACAAAGTCACAAATAGACCATTTGTCCCAATTGCTTTTCTGAGAAGGAGTCAGGTCACAGTAAAACATGAAAGTCATCAAAAAAAAATTTGGAAAAGGAGCTTGTGAAGCCTTTGCCTAGTGGCAAGCTGATAGTTAGCTTCTTAGGGTAAGGAGTAGGAGTGGCGGTGATAAGAAGGTTGACTAATTAAGTAACTATTTTAACTAAACTTCCAAAATTCTCCTTTGTCTGATAGATCACCCTTATATTTTCCATGTTTTCAGGTATGATTTAAAAAGAATATGACTGTTCTTATTATTTCATTGATATAAAGAAATACTGTAAAAGCAAGCACCCCAACATACAGGAGGACCTGCTATACAGGTTCTTTGATCTGCATTACTAGAAGGAAAGTCAGCTTTCAAGGGATCAACAATCACTTTAACCAAGCACATGTATCATTCGCTTAGTTCAGGGGGAAAGGTCAGCACCCTGAACTTCAGAGAAAATATAGAGAAATCAAAATCAACAGACATGCTTCCAACTGTCTGACCATTACATAAATACATAGTGACCAGAGAGGGAAACACCAACATCTGGGTTTTCAGGGGGACGGGGGTACTCCGTAGTAGCTGCCCAGAGTCTCTACTGGCCAAAAAAACACTTCCAAAGTAAAACCTCACCTTCACAGCATTTAAACATTTTTTAGAGCCAGAGGGTATCACAACCTTGGAGAACCAGTGCCTCATTAGAAATTTAGCAAATGGTGTGGGCCTTCCTACAAATCTTCCCAGGTCCACTAATAGCTGGGGAAGATCTTCTTTAATCCCATTATTCAATCGGAGACATATGATCATACTAAAATAAAAACAGCAAAAGATCCTACTTTGCTTGCCATTACAAATGCAAGGTGAGGAAACTCCCTCAACTAGTATAATTTGTTCTCTGCACCTTATAATCATAGAGTTGGGGTGAGGAAATGAGAAGTTAAGTAACTTGCCCCGCAACACACAGGCAATATATGTCAACTTCAACTTAGATCCTCCTCATTCCAATTCCAGCTCTCTATTTATTACACCATGCTGTCTCTGCCATGACTAAAAGGACTATCTTAAGTAATAGTCCTTTTTCTAGTGTATGACTGGCGGATACCTGGCTAGGATTTCTATTTCTTGAGGAACCCCAACCATGCTCACTTCATTCCCAGCCCTACTCTCTCTCCAGACAGCTTTACCACTTTAGCCCTTTCTAACTCCCATTTATGTTTGCCTATTCTCCCCTGTTAGAATGTAAGCTCCTGGAAACCATCTTGTTTTCTTACATTTATATCCCCAACCTTTGGCATAGCACGTGGAATATGTGATGTGCTTAATAAATGCTTCATCTATCCATCTATCTTTGTTTAGTAATAATAGTTCAGATTTCTATTGTAATTTCTTTGCAGTGCTACTAAAAAGTAATGAAAACACCACTATCTCCATTTTACAGATGAGGAAACTGAGATGGGGGCAAGAGAATGAGTTCAGTTTTAAACATATTGAGATTAAGATGTCTATTGGACATACAATTCAAGATGTCTACTAGGCAGTTGGAGTTGTGAGGCTGAAGTTAGCAAAAAGGTTAGGACTGGATAAGTAAATTTGAGAATCATCAGCATAGCAATGCTCATTAGATCCATGGGGGCTGAAATTACCTAGTGAAATCTGTAGAGGGAAAAGAGAAGAGAGTACTAGACACAACCTGGTGGGACAGCCATGGTTAGCAGGCATAACCTGGATGAAGTTCCAACATAGGAGACTTCAAGGGAGTGTTCAGATGGGCAGGAAAAGAACTAGAAGAAATTACTGTCCCAAAAATCTCCAGTCAAAAGAATAGCAAGGTGATCGGTAGTGTCAAAGGCTGCAGACAGGTCAAGAAGGACGAGGATGGAGAGAAAGGCCATTGGATTTGATGATTAGCTTTGTAGAGAGCAGTTTTGGTTGAGAAACCACAATGTAGAAAGGTGAGAAAATGAGAAGAGAGGAAGTGAAAGCACCTATTGTAGATGGCTTTCTCAAGAAGTTTAGCTACAAAATGCAGGAAAGATATGGGATGATAGTAAGTGGAGATAAAAGGATCAGATAAAGGTTTGTTTGAGTATGGAGGAGAAATGGACGTGTTTGTAGAAAATAAGGAAGTAGTCAATGGGCAGGGAGAGACTGAAGATAAGGAAGAAAGCAGGGATGAGAGAAGGGACAATCTGATAGGGCCAGGATGGAAGGTTATCATTTCTGCGTGTAGACGAGTTGGCCTTAGCAAGGAGGAGTGCCTCCATACTGCATGTGGTGAAAGAGGAGATAGTTTCAGAGGATATCTGGGTGATATGAGTTAAAGAAAAGGGAGTTCTTAGCAAATGAACTCAATTTTTTCTATAAAATGTGAAGCAAGGTTCTCAGCTGGGAAGGTGGGGGAGATCCGAGGAGGGATGAAAAGTTTTGAAGAGCTACTGTGGTAAGTGGGATAGTGTGTGGTAAATGTGTTAAGTGGGATCAGGAGGTACAGAAAGATTGTCTTGCCTCAGGAAGGGCCCAGTTGAGATTATGTAACAAATTTGTAGTGGATCCAGTCAGTACAGTTTTGTGATTTTCTCCACCTCCTTTCAGCAACACATGTATAAGAGCACAGGCATCAGACAGTATGAGTGATCCAAGGCTGAAGCATATCACAGCATATGATAATGGGGCAAAGAAGTCAAGAAAAAAGGACAGTATGAAGTTGAACTAGTTCACCAAGAGGTCAAGATATGGGTAACGGCCTGGGGAAGAACTAAGAGGTCAAAATATTGGAGGTCATTGTGTAAACAAAAAGCAGTGCTTGATATTGGAAGGCAGAGACAGAGATGGAAATCCAACAGATTGTGATTAGAGATTGTGACAGAATGATTAATTGAGGCACAGAGTTCACCTGAACAGAAGGTAATGAAGGCACAATTCAATCGCAAAACCCAGAAGCATTTATTGAGCGAGTACACCACATGTGCATGTGGGGAACAGTAAACCTGGTCTGGTTGCTCTGAAGATTGGGCTTTGGGGAGTGGTTTATATGGTTTTACAACAAAAGGGAGTGGCAGAATAGGAGGAATACAGAATACTCAGAACCAGGATGTTTGTGCAAGCTCTGTCCAGGTTCACCTAGTGGACAATGCAAAGGATCAATCAAACTTGAGCAACATTGATTCTATCTCCTGATTGGCTGATCTCAATTCCCAGGTTATTTCAGGCTCTCCTGGAAAATAAGGGAACTCAGGCAAAACAAGGTGGTTAGTAAACACAATTTTCATTCCATTTCCACTTTAGAAAAGGAAATTTCACAGATCATGAACATGAAGGAGATACATTTATAAGTGATGACAAAATAAAATATATTACTCTCTATGTGACTGAGGTAAGATGAAGGATTAAGTCATGGAAAATGAATAAATTCAAGAACTAGGAAGTTAGGGTATTTGAGGGAGAGTCAATATATTGAAATCTCCTAGGATGATGACAAGAGTTGAGGAAGAAAAAAAGATTATGAGGCAATTACGGAATTCACGGGAGAAGAAAGGGGAATGTTCTGGAGGTCTGTAGACCAGATCTACCAGGATTTTGATTGGGTATGTGAGGTATATGTATATATATTAACTTCAGAGGGGAGGTTACTAAGTGACAGTAGTGAGGAAAGAAATTAGAAGTGGCAATAGAAAACAAAGATCACACTAAATTTGTGAGTTGTGGGTTATGAGGAATGAGTATAAGTGCAGTCATTACTAAAAAGGATAGACAAGGAAACTGTCATAAAGATGGAACCATGTCTGTGAGAGCCAGAAGATGGGAGGGGTAGGAAAGGCAAAGATTTAATATGAAAGCAAGTTTGTTGCCTATACATCTGGCATTCCAGAGGGCACAGTGGAAGAGGTGGGTGGCTTTTGGTTGGGATTTTGTGGGGGTGGGTTCATGGAAATGGGAATAAGGAATCAGGGAGTAAGAGGTAGGGAACAGGTTTTAGATAATGGCTGAAACCATTTGATCGGAATCATTAGGTTCAGAATTACTGGAATAGGGAGGGTATAACCAGGGGAGAATGTGTTAATCATTAAGTTCATTAAAAATGGTGATTTTTAAAACTCATAATATTATGATCCCTGTGGGGTGGGAGGAAAAGGAGGAGTCTTTTCAGAGTCATGGGCTGTTTAGGTGGAGAGTAAGAATTTGGAGCAGAGGGAGTGGTGATACTTTCCTTCCCCAAGGCAGGATACTAGGCTAGAAACTTGCATCTTTTTTCCAGAGACTGGAGGTCAGACAGAAGACTCCAGATGGTGTAGCAGAGAGCTCTCCCCCATCTGACTCCTAGCATTAGGGAGCAGAGTAGGATTCACTGAAGAGGGGAAAGCTCTTGAGGTCAGGTTGGGATACGTAGCTAACTTTTAATTTAAAAAATGTCCTGTGGAGAGGCAAATGGCATGAATAGTCAAGTCAATGATCTCCTTACTGTAATTTCCTACAATCCTGTATCGTAATGAACATCATACTACTCATTCATTTTCCTTTTGTTGTGGACCAATGTTCTTATTATCTCTGTTAACAAGATCAGTGTGCACTTTGCTTCACTGTTACCCAGTACTTTTCCTGGAAAAGAAGGAAAATGAGTGAAAACACTAGTCTTGGAGGCAGACCTGGTTCTGACACTTAGAGTATGACCCTGGGCAGATCACTCATTTGCCCTGAGTCTCATTTTCTTCTCTGTAAAATTTCATAGGGTTGTTGTGAAGAAGGTATTTTGCCAGCCTGAAAGTTTGTAAATGCGAGTAGAGCTTAAGCTTGAGGGCAGAGATTATCTCACTTCCCTTATACTTAGACTAGTATCTGGTAGTGAAATCTTAATAAATGATTGCTAAAGAATACTTTGACTGATTTTAAACTTTCAGTTATGTCACGCTCCTCAGAAAGCGAGGCACACTTACCGTCCATACAGCATGCTTTCCAATTTTCTGTGGCTTAGATGTGATTACTCGCAATGAAGATGTGAAAAATGATGCCACATCTTTTCATCTGAGGTTATAAAAAAAAAAATTAAGCCAGTTTAATTAAGGTGGGCCCAATGGGACCCCATCTTCAAACCACATGTAATTTGATGTTGAAAATTCAACCCAAAATCACTAGTTTCATCCACATACAACATAGTTCTTCCCACATTTCATTGCTAAATACCCTAAAAGATTTTTCAATTCCATTCAACAAATACTGAACATCTATTGTAATGGTGGTTCAATTGTAATTAATATTCAGCAAAAGTTTTTCTACATTCTCACATTCAATCCTCAACAAAACTCTGTAGGGAAGATACAACAGGTATTATAATTCCCATTTTGCAGTTGAGGAAACTGAGGTTCAAAAAGGTTATATGACTTATTCATGGCCACATAACTGATAAAAGTCAGAAGCAGGATCCAAACCTTACTTCAAGTGCTAGATTTTTTTTTCTCTCTCCCATGCTGCCTCTGTTATATGCAAGGCACTGGACAAGGTTCTTTAAGGTAGACAATCATGAACAGTCGGTCATGTTTGCCTTCAGGGACATACAAGTTAGTAGGGGAGAGAAATGTGGACATGATAATATTACTAGGTGGCATTTACATGATGCTTTAAGAGTCACAAAGTGCTTTACAAATATTAACTCATTCGATCCTCACGACAGTCTTGCCAGGTAGTTGCTGTTTGCCTTGATTTTTACAGACAAGGAAATGAAAGTGAAGCGACTTGCTGAAGGTTATACAGCTAGTAAGCATGTGAGATAGAATTTAAAATCAGTTTTCCTGATTCCAAGTCCTGAACTCTATCCAATGATGCACTTAACTGCCTATAATGAAACTATAATACAAGGAATCAATAGATCAATCAACAAACAGTTATTAAGCATGTTGCCAGGTTGTGTGCTGGCTGATGGGGATACAAATACAAAAGCGAGACAGTTTCAGACTTCAGGTAGCTTACAGGTTGGTGAAGGAGAAAAGATCTGAAAAAACAATTTTTATACAAGGAATAAATTAATCAACCAAGTAGCATTTTTTAAACACCTACTATGTTCTGGATAATGTGCTAGGCACCAGATGTACACATACAATAGTGTACCGATTCCTACCCTAAAGTTGCTTCTATTCTGTCAAAAGAAAGAACATAAAAGTACAATAGCAAATTGCTATGAAAACTCAGAGGACAAGGGAAAGGCACAGAGTTGGGGAACCTAAGAGATCATCTAATCTAACCTCCTCATTTTCCAAAAAGAGAAATTGAAGCCCAGAAAAGGAAAATAATTTTCCTGATTTTACACAACTGGTGACAGGACAGGGGCTAGAGCAAAGATCCCTTGAATTCTAACCTTAGTAGGCTTTCCACTGTACCACAGACATCCTTAGGGAAGCCTTCAATTATATAACAAACCTTAAGCAGACAGATATGGTCTGTTTCTACTTATTGAAACTGTAACTTTTGAAGACACCCTCTATCCTTATAAACTCCACCTTCCTACAGTGTTACTATATATTTGTACAATTTAACATTATCTAAATAATCATTTTGTGTGGACTGACTCTTTGAGGACCAATAAATACCAAGCACAGATGTCTACTATTTGTTTTCCTTTCTTTATGAGCCAAGATCACAGCCAAGACTGACTTCTCATTTTATTTTCCAAATGCAGATACAGTACTAAACTTCAGGCTTTCCCAAATGCTGGATTTGCTTGTACTGCTCTTTTGTTGGTGAGCTCTAACGTTCAGCTGCATTTGCAGCTTTGAGATTTATCAATATTTTTCTTGATCTTGACAGTAGCTAGAAGGTAAGGGAGGAGGAAGGGGATGATACCAAAAGTAAAATCTCCTAATGACAGTTATCAAGGGTGAGTGTGGGTATGGCAGGTTACGTGGAGCAGTTCACTGGATTTTGAACCAGAACGCCTGAGGATGAATCCTGGCTTTTCTGTTTGCTCTCTCTGTGACCTTGGACCTGTGATCTTCCTCTTGGGGCCTCAGTTTCTTCACATGTAAAACATGGATGTTGGGTTAGATGACCTCTAAGGTACCTTCCAGTTCTAAATTCATGACAGTTTAAAAGAAAAAAAATACAAGAAAAATCAACAGTACATGAGAGTCAATGCTGCTTATAACACTTAAAAAATCAGGCACCAACTGAAGACTATTTTAGAGCTCCCTGTGAATTTCTTTTGGCAGTTCCAAGAAAAAGACACTGTCCCTGCTGAAAGGATGTTCTCACAAGAAGTGATATTTGGAGAAAGTGGAGGGCCCTCCCTTCACCATTATGATTTGGAGCCTACCTTAAGTAACAACTATTGTGATTTGAATAACTACTGTAAGTCCCTTTGCTGGTACTGCTCCAACACCACTCATGAAAGGACCTTCGAAACACAAAAGCTATGACTGTCAGTTATGGATTTGATGAGTCTTAAGCTGACCTAGGCATTTTCAGTGGTTGTCTCCCACATATGGAGACAATCACAAGGGTTCCACCTCTGCATTCCAAACCATAACCTTCCATCTCTTCCTGTGCTTCAGCCCTCCCAAATCTGTTCTTTGTCCTCATTGAGAATTACTGTCACTCAACTCTACCCTGCTTTCCCAGGCCATCACCTTGTTCTGGCCTCATTTTCCTCTTTGCAAAATCCTGATGTCATAGTGAACCAGTTGAATGGTCTTTTGTTCTCTTTCCTTGAACCCTCCTACCTTGTCCTTCTGTTGCCCAGCCCTAACAGAGTTAGTCACTAACTACCTACTCTACTCCTACATACATGCTGCCAAGTACTGGTAGGGGAAGTTCTGACTGGGTCAGCTACCAACCTGGGCTATGTAATCTTGGATGGAACCTCCCTGTTGCATCTTTTATGCATCCCTGATTGACCCTCCATCCCACTCCCAAATCCTTCCTTTACTCCTCTAAGCACCTATGCCACCTGTTACCCACTCATTCTCCACAAAGAACTTCAGTTCATACTTTTAATGGTAATTTATATAGGAAGATCTTTCCCATTCATTAATAGGTCCATGTGACCTCACAGAAGTCTGAATCACATGGAGCCTGTGGTAGGAGGAGTTTGCTGAATGGGGGAATGAGAAGAGTAGAACAGGAAGAGGCAGAGCCAGAGCAGAGCTGAGAGGAAATTTAGTCATGAGAACAGTTAGAGCTAGGAAAGATGCAGGCAAGCAGGTAGCTGGCTAGTGTGAGTGAAAGAACTGGTTAATGGAGTTGGTTTATGGTTCCCTGTTCGGCCTTGAGGCCGAAGGGCTACTTGAGTCTTTCCTTACCTGTCACAGGTCTTCAGCTGGCCAAACAGGATAAACGTATGAGAGAAGAGACTTTCCAGAGTCAAACAAGGGTTAGGCTTTATTCAGAGTCTTGGTTACATGTGCAGGGTGAATTCTTCCTCAGGAGAGAGGAATCCTCCTCCTCCCAAGGAGGCAAAGATCATACAGCAAGAGAATGGGAGTGGGAGAAGAGAAGGACCCTCTGCCCTCTAAAGGCCCTTCAGCCCAAAGAGCACCTTCAGGCTTTCCTGACCCTACTTAAGCTCTCCCGCCACATAGTTTGCACGTGAATACCGTGCGTGCTCTCAGCCTTTTGTTAGTCAACAACAGGTGTGCTCAGACCCCGGGCCAATCTCAAGGGTGGGATGCTCTCCCCAGCACGTATCCCACGGAGAAGAGGTGGAGATGCACGAGATAGCCCGTATCTCACGCCTCAATTCCCAGCTGTTCCCTGGGGGGCCTCATGAGAACTCTGAGGTTAGAAGTCCTCACTTTTACCTGCCCGAGACTGTCCACATGAAACTGAGCTTACACCCCCAACAGTTCCCTAGCAAAGGGAAGGATTGGAGATGGTGTTTTCCTCTCTATTGTTATTGTGTATAGATTTTTGTTACTATGATGGGTTTGGCTTTCTGGTATCTGAATAAATGTTCTGGTTATATCTTCCATGTGGAGAGTCCGTTGTATTTCGTGATTCAGAATTGCACCAAGATATTCACAGCTGCCACTGGCACTGCAAATATCACTTTGGCGCTACAATACTTCACTGAAAAAAAAAAATAGAGGACACCTATCACCTCTCATCAATCCCAATTCCAAAAATATCACCTCCTACTTTCCTTTGTTCCTACAATAAAAATAATAATGTACAAATATTGACACATCACTTCAAGGTTTGAAAATAAAATATTTATAAATATTATCTGATTATCTTCACAACCATCCTAGGAGGTAGGTGCTATTGTTATCCCCATTTGATAGATGAGGAAATTCAGACAAACAGAAATTTAGTGAATTTCCCAGGATTGCTTAGCTAGTCAGTGCCAGGTATCAGAGGTTGGTTTGGAACTCAGGTCTTCCTGACGTTAGGTCCATTGCTCTATTCATTGTGCCACCAGAGCTACAGACAAAGATCTGGCACCTGCCCAGACCAGCTGACATGGCATCTCTCCATATGAAGAACACTACGAATCAGCTTCTAGGAGAGCTGTGATACTGTGTAAGGGAAGGATCACAGAGAGACCAGACCATGTCTAGACATTCTACAACCGGATCTATTTGACTGGCCTCTTGGTTTGGGAGGATCATTTTTATATTAGTTGAGTAGCCAGAATTGTCTTCTTTTTCAAAAAAGGCCTCTCAGCTTCAGCTACCTCTCCTTGCTATTCATTGCTTAATTGTTTTCACATTCACTCTGGTGGGGCGACAGTATCCAGGGGAGAAACCATGCAATAAATGCAGGGGCTGAAGGGCCTTCCCTCCTGAGGCTATTATCATTCAGTTGTATCCAACTCTTTGTAATCCCATTTGGGGTTTTCTTGGCAAAGATCCTGGAGTGGTTTGCCATTTCCTTCTCCAGCTCATTTTACAGATGAGAAACTGAGGCACACAGAATTAAGTGACTTAACCGGGGTCACACAGTTAGTAACTGTCTGAGGCTGAGTTTGAACTCAGTCTTCCTGACTCCAGGCCTGGCACTCTATGTACTGAACCACCTAGCTGCCATCTAAGGCCATATGACCCACAAAAAACATAGATGACCCTTGGCCTTTCACTTGTTCTTTTCTGTTCTAGCTACAGGAAGTGAAGTCTCAGACCTAGGGAATTTCAAAGGCCAAGAGCTCAAGCCTTGGGAATCCAGTCAGAATCCAGGCCAGGTTCATGATGCCCCAAAGGCAAAGGAGTGATCTTGGGACTCCAGTTCAGGGCATGATTCATCCAGAGTTTATGCCACATTTGGACATGAACTTGGTGGGACCAATACCACATAAGAACTGAGCTACTATATTCTGAGTCTGATCTTCCTCCCTTTCCTCACACCTGAGGTGATATAGGGTAGCTTCCCTAAAGTATTGGGGGAATGTTGCTTTTTTTTCTTGTTCATTGCTTGTTTTTGCTTTTGCTATATCTGTGAAATAATCTGGGATCCCTCTAAGTCCCTACTGATTTTGTCTGTGGAGCTGTCTTGCCTTACGCAGAGTCAGGTGGGCAGTCTGCCCTCAGGAGTCTTCCCCTCCAATCCTACCCACATATTCTAGCTGGCTATAACTCTATCAAAGAAAAATCAACTTGACTTTTTTTCCTTTGAATTTTCTGTTGACTTTATGTTTGTATGTGGCCTTGGGACATTAGCTGATATAGGGAACTAGGGACATGGTAGATAGGAGACCAGACTTGCAGTCTGAGAGGCTTGAGTTTGAGTGCTGTCTCAGATACTGACTAGCTATTTCATTTGACTTTTGCCCATTGAATTGGGCAAGTCATTTAACTACTCTCAACCTCAGTTTTGTTATGTGTAAAATGGGGATAGCACCTACTTCATGGGATTATTATAAGGATTTAAAGAGATAGCATAAGATACTATACCAGTTATTATTGCTAATCTACAAGGGAAGCAAAAAAATTAAAATTTTGCATTTCAGATGTATCTTAGCTTACCAGTCCTTAAACTTTACCACTAGCCCTTCTTGGCAAAGCATGAGGCTAAAGGAACAGGGTACATTTGGAAAGATGCTTTTTAGCCAAAGACATGAGGCCAAAAAGGTTGTTCTAGACAGAAAAAGAGCCCTTTGCAGTGGTTGTATTGTTAAAGCAAAATCTATTTGTTAATGCTTTAAATTAAATTTATTTAAGTTTTGGTTTCTTTAGATTGGTGAAGTAAAATAATATCCTTTTAGGAGTGTTTAATAAATGTTTACCTTTAAAAAATTCAACCTAAAATTCTCTTGGGTGCTTATCTTAATGAAATGTGCTGCGCACACCTATGCTATTAGGTGTGTGTGTGTGTGTGTGTGTGTGTGTGTGTGTGTGTGTGTGTGTGTGATTGTATCAATTCCTGTGGAGTTAAGTATCATCTCCATGCAAATCACTACTAGATCCATATATCTAGGCCTAGTCTCTGACTTGAATTCTATTCTGGTATCACTAATTACCTATTAGACATCTCCAACTGTATATATTGTAGCCATCTCAAACTTAACATGTCCCACTGCCATCTAAGAGTCATGGGACTTTTCCCTTTGACTTAAAGCTGAAACCTACTCTTTTATAGCAGAAACTTCTTGAGAACAAGAACTGTTTTGCTTTTCTAGCACAGTAAGCATGTAGTAAGCACTAAATCATTTTTCACTCATTCATTATAAAACAGAACTCATTTCTCCACCTTTCTTCCTAATTTTCCTATTTCTGTTAAAGGCACCATCCATGGGAGGTAGAGCCAAGATGGTGGAGTAGGACAGACCTGTAAAAGCTCCCTTCCATAGCCCATAAAATACCTGTAAAAAATGACTATAAACAAATTCTATAGCAGCAGAAGCCACAAAATGACAGAATGAAAGAGATCTGCAGACCAAAACAGCCTGGAAGGCTGACAGGAAAGGTCTATCACACCAGGCATGGAATGGACAGAATGGGAACAGGCTTCAGGGGGCAGAATCTCCAGCAGTAGCTACAGTTCCCAGATTGCTCAACCCACAAACACCAAAGACAGCCTCAAAGATCAGTGAGAAAGTTCTTTTACCAGGGTGAGAAGGGAACAGAGTCTGACCCTGCCAGAAACAGCCATTGCAGTGGCAGTGTCCATTTTTGGAGCCCTTGGCCAAGGCCCCTGGGGGAATTGAGCAGCTGATCCAAATCTCAGCCCTGAGTGACTCTCCTGGGTTGAAGAAGAGTGCTGGTGTGGTGGAGCTGGAGGCAGTTATGGAGAGTGAATTGTACTTGTAGATCCTGGGCAGAACAGAGTGCTTGTGGTTGCTCACAGACAAGAGTGCAGGCCAGGAGAGAAGTAAACTCCTCTCCCTTGATTGTGCCACCTTGGAGGAACTGAGAAGTTACAGGTCCCCAGAGCATACCCTCCTCTTGACAAAGGACTCAAAAGTCAAGTAACTGGATGGGAAAATGCCCAAAAAAGGGAAAAGAATAACGCTATAGAAGGTTACTTTCTTGGTAAACAGATATTTTCTTCCATCTTTTCAGATGAGGAAGAACAATGCATACCATCAGAGGAAGATCTAAAAGTCAAGGCTTCTGTATCCAAAACCTTGAAAATAAAAATGCAATGGTCTCAGGCCATGGAAGAGCTCAAAAAGGATTTTGAAAATCAAATAAGAGAGATGGAGGAAAAATTGGGAAGAGAAATGAGAGCGATGCAAGAAAATCATGAAAAGCAAGTCAACAGCTTGCTAAAGGAGACCCAAAAAAATGCTGAAGAAAATAAAACCTTTGAAAATAGGCTAACTCAATTGGCAAAAGAGATCCAAAAAGCCAATGAGAAGAAGAATGCTTTAAAAAGCAGAATTAGCCAAATGGAAAAGGAGGTTCAAAGGCTCACTGAAGAAAATAGTTCTTTAAAAATTATAATGGAGCAGATGGAAGCTAATGACTTTATGAGAAACCAAGAAATTACAAAACAAAACCAAAAGAATGAAAAAGTAGAAGATAACATGAAGTTTCTCATTGGAAAAACAACTGACCTGGAAAATATATCCAGGAGAGACAATTTAAAAATTAAGGCACCATTCATTTATCCAGTTCACAGCTTCAGTTATCTTCAAGCTCACCTCTCCCTAGCCCTCAGCAATCTAATCAATGGCCAAATCTAATTATTTCTACTATCCCAATAAATATCACATCTCTTTTGATCACTCATATGGCCATCACCCTAGAAGAGACCCTCACTGCCTCTTACCTGGGATACTGCAATAGCCTCCTAATTGGTTTTCCAATCCATCCTCTCCAATCTCTAATCCACCCTCCACATAGCTGCCAAAGTAGTATTTCCAAAGCACAGGTCTGACCAGGTCACTTCCTGGCTCAAGAAGCTCCAGTGGCATCCTCTTGCACTGTGGTTAATGTACAAACTCCTCTGTTTGGCTTCAAAACCCTCTACAATTTGGCTCCAGCATGCTTTTCCAGGCTTTTTTACATCTTTCTTTCAGGTACATATGAAGTATACTTCAACCAAAACAGTCTGACAGCTGCTCCCTACATAGGGGAGCATCCTCAGCCCTGTGCCTTTCCCAAGCTGTCCTCCATGTCTAAAGTCCTCCATGTCTTCTCACCTCTGCTCCTTAAAATCCCCAGCTTGCTTCAAAGCTCAATTCAAGCACCAACTCCAATAGAAATCCTATCATGGTCCCACCAGCTGCTAGATTCCTCAACCTGGACTGTATCTTTTCCTAATTTTTTTTGTGGTCCTAATCAATGATGTCATTAGTATAAAGAGTTCTCTGGTAAGGAAACTCCTCTTACAAATGCAGATTGGCAACTTTACTGGAACTTTTAGTCTTAGAGAGTGAGTTTATCCACATATGTAATAAAATTTTCTATGTGCATATTGTTTCCATATGCATATTGGAATATAAACTCCTTGAGGACATGAACTGTTTTGTTTTTATCTTTGTGTTCCAACTTAGTGAAGTGATTGACACATAATAGGCAGAAAGAAATGGAGGAACAAAGGAGAGATGGATTTAATTCTCCCCATTTCACAAATGGGAAAACTGAGGTTCTATAATCATACACTAGGATTTAATCCTGGGTTTGCAGAATTGGCATCATTAAACTACACAGTACTGTTTTATAGATGAGATTGTACTATTACAAAAGCCTTTTCATTGTTCATTAATTTCAAATCCACTGGGCTCAAATCCCAGATTAATCTGCTTTATACCAAATTCCACTCTGTAGCAAATAATTATAGCAAGGTACATGATAATTGGGAAAGTGAGGGGCAATCTTTCCCTAACACATAATCGTTGCCCAAGTAGGTGTTTTGGTAGGATTAGTATCATGGAAAGAACCCTGGACTTGGCAGAAGAAGACCTGGTTTTGAATATTTGAACTGACAACCTCACTTAGCTGCGATGAAAACCAAATGTCATAATAGATATAAAAGCTCTCTCTAAGTTACAGAGCACATACAAGGCAAGGAATTCATGAGACCATAATTTAGAGCTGTCAGAGATCTCAGAAGTCATGTAGTCCAATTCTCTTACAGAATGACAACCTAGCCCAACTCAAAAAGAATCCCCATTATAAACATTCCAGACAAATAGTCATCTGGCCTCTTCTTGAAGATTTCCAGTGAGGAGAAACCCATCACCTCCCAGGACACCCTTTCCACTTCTGCAGTTTGAATGGCTAAGAAGTTCCTCATGACATTGAGCCTTAATTCATGTCCTTGCTTTTGTTTATGCCCCGTGGGACCAAGAAGAACATGCTTAATCACTTCCACATGAATAGAATTTCTTCTTCTCCAGACCATTAGAACATCAACATCCTGTTTGTCTTTCTGGATGCTCTCTGGTTTGTTAATGTTCTTCTTAAACTATGGTGCCCCAAGCTGAATACAATGCATTAGATGTGGTCAATGTATAGAGGAGATAGCCAGGTACAGTAGGAAGGCAATATTATGTAATGGAATAAGACTCTGTTCCAGAACTAAGATAACTGGCTTATAGCACAACCTCTACCACTCACTGTGTGATGTTGGGCAAGTCACCATACTACTTTTGGCCTTAATTTCCTTGTTCTTATGATGACAAGCTGAACAGAATTATTTTTAAGTTTCCTTCCAGCTCCAAAACTCTATCAGTTTCCTTATCTGTAAAACGGGGATAGCATTTTGTACTATCTTACAAGGTTTGAGCAAACTGACCCAGAGAGCTAATATGACATGCTAAAGGTCATACAGAGAGTAAGTCTTAGAGCTAGGAGGCAAATCAAGGTACTCTGAGTCCAAATCTACTACATCATGCTGCCCTTCTATTATTTTAACTAAAAGTCTTCTAATTGTTCCTTCTATATAACATTCCACCTCCTAACTCTATGAATTTTTATTAGCTATTCATCTGCTGCAGGAGATCTTATTTGATTGCTTTTCCACCAGTGCCTTTCCTCTGAGATTACCTTCCTTGAATGCTATGTTTATTGATGCTGTTCGGCCTAGAGGCCAATGAGCTACCCGAGTTTGCTTACCTTTTCACTGGTTTTCGGTGGCCAACTGGATAAACGTATTGAGAGAAGAGACTTCTCAGAGTCAAACAAAGGTTAGGCTTTATTCAGGGTCTTAGTTACTATCCATATGCAAGGTGAGTTCTTCCTTAGGTGAGAGGAATCCTCCTCCTCCCAAGGGGCAAGGATCATACAGCAAGAGGATGGGAGTGGAAGAGGGGAGGGACCCTCTTCCCTCTAAGGGCCCCTGCAGCAAGAAGAGCCCCCGGAGGGGACTCCGCATCCAGAAGAGGGCCTTTAGGCTTTCCTGTCCCTACTTAAACTCTCCCGCCACATAGTTTGCACGTGAATACCGTGCGTGCTCTCAGCCCCTAGCTAATTAACAACAGGTGTGCTCAGACCACAGACCAATCTCAAGGGTGGGATGCTCTCCCCAGCAAGTTTCCCACTGAGAAGAGGTGGAAATGCACGAGATAGCCCGTGTTTCACACCTCAGTTCCCAGCTGTTCCCTGCGGGGCCTCGTGAGAACTCTGAGGTTTAGAGGTCCTCACTTTTACCTGCCCGAGACTGTCCACATGAAAACTGAGCTTACACCCCCAACAGATGCAATTAAAATTAAGGTAAACTGAGGCACAAATTCCATGCATTATCATTTATTAGTAGAGCATGAATCTACTAACAAAATTGAGCAATGGTTACCTCAGTAGTGGTCAAAGACTTCAAGTGAGGGATAACAAGGTATTTTGTCACCATTAAGAAGATGGAAAGAAGATTCTGAGAAGATGGCAGAGTAGGTCAGAAAACTTTTGACTCTCCAAACTTCCTCCACAAAAAAAAACCAGAGCATTGTCTCAGAGAAGCAGAAATAAACATGGGGTAAATAAAGCAGTTGTCCTCCTAAGACAATTTGAGCTGACCCCAAGAAAGACCCAACCTCTAGGAGCAAAGGTTAGGCCTGAGTGAAATGCAAACCCTCCAGGTCAACTTGGCAGAATTAACAAACAATAAGCCCTGGGGGCAGCTAAATTGAGACGCAGCCTTAGAAACTTTCATTTCACACAGTGTGGGGGTCTGATGTCTGAGTAAAAGAAGACTGAAGGACCTGGAGAAGACTGAAGGATCTTCCACTCTTGAGGGACATAAAGCTCAGTTCTGCTAACCAAATGTGTTCCAAGGTGTGGCCACAGGGCAAAGGAGCTAGCACACATATGGTAAATGCAGTAGTGAGGGACAAGGATCTTGTTGGCTGTGGTCACTTACAGGAGAGCAGAGTCCCTGGTTTCAGTTCCAGGGCAGAGAGAACGGCAATAGTTTGCAGACACTAGTTTGCAGCCACTGAGGAACCACAGGGAGCAAGATCATTTACAGGACAGTGTGACTGGGGGCCAAAGCAGTGGCTTAGGAGTGGAGAGGAGAGCCCAAGTTTGGGCCCCAAGACAGACCTCAGAAACTAACAGTCTGAAGGACCTGAGACTTAGGGCATCATTCTCCATACATTGGGACTACAACTTGATCACACTAATAACTGCTAAAAACAAAATAAAACAACAATAATGATTAATTAAGATGAGTAAGTAAAGGAGACAGTACTCAACTACTATGGGGATAGAGAAGATCTGGGTTCATATCCAGAGGAAGATAATGGGACTGAAAAAGGTACTCCTTTTCCAAAGACAAAAGTCAAATGGTCCCAAACACAAAAAGAGTTCTTAAAAATCAAATAAGAGAGATTGAGGAAAAATTAGGGAAAAAAATAAGAACAATCCAAGAAAATTATGAAAAGAAAGTCAATCAACTTGAAATAAAGAATCAAAAACTTAAGGAAGAAAATAATTCCATGGAAACTAGAATTGGGCAAGGAGAAACTAACGATATTCTAAGATACCTAGTGCTAGTGATAAACTTGACACGCAAAAAAAGGCATCAAGAAAAATTTATTAAAAATGGAGTTCAGAGGAAGGAAGGCCTTCTACTTTCCTTCCCCTAAAGGAACAGATAGTTTCCAGCACAGCAACCAGAAGGACCACAACCAGGTCAGGATGAGACACGGACCCTTACAGAATTCTGAGCTTTGGATTTCCTACAATATCGTCCCCTGGCCATGTGACTTCATGTTTTCCTCTGATAGGCTTTCTCTCAAACAACCTATTGAGCATGCATAGCAGTTTTCTGACCTTCACTTCACTGTACTAGGTCACAGTCCCCCCATCAAAGTGTGGAAATAAAACTGACTTCCTGTTTTCCCACACCTAGAAATCATAAAACAAAAGCAAAAGAATGAAAAAATAGAAGAGAAAGTGAAACATCTCATCAGACAAACAACTGATCTAGAGAATAGATGGAGGAGAAATAATATGAGAATAAGCTACCTGAAAATTATAATTAAAAAAAGAATCTTGATACAATATTACAAGAAATATCTAGGAAAATTGCCCTGAGGTTCTAAAACAAGAAGGCAAAGCAGAAAAAGAAAAAAAAATCCACCAATCACCATCTGAAAGAGATCTCAGGATGAAAACACAAAAATGTCAAAGCTCCCAGGTTAAAAAGAAAACACTGGAAGTAACAAGAAAAAAAAAACAATTTAAATATCATGGAATTACAGTCAGGATTACACAAGACCTAGCAGCTACTACATTGAAGGACCATGGGTCTTGGAATACTATATTCCATACAGCAAAACAGCGAGGGTTACAACCAAGGGCATTTTACCCAGTAAAGTTAAGTACAGTCCTGAAGGGGGTGAATGGGAACAGATTTAGTGAAGACTTCTCAGGAATATGGAGCCTTCTTCCTGGAGTGGAAGAGACCTTAGGCCCAGGTTTCCATTCCTCCAGAGTCGGGTGATTTCCATATAAGGCTATGTATTACTTTAGGATCAATGATTGGATATGACTCACTAACTCCTCAATACCTAATTTGCGTATGCGCACACAGTCTGCAGTCCTCACACAGGTCCACCTGATTTGCATACATTCTCAATGCCCAATTTGGATGAGTTGTCAATGCTTCATTTGCATATATTTTCAATGCATAATTTGCATATAATGATGTGTATTTTCGCAGACTTTGTAACATCCAGGGAAGTGGAAAATTTGAACCGGGTTTCAAAAAGGATTTGTTAGATTTTCCGCCTAGAATGTAAGAGCTTGCTTCTCAGCCAATGAGAATAATGGTCAGCGGTGGGAGGGGCATTTTCGCATCAGGGTCTATATTAATTGCCATTCTGCTTCTGTAAGGTACCTCCCTACTCCAGCTTTACTGGTGAAGGGACTGCGTGGTTTCTCCCGAGAACTGAATAAAGGAGATTTTTCTGTTTTTACCTTGAGACAGCCTCTGAGCAGTCAATTTGAGTAAGGGGGGTTCCTGCTTTCCCCCACACATACAAGGGGGAAAAATGGACACAATGAACTGAAAGACTTGCGGGGGGGGGGGGGGTTGTTTGTTTGTTTTAATTTATTTAACTTTTAACATTCATTTTCAGAAAATTTTGGGTTCCAAATTTTCTCCCCATTTGTCCCCTCCTCCCACCCCAAAACACGGAGCATTCTGATTGCCCCTATCACCAATCTTCCCTCTCTTCTTTCATCCCTCCCTTCCCTTGTCCCCATCTTCTCTTTTGTCCTGTAGGACCAGATAACTTTCTGTACCCCATTACCTGTATTTCTTATTTCCTAGTAGCAAGAACAGTACTTGACAGTTGTTCCTATAACTTTGAGTTGCAACTTCTCTTCATCCCTCCCTCCCCACCCATTCTCTTTGGGAAGGCAAGCAATTCAATATAGGCCATATCTGCGTAGTTTTGCAAATGACATCCATAATAGTCATGTTGTGTAAGACTAACTATATTTCCCTCCATCCTATCCTGCCCCCAATTACTTCTATTATCTCTTTTAATCCTGTGACTCCCCAAGGGTGTTGACTTCAGATTGCTCCCTCCTCCCATTGCCCTCCCTTCCATCATCCCCCCCCCACCCTTCTAATCCCCTTCTCCCCCACTTTCCTGTATTGTAAGATAGGTTTTCATACCAAAATGAGTGTACATTTTATTCCTTCCTTTAGTCGAAAGTGATGAGAATAAACTTCATGTTTTTCTCTCATCTCCCCTTTTTTTCCCTCCACTAAAAAGTCTTTTGCTTGCCTCTTTTATGAGAGATAATTTGCCCCATTCCATTTCTCCCTTTCTCTTCCCAATATATTTCTCTCTCACCCCTTAATTTCATTTTTTTAAGATATGATCCCATCCTCTTCAATTCACTCTGTGCTCTCTGTCTCTGTGTGTGTGTGTGTGTGTAATCCCACCCACTACCCAGATACTGAAAAGTTTCAAGAGTTACAAATATTGTCTTTCCATGTAGGAATGTTAATAGTTCAACTTTAGTAAGTCCCTTATGACTTCTCTTTGGTGTTTACCTTTTCATGCTTCTCTTCATTCTTGTGTTTGAAAGTCAAATTTTCTTTTCAGCTCTGGTCTTTTCATCAAGAATGCTTGAAAGTCCTCTATTTCATTGAAAGACCATTTTTTCCTCTGAAGTATTATACTCAGTTTTGCTGGGTAGGTGATTCTTGGTTTTAGTCCTAGTTCCTTTGACTTCATATTCCACTTTGACTATCATATTCCACGCCCTTCAATCCCTTAATGTAGAAGCTGCTAGATCTTGTGTTATCCTGATTGTATTTCCACAATACTTGAATTGTTTCTTTCTAGCTGCTTGCAATATTTTCTCCCCGACCAGGGAACTCTGGAATTTGGCCACAATGTTCCTAGGAGTTTCTTTTCTTGGATTTCTTTCAGGCGGGGATCAGTGGATTCCTTGAATACTTATTTTGCCCTCTGGTTCTAGAATCTCAGGGCAGTTTTCCATGATAATTTCATGAAAGATGATGTCTAGGCTCTTTTTTGATCATGGCTTTCAGGTAGTCCCATAATTTTTAAGTTGTCTCTCCTGGATCTATTTTCCAGGTCAGTTGTTTTTACCAATGAGATATTTCACATTATCTTCCATTTTTTCATTCTTTTGGTTTTGTTTTGTGATTTCTTGGTTTCTCATAAAGTCATTAGCCTCCATCTGTTCCATTCTAATTTTGAAAGAACTATTTTCTTCAGTGAGCTTTTGAACCTCCTTTTCCATTTGGCTAATTCTGCTTTTTAAAGCATTCTTCTCCTCATTGGCTTTTTGAACCCCTTTTGCCAATTGAGTTAGCCTATTTTTCAAGGTGTTATTTTCTTCAGCATTTTTTTGGGTCTCCTTTAGCAAGCTGTTCACTTGTTTTTCATGCTTTTCTTGCATCTCTCTCATTTCTCTTCCCAGTTTTTCCTCCACCTCTCTAACTTGATTTTCAAAATCCTTTTTGAGCTCTTACATGGCCTGAGCCCATTGAATATTTATTTTGGATGTTTGGGATACAGAAGCCTTGATTTCTATGTCTTTCCCTGATGGTAAGCATTGTTCTTCCTCCTCTGAAAGGAAGGGAGGAGATATCTGTTCAGCAAGAAAGTAACCATCTATGGTCTTATTTTTTCCCCCCTTTTCTGGGCATTTTCCCAGCCAGTTACTTGACTTCTGAGTGTCCTCTCCACACCCACCTCGACTCTAGATCTGCCCAGCCATCGCTTAGGGGCTGAGATTCAAATGCTGCTTCCCAGCCTCAGGGCTTTTGGCAGGGGCAGGGCTGCTATTCAGTGTGAGATTAAGTTCAGGTGCTCAGGGTGGGGGCAGGGCTGCCACACGGAGCTCAGTTCCCTCAGGTGGTTTATGCTGATACCTTCAACAATGGATCCAAGCTCCTGCCTGCTTTGGGAGCCCCTGTCTGCTGCACCTCCACTGCTGCCTCCTGAGGGGGCCTGAGTTTTGGAGACACCTCAATCCCCTCTTGGCCTGCTGAAAAGACCCTCTCACTGACCTTTAGCACCTGTGGATGGAGGGACCTGCGCTGCTGGAGATTCTGTCCCTGAAGCCTGCTCAGAACTGCTCGTCTCTGTGCCGAGGGGCCAAGGCAGGGCTGGGCTCTGCTCTGGGTCTGGTGTGCAACGGACCTTTGGTGTAGGTTTTTCAGGTCTCTCTGGAACAGAAATCTCCTCCACTCTGTTGTTCTGTGGCTTCTGCTACTCCAGATTTTGTTGGGAGTTCTTATTTACAGGTATTTTATGGGCTGTGGGTTGGGAGCTAGCATATGTGTGTCTTTCTACTCCCCCATCTTCAAGACTTGCAGGTTTTTAAAACTTAAGGGAAAATTTAACATATAACATCCAGGAGAAATATAAGGTAAACATTAAAACCAATTATAAGAGACTCCATAAGGTCAGATTGTTCACTTCATATATGTGAAAATATTAGCAGTACTCTTATAATTATCATCATTATTTTAATAGTTTGAAAGAAATGCTTGGGCTGAGCTCAGTATGATGGGGTGATTCTAAAAATTAAAACTGCATAGGGAGAGATAAGAAGGGATAATTATCTTATATAAATGAAGCATTAAAGGAAAAATTGATACAGAAGAAGCTAGTGGGGGGAGAATTGGTAGTGCTGAACACTTGCTCTCATCAGGAATGGGTTAAAGAAGGAAGTGTGTGTGTGTGTGTGTGTGTGTGTGTGTGTGTGTGTGTGTGTGTATGAATAAAAGTCTTCTAAATTCAGAAAGAAACAAGAGGGCAAAGGGATCGAGTGGGGGGAGGATAAGGAAGGAATTTTAGAGGGATGGGTAGATTAAGGAATAGGAGGTCAAAGTACTGGGTAGTAGTAAAGCAGAGGAGTGAGGAGAGATAGGGTAAATAGGGTGAGAAGGATAGTGAGGAAAAATAGGAAGGAGGAAAATACACAAGTAATTGTAGCTTAGAATGTGAATGGGACAAATTTATGTATAAAACAAATGAATAGCAAATTAATTTAAATTCAGCAATATGTTACTTTCAGGAAACATTATGAAAATGAGACATACACACAAGATAAAATAGAAGACAGGAGGGAAATTTATTATGAAAAAAACAGATAATAATCATGATCTCAGACAAAGTTAAAGTTAAAATAGATTTAATCCAAAGTGAAAACAGATAAACTACACTATGTGTCAGCAATATTACTCAATATTGTTTTAGACCATGTAAAATACCTAGACAATATCAAATACCTGAGAATATACCTGCCAAAACAGACACAAGAACTATACAAACATAAACATAAAATACTTGTTATAGAAATAAACTCAGATCTAAATAACTGAAGTAATACTTCTTGTTCATGGGTAGGTAAAGCCAATATAATTTTTAAAATGATAATTTAACCTAACTAAGCTATTTATTCAATGTCATCCCAATTAAATTACTAAAAAATTACTGAATTAGAAAAAATTATTAACAGTTCATTTGGAAGAACAAAAGATTAGGAATTTCAAAGAAACCAAGAAAAAAGATGGAAAGGCAGTTGATTCAACAGTACTGACAAGGTTGAAGGGTGATCGGGGACCCCAAAATACCTACAGTCCAGGTCATGCTTGAATGAATTCAACTCAAGCCTTCTTAAAGCCAAAGAAAACAAAGTTTATTAAAGATTCGCCAAATTGGTTACCTCTTAGGAACCTAAGCATTTGTAACGCTTGTATTCACAAACGGGCCAGATAGAATCTCAGGTAGACAGAGTCTGAGCTGGATTGAATCTGAGCGCCTTCATGGAGGCAAGGTAGGACTTAAATACAGAAAAGAGTATAGGAGGGATCTGGGGGGTGGTCTGATAGTCTAGGGTGATGGGAGGAAGGGTTTAGGAAGGGTCGTGAGGAGAAGTCCAACGAGGAAATCCAAGGAGGGTCAAAGGCTGGAAACAGCTGGAGGCTATCATGAGACAGACTAGGGGGCCCTAGATGGGAATCAGGTGGGGCAATCAGACAATGGAGGGTTTATGTGGGAAGCAGGTGGGGCAATCCAGAGATCTTGATAGGGGCTTTATGGGAATGAATACAGATCTTGATGGGAGTGGTCAGCAGCCTGGGGAATGGGACTTTGAGGGGATCAAGGATGGGGGATGCAACAGAGACCTGAGTAGAATGTTAATGAAAAACCCATGGGCTTCCTGAGACTGCTGGAACAAATGCGAAGATTAGATTTGAGTAAGAAAGGCCAGATTAAGTAGGAAGATTCAAGGGGAGCTCAAGGAGGCTCCCAGAGTCTGAACCCCATCACTACCAGACCTTAAACTATATTGTAAGGGAGAGCATTGTTAAAATACAAAAAAAAAAAAAATTCAATTATTTTAAAGTAAAATTTTCATGTATAAATAAAACCTTTGTAGAAAAGAATAAAAGTCATGGGGCTTTTGATTTCTTTCTTTGTTTTTCCTTTTTTTCTGGCATCACTTTTGAGTGAGATGAGGAGATTGTGAAGACTTTCCATAATAAAAATATGGGGAATATTGGATTTTCTAAATAAAATTTCTCTTCCATAAGGCCTCTCTCCCTGTATACCTGAGTTTCAGGTATCCAGGGCTTGTAGATGGTCAGTTGGTTCCCCTTCCCTCCCAGCCCCCTTACCAGCTACCAGCTTTCTTTGTGAAAGTGCTGTGGGCTGTAGCCAAAACTTGAAGTTACTCAAATCTCCCCTGTTTGTTGTACTGTTGCCACATCAACACCACCAGCTCCTGCTTCTCCCCCTCCCCTCTTTTCTAAAGCCACATCAGCAGTTAAGTTAGATATTAGATGAGGTAATTGTGTTGGGATAGGTGAAGATTTCCCAGGGTTTGTCTAGTTTTTCCGCTCTTAGATTGTGAAACCACCTCCCAGCCAATGGAGAGGTGGGATAGTGTGGGGAGATGGGATTCTCTGTGTTCGGGTATAAAAATTGTGCTTCAATTTCTGTAAGTTGCCTCCTTTCATCAGGTCCCCTAACCTGGTGGAAGGACGTCCCTTTCTCAAGAATTGTAATAAATCTTTTTCTTTTTATTCTTATTGAGAAGCCTCTTCATTTATTTAAAATTTTGAGTAAGGGTCTTTTTATCCCACACACTTTTAATGCTCCTTTTGTTTGTCAGATTTGTGTCTCCTAGACTGTGCTCTTCACCTGTAGATGGTCATGCAACAAGGATACCTATTCCTCATTCCCTGGACATTGCTTCAGCCTCATTTTATTCTCTACCCCAACCCCACTCAGACAAGGACAGTTCCTTTGTCCCTCTCCCAAAGCATTTGGGTGGATGGTGAGGCAGACAGAAAAGCAAGCTAGAGGCAGGATGTGAGATGGGAGATTAGATGCAGGGCATGACTAGCCAGAAAAGACTATGCATTGGAGCCCCTCACCTTGGGGGCTTGTCTATGTGCTTTCTAGCTGTGTTGTGTTCTGGACCCCACCCTGAACCATTTCTGTTCTTAACCCACTGATTCCTGATTCCCACCCATGCCTAGGGTTAGTCCTGTTTCCTTGGGACTGGAAGTCTAATGCATTAATTCAAACAGGGAACTCTGTGGGGTGGGCAGAGTACATGGTTGCTGTGTGTGTCACCATTACACCCAGGATACTAACTTGTTCCCCATGGCTCTCTCCCTATATTCCCTGAAGCTCCTGCATGGAATTTTTCCTTTGAGCACTCAAAGACTATTACAGGCAGCCTCTTGGATATGACATCGACTCCAGCCTGATATCTCTCCCTATCTCCTCCTGGGGGGGTCGTGGTTTCTCTCCCTTCTTTCCCCTCATTGTGACCCCATTATTGGTCATTTTACTCGCTCTTGTATTTGGTCTGTGCTTGTTTAACCTCCTGGTTTGCTCTGTGTCTTCTCACCCACAGCAACTTTTAGGATACCAACCCCTTCCCTTGATGACCCTGAGTGGCTTGCCTCTCTCCTCCTTGGCCTCAGATGGCACTGCAATTCTGCACTCCACACTGATCACCACCCATCAACCTATTCTGGACCCTGAAATGGACTCTTCACCCCTGTTCAGCAGGAAGCAGCTACTGAAGACAATGACCTTCGCCTCTTTTCACCCAAAAGAATTCTCCTACCTAGTGGTTGAGTGGGGAAATGATGTGAATACAATATTAAGGGTTGACTTTGTGAAGTCCCTGGTTTATTTTCTAACCTGAATGTGCCCTAGTCTCCCCTTGCCACAAAACTTCTCCTTATCATACAATTCCCTGTCCCCAGCCCTCATCCTAGGGAATGGGATTTCCTTATCTTGTGTCATTCATAGTCCTCACCCTGTGCTTTTATCTTGCAAGATTTATCCTAGGTCTCCAACCCCTTTAAGGAAACCCTAAATTCATCCTATGTGAGTCTAGTCCTTTTCCTATATCACTGCCTTTGTTTAGCTCCTGGCTAAATCTCAGGCCCACTGCTTTTGCATCAATAAAGCTCCCAATAGCTACAGAGAAGGTCTAAGTGAATTCATTCACATTTTGAACCAGCTCTCCCATCTCTCTTCAGTAGAAAGAATGCAGAAAATTTGGGGGAAAACATTTCATAAACAGTCTCTCAGATAGGATGTGATTGGGTGATGAGCTGGTTGGTTTAGAAAAACATGGAAAGACTTGGGCATAGGAAAGAAGTTGCTTTTCACCTTCAGAGAAATAGATGACAGGTGGAAATAAGCATAGGACAGTCTTACATATATATGTATATATATATATATACATATATATGTATGTATGTATGTATGTGTATATATATATGTGTGTGTATATATATATATCCATGAGTAATTGTAACCTTCTTTAGGTGGGGGGGAGTGAAGGAAGGGAACAAAATAAAGTAAAAAATGCACAACAGAGAACAAAAGAAAAACCAACAAGGCAGCAAAACTGGACAGCTTTGAAAACAATGCACTATTTATTATACATGTTTTCTTGAAAGGGAAATTTATCATTTTAATATTGAATCTTCCTTTATGGCCTGCTGTGTATGCAGCAATTTGTTATTGTTTTTCTCTCAATTTGTATTTAAGTTTAATTTTTTTAATTACAGAAAGAAAAAAGAAAAAAATTAACAAGATGACACAGCAAAATTTTAAGCTACAGAGATTGTCTTCTTCTGATTGACTATCAATGACATAGTTAGAATTGAGATTACATTATTTGAACTTCCCCTTCTATAATCCCTGAAACACAGTCAAGACATGTGATTCAAGTCATAAGGCTTGTTTCCCAGGCATGGAAGTTGAGATTTCACCTTTTAGGTTAATTAAGTTTCTCTGAAAAGTGGGTGATGGGTGGGGTTACAAAGGTGGAGGCATTACAAGACAAAAGCTTGACCTTTAGGCAAATTCCTTAGAATGTGTGTTCGTCCTTCTTTGCCAAAGAAGACCATGCCATCAGAGAAATGATGACATGACTTGCATTTGACTTTGTTTTGAGTGAGGGCTGTGCAGGTCACCAGCCTCACTTCTCCTCCAGAGATATCTGAATCCAGTGACCAGATATTCATCAGGATGGCTGGAGATGACTCAGGATGAGGCAATTGGGGTTAAGTGACTTGCCCAAGGTCACACAGCTGGTAAGTGTCAAGTGTCTGAGGTGAGTGAGATTTGAACTCAAGTCCTCCTGACTCCTGCACTGGTGCTCTATCCACTGCACCCCCTAGCTGCCCGTCCTTGGGATGTGGATGGTAGGTGAAGTTGCAAGGGTGAAAATACAAGTTACAAGAATTGTGTACTTTCAGTTAGGTCCCAACTCGTCTTAACCCCATTTGGGGTTTTATTGACAAAGATGCTAGAGTATGTTTGCCATTTCCTTCTCCAGCTGATTTTACAGATAAGGAAACGGAGGCAAATAGGGTTAAGTGACTTGCCCAGAGTCACCCAACTAATAAGTGTGTAAGGCCATATTAGAACTCAGAAAGATGTCTTCCTGACTACAGGCCTGGCATGGGCCACCCATCTGCCCCAAGTGACCTGAGGTTACCTGAATCACAAGAATAGAACCATGACCCAAGTGACCTGAGTAAAACTTGCAGCAAAGGAGGATATTAGATTTAGCTTGACTAAGCCTTAAAAATAGAATTAAAATCAATTTTACAATATATTTTGTGTCTCATATGTACCTAGTGGCTTGCATGTTGTCTCCCTCACTAGAATGGGAGCTCCTAGGGGCAGGGACCAACTCTTGGCCTTCCTTGAATTCTCAGAGCTCGCCACAATGTAACCTCTTAATAAATGCTTATTGGTTGATTGAGAATAGATTTCAAAGTGAGGAAAACATAGTCGGAGTGAGTTAGGAGAGAATTAGGAACAGCTCTAAGAATGTCAATGCTTTGCAGAGCAATACATCAGGTTTAAGGAGAGACGACATACAGACATCCACTGGACAAGGGAAAGGCAAACCCTTCTGGTAGTTTTGCCAAGAAAACCCCTTACCATGTTATGAAAAGTAGGACACAACTGAACAATAAAAAAAAGACATACAGGCTTGGAGTTACATGAAGCAGAGGAAATTACTTTGGCCAACATAAATTAAGGGGTAAGTAAGGACATAGTGTGCTGAAAGTAACAGAAAGGTGTTGGTAAATTAATTAATACCTGTATTCTTCATGGAAACTGAACACAAGCTAAAACAGGGGGAGCCCAAAAGGTGTGAAAAAGGTCTGGGGCAACCCTAGGGTAGAAAGAAAAGCAAGCAAATACTTACAAACAGCCAAACTTACACCATTAATCAACTTTTAAGGTGAATGAACAATTAAGGTGAATTTTTTGCTTTATCTTGTCAGAAAGCAGATCTGCATTTCTCTCTCCACTGCCATATCCTAACCATGTCCCCACATGTAACAGTGCTGGGAGATGGGGGTGGGGACTCTCATTAAAGGGTTGTCTTCACCCATTAGAATATAAACTCCTTAAGGGGAAGGACTACCTTCCTTGCTTGTATTTGTAAATGTTTATCAGAAGTATCTAGCATGTAATAAGAACCTAAAAAATGCTTTATCTATCAAATAGTACTTCCAAAACCTTTGTCATTTACTCTAATTGAGTTTCCCTAGGTAAATTAGTTTATAACTAGAAAGTAGAAGTAAACTGTGCTGTTATATAAACATTTTTTCTATTAAAAATAAAAAGCATAGGTAAATCTATGTGATGACATATCCCTCCCCTACTATCCACACCTGAAGTAAATCTAACTATTCTGCCTATGCTACATTACATAGGGCTAAATTCACCTGAGTAGCAGGTACAGTATCTTAGAGGAAATAGAATTGACCTTGGATCCCTCAGAACTATTTCAGCAACAAGAATGCTTTCTCTTTCAACATTCTAAATTTCTTTCTATTAAGAATATATTAAATAATAGAATCGCAGAGGATCTAGAGTCCAACCTCCTCATTTTATAGTTGAGAAAACTGAGGTACAGGGAGGTTAAATGACTTGCCCAGGTACACACATCAAAATATTGCCTCCCTGAGCTATTTTGGAATAGATTAATGTTCAAATAATGTGAATAAACAGTTTAAAAAGATTTTTAAACTAGAAATGACTGCAAGGAAACATTTTCCAAATCTCTAATGGACAAAAGAAATGCAAACTAAAACAACTGAGGTTTCATTTCAACTCCATGTAAATTGGCAAAGAGGGCAGTATTGTTGTTCGTTGTTCATCCTTCATTCTCAAAGAGGGCCAATGACATCACAAGTATGGATGTCTTGACTTTGAAGTGAACTGGATTTAAGTGAGGCAGTGCTGAACAGAGACATCAGTCTCTCTCGCTTCTCTGGTCATCTGAGTCTATGGCAGTGATGAGGGCTAGAAGTGGAAGCAGGTGAGACCCCCACAAAGACCAGAGTACCAGGGGCAGGTCGCCTGGAATGAATTTGCAGACTCAAACATTCTTGGTAAAGTAAAGATTTCTGACACTTTTTAGCAGGCAAGAGTTCTTAGGGAACCTGCAACCTTAGAGGGGTACAGGTAAAGTTTATATAGGATATTCTATAGTGAATATATGCCAAATATGCTAAGTAGGAGATTCAGGGTGGGAATAAGGAGTGGTTAGTTCTTAAAGGAATATGCATTTTTGGAATCTACTGCACAGGTATTTTACCCAGAGTTCATCAGGAAATAGCCCAAGGATCAGAGTGGGGCTACCTGGAGGTGTGGCTTTAAGCCTGAAAGGTCACTAAGTCAACTAGAGGTCAGGATTGACTCGGCAATACCAGGCTGTTCTCATCAATGTCTTGTTAGAGAAGATAAATATAAGGGAGTATAGATATATCTAAGTCTAGGATACATATGATTGGTCAGTGTGTAGTAAATGTCATTCTTACTCAGGGCACAGCCAGATCAGCCAATACACAGCTGGTTCAGACTAATAAGTTATATAGGTGCAATTGGCTGCTGTATCAGGAAAGGGAGATAACAGTTGTTGCTGGGGCAGGCTATGTCCTTGGACTGGGGAGAAACTGTTTTGAGGCTAGGGAGAAATGTGATTTTAGAATTGGGGTCCAAGCATCCCATCAGCAGCACAAAAATTCAAGACTCCTGGCAATGGCCCAGGATGCAGTGGGAGACATTACCCTCTTTAAGCTAAGACCTTTCTCAGGTCTCAGTTTGTCTGAGGCAAAACCTATTCAGTGACTAAGGGCTAAATAAAAGATGGTCTAGTTCACCATCACAAAAGAATCAGTCTGGGAGAGGAAGACCCTGAGAGTTTCTGGCCAGAACAGAAAACAATTACTATTTACACTAAAACCCAAACAATGAGCAAGAGAGGCTTGGACTGGAATCTATTGTTGACCATTCAGTGAAAGCCAGAGTCATTTGGATTAAAAGGCATGGTCAAGTAACTCCATTTGGATCACAATGGGCTTTTTCAAAGCCTATTTTTTTCAGAGCTGTATTTCAAGAAATCAAAAATGAAAACTACACAAGACAAAGATTCTGTATTGCCCCAGATTTTTGAGGAAAAAAAAAGATAGAATTGGAATTTTTTTTTAATTCTAGCCCTCAAGACCCAAGCTATCTTACAAAGTATAAATGACCAAAATTATATTCCCTTCGACAGAGAACTTACCTGTAAGGGTGTGATTCCCCACATGGACAAACAGACTATATGTAATAAAGAAAGAGGAGAAGAAGAAATATTCGCATTGTACAACTCCAAGTGGCTGGTTGAGTCCCGAGAGGGGAGTTACTACTTCTCAGATTGTTGTTCATCCTTCATTCTCAAACTGGATCAATGACATCATAAGGGTGATGCCTTGATGGAAGGATTTTATTATTCTTTCTAAAGAATTTAGTTCTCAGGATTCATGGCCATAACCATCTGTAATTCCCAGGTGTTAGATATGAGTTCTCATGACCATGGTTCAAAACAGTTTCTACTGTGACGATGCGGAGAGATGTAGGGGTGAGGTAAAGTAAAATTGTGAGGCTATTGTTGGCAATATGCCGTCTTTGTCTGTTGCCCTGTAAAGCAAGTGGGCACTGGTCAGTAAGTGGGGATTTGGGATTTGGGCAATGCACAGAGGAATGCATGTACCTGCCTCAACCAGCCCCCACTGAGATTTGGGGGATTTAGGGGAATGCTATACCTGTCTCAGCTAGCCCCATCAAGAAGTAGGGTCTGTTGCCCCCCCCTTTGTCACCAGTCCCTTCGAGAAGGGTGATTAAGGAAAGCTATGGGGGTTGGTGCTCCCATTATCAGCAACTCCCTCTTGAGAAGAATAGACTAGAATAAAGTAAGTTTATTTAACCCCTTACTATGACTGTTTCTGTCTTCCTGTCTACCTGGATCAAGAATGAACTTGCCTAGCACTACTTAATAAATGTAATCCCCTCTGTGGGTGGTTAGGATGAAGAAAAGATATTAAATCAAGGCAGCTGAATAAGTTAATGAACTTGTAGGGCAGGGTATTTTTAGGGACAAAAACATGTATACTGAAATCCCCAATTATGAATAGGGAGGGAGACTGTGAGCCAGGTACTAGTTCCTTAAAATGGGAAGGAGAATGTCCTAGATATCAGTAGATGATGGCAACATAGAAATGGTGATATAGATGAATGGAAAGAACTTCAAATAAGTGAAAGTGATAGAGGGGGTGTCTGGAGTACAATAAAAAACAAAATAAGCCTCCTTTTCCTCCTCCTTGCCCATTGTTGTAGGAAACAAAAGGTTTGTGACTGTGGGTTCCAGAGATATAGTGTTTTCTGGAGACAGTCAAGTTCCCCAGATTCCTAGAAGATGGAATTAACATGAGAGACCTAGGATGAAAGAGAATAGGTTAACAATGGAGCGACATCACAGAACGGCACAATAGGAGGAAAGTTAAATTTATGAATTGTAGAAGGACAAGTTTCATGGTGTAGATAGGGATGAGAGTTAAAGGAGAGGGAGTAGAGGGGAAAATGTTCAGTTCAGTGTACAAATACTCTGAACTATAGGAATAAGGAAGAGCAGAAGGTAGGAATTTGGAGCCCTCACTATTTAGGTTCCTGTAAAAACTGTGCATGGCTTCCAGTAGGGCAATGCAGCATCAGGTTTGGGTTAGTCAATCATCAACCTGGACCTCTATCCTTTTCTATAAATGGGGAGGTTGAGCTATGTGACTTGAGGACTCTATAAAGTCCTAATCTTCCAAATGGTATCTATCATTAAAAAGCAAAGCTTTTATTAAAATAATGAGATAATTAACATACATGAAACAACTCAGAAGCAATGCAAAGGACAGTAGAGTTCAGTACCGAATGGAAGTCTGGTTTAATGCAAAGGCAAGAGGTTAGAGGAACTGGGCCAGTCTCCTTATCCACATAATGTGGAGACCAAACTAGAATATATCTTGGATTCCTTCCAGCTCTTTCAGACTCTGATTCTAATGAGGAAGGTAAAACAATCAGTTTTTAGACATGTCCTCTGTGGGACAGCCCTTCTTTAGCAACACGTTGGCTTGCAGAAATAACAAGAGATAGGAAAGAGAAAACTGAACTTGGCATTTGGAAAACCAGTTCAAAGTACTCTTGCTGGTGTCGTGGAGTCATTTTTCAGTCATGTCTAACTCTGTGACTCCGTTTGAGATTTTCTTGGGAAAGATATTGGAGTGGTTTACCATTTCTTTGTCCAGCTCATTTTACGGATGAGGAAAAGAGGCATACAAGATTAATGACTAGTTCAGGGTAAAGTATCTGAGGCTGCATTTGAACTCAGATCTTCCTGACTCCAGGCTCTATGTACATGCCACTTAGCTGCCCCAAAGTGTTATAGAATTAATAACAAAACAAACCTCACCCCCACCCCCACCCCGAGGCAGGATACAATTAGGATAAAATGTATACATTGCTAGAAGATGTTTCTGTTTAACTGTTACAGTTACAAGGTAGGGAGGGGCTGAATAGGTACTTTGTTGTTTTAATCTCCTATCAACATTCCCTTTCTGTTACAGATAACCCTGGCTTGGGGCCAAGCCTTACAGCCTGCCTCTGCTAGCTAGAGGCAGTTAAGCCAATCCTAGGGTTTTACCCTCAGGTCCATCTACAGACCTACCCACCCACCCCTCCTGAATGTATAGGACAACTGTGGGAATCCTGGACCTTGAATAAAATGCCTCATTTATTTACTGACCATCCAGTCGGTTTGAGTTTCTGCGTACTTGACACGGGAAGGATTTGCTTGTTGGCACCCGCTCCCCATGACTATGATGTGAAGACAAAATAAGGGATGAAGGCAGGAGCATGGGGGCACAGACTCAGAACCTTAGGTGACTTTCACAGCCCTCCAGTACTATTGCCCCACTTTACAAATGAGAGAACAGAGTCCAGAGAAGTTAAGTGACTGGGCCATGGACACTGACACGTTAGCGTTAGAGAACAGATGTGAAATCAAGCAGTCCTGAGGTCAAGACCAAAAAGGGAAGAAAGGAAAAGAAATTTTAAAAGGGGGAGGGGAAAGAATGGGGGGAGAGAAAGAAGAAAAGGAAATAAAGGAAAGTTAAGGAAAGAAAAGGAAAAAAGAGAAAGGGACAAAAGTGAAAAGGAAAACGAGAAAAGAAGTGAAAAAGGAAAGGAAGAGAAAGAAGAGGCAGAAAGAAAAAGAAGGAAAGGAAAAGGGAAGGAGAGAAGCAGCGGCAGGTGCTCCGTGCCAGCTCCGCCAGCCCCGGAGCCTCTTCTGCTCTCCCCTCCCCCCGTCCTGCCTCCGTCCGGAGCGGAGCGGGCTGGGGGAGGGGCGGGGGCTCCTCCAGGGACAGACGCGTTTGACAGCTACGTTCTCCTCAGGACCCTGGTCCTGGGCCTGGACCGGGGATAGGCACAGGTGGCCGAGCGCGCTCCCGAGCTCTCCTCTCTTCTCGGGCGCGGGGCGGGCACGCGCTCCCGTCCATAGCGCCCCCTGGCGGTCCTTGCAGGAGCGCTCCCAGGCTGGAGGAGAGAAACGCCGTGGCCGCGCGCGCCGAACATGGCGGCCGGGGAGGCGGCGGCTCAGGCTTCCCCCGACTAGTGGGCTGGAGGGTGGGCGGGTCCCCTCGGACTCAGCCTCGCCCCGGCGGCCGGGTAAGCCTCCCCCTCTCCAGTCGACACCTAGGGAGGGGCGCGTCCCCCGGGGGGCACGGAACATCGGGGGCGCGCCGGGGGAAAGGCTTGGGCAAGCCCTGGGTAGGCCTGGGACTGGGAGCTGCGGGGTCGGAGGGGAGACGGCGTGCGCGTGCGCGCGCATGCCTGGTGCTTCCTCGGGGGGTCTCGGGGGTCCCGGCAGTTAGGCGGGCGCGTGCACGTGGTGTCGGGGGCGGGGCGGAAACCGCGGTTGGGCTTGTCTACGACTGGGTATAGGGGTGCTCCGCGTGTCCCCCTATGGGTCCGCAGTCCTGCCTTTGACCCCACTCCCCCCACCCTCCTCACCCCGGTGCCCCGCGTCCTCGTCCATTCATTCCTTTACTTAACCAACGTGTGCTCAGGCCCCTCGTGTTCCAGACTCTTTACAAAAATAAGAAACGCCCCCAGAAAAGAACTGGGAGCAGCGTAGGGGGCAGGGCTCGGTCCGCTGGGCTCGCCAGCCTCCGCCTGGTAGCGGCCCCTGGCGTTGTCCGGCCCGCAAAGCAGGCTTCTGTGTGTGTGCGTGTACGTATATATGTATACACGCGTGTAGACACACATAGTGTGTGCATAGATACATATATACACGCGCGTATGTGTATAGATACATATATACATACATACACAAAAGGTTCCTAACAGGGCTGCCCAAAAGGCTCCTTTCCAATAATAGGCTCCTTCTCAGTTTTACTGGAGGTTTTCCAGGAGAGATTGGGTAGTTCTGTGTCAGTCATTCAGTAGAAGGGATCCTTGCTTCAAAATGCAGGTGGGTCTGGCTCCATGACCTCCCCCAGCCCCAGGTATCTTCCACCTTTTTGACTCCAGCTTTTTGAAATTTAGGTCGTTCCACTTGGGTGGGAAGGAGACTTGGAAGTGAGAAGGGACCTTCCAAGTTCTGTAAAACAATAATGGTTTGCACATTGTGCCAGAACAACTCTGCTTGTGTGGAAGGTAGTAGAAGTATTATTCATTCACATTTGACACATGAGAAAACAGCTGAGGAAGAAGGAAAGTGCCTTTCCCAAGGACACACTTACTAACTGGGAAAGCTGCTTACTTAAACTTGAAATCCAGGTCTTGGAAACAAGCCACCTTGCTTCTCTTGAGATGGAAAATTATAAGCATGGTGTTGTCTTAGACTCCCTTTCTTTCCCCTGCCCCCTTAGAAGAATACGGGGATCTTTGCAGTTTACAAAGTGCTTTACCAAGTTTCTACAATCTGAAATGTAGATATTTATAAGAAAAAGAGCTCTGTGTTCTGTCACCAGCTACATGGGCTAAAGGATAAATAAAAACATATGCAACCACCTCAGCTCTTCTTCCCTCCCACCCCCTTAAAAAAAAGAAAAAGAGTACTTTTATCAGAGTTGTTCACAGGCACTGTCACAATTTTGCCTTTTCCCTTTTTGCATCTGGCAGGGGAGGAGGAGTAAAAGAAGGATCTGAGTAAGATACCTAAACTGAATCATTGGTTTAAAGGGATTAGATTCCAAGAAACCAGATGGATCCCTGGCTGTGTTGTGTCTCAAGTAGTAACATTTCTTGCATATGGTTTGTGTTATATACCTTTCCTATGATTAAATACTCTTATTAGACATGTTGTATAGGCTTGCCTTGTACAAAATATATGATCTCAGTCATCTTATCACAAAATAGATTCTAATCCCTTTATGCCCATAATAGTCTAATTTGCTTTATGTTTATTTATATACCTGTCTTAATACCACCATCTAATTGTAATGTCTTTGAAGGCTAGGACCTTGTTCTAGTTAGCTTTGAAATCTCCAGTGCCTACCATTGTGTACTACACAAAGTTTTTTAGATGGGACCTGTGATTTCACTGGTCTGGGGAACTTCTAATAAGGAAACTCCCTCTTCCAGTGTTCTGTAATTTATAATCGTAAAATAGTTGCCCAGGATGCTAAGATTAAATTACTCATCCAGGGTCAAACCCATGTGTCAAAGGCAGAATTCTTGAAACTAGGTCTTTCAGACTCTCAGGCTAACTGACTAACAACCACTATTCTACACCTCTCTGTTTGTTTGTCTCACATGATGAATTCTTAATAAATGCTTTTTGAGAAAACCTAAACCAAATCAAGGACATATTTCTAAGTGTCTTTTGATAAGTATTGAATGGGTAATGAAACATTTTCATTTGCAACAGTCTTTCATTAAGGGCTTTTCTTTTCATTCTAGATGCTCTTACACAAATTAATAGCAACACTGCATGATGGTGGACCTGGAAGAAGAGGAAGTTATGGAAGAAATTACATTTAAAAGTGACACTGTGCTATCTGATGTACATCTAAATATCCCAAACAGAAGACACCTCATGGTGCGACTGAATGCTGTTGGCCAACCTGGTAAGGACAGAAGGTTCACGGCAGAATTCCTGATCTCAGGGGTTTGATTTCCCAGCTCATCCCCAAGAATGCAATCATATATCCTACTCTTAACAGAGATTGGGAGAAAGGAAAGAACGTGGAGTTGTTGCATCAGCAACACAATGAGTTCTTCACTGCTGTGGTAGAAGTATGATGCAATGGAAAAAACCCAGGACTGAGTATCAGGACTCAAATCCCAGCTCTTCTCCTTATGACTTGAGTGACCTTGTCACTTAATCCCTCCAGGCCTTAGCTTTCCTATCTGGAAGATTCTTGGATTGGAGTAAATGACTTCTGAGATCCCTTATCATTCATTGTCTTTGGAGATAAAGAACTACTGGCCACTGCCTGCTATGTAATTACCCTTCATTTAAATATTGAAATACTAGATTTAGGTTTTTCTTAACCTTTTCTCTCAGATAGCTCCTTAGAACTTTGCTCAAAGAGTTTAAAGTTCTAACCTTTAACAACCATCCCATGGCTATCATCCAAATCACAGAAGTTCTTAACCCAGGATCCATGGACCCCCAGGAAGTGCTAGGCTTTACCAGACTATAAACAGGTCCATGACCAAGGTTAAGAATCTCTGATCTAAAGCCTCTGTGAATTTCCAGCCCTCTTTGGCTGTGGAGCCTTAAATTGTACAAGGTCTTCATAAAGCTTTAACTAGCATAGAATATAATTTGAGCATTGCCTTGAGGTTCCCGTATGCTATATTCCTGTGTGTGCATGTTGTTATCATGCTTTATGGAGAGATGTGTTCAGTGATATACTCTTGAACTTAGTCTTCTGAAATTTCCTCCATTAAGTAGGTCCTATTTTATTTGGTTTTGGCTAAATAAATCTCAATTTTTGACTACCAAATTGTTAAGGGTTTAGTCAATGCTGAACTTATCCTCCAAGTTATCTACCCCATCAGGTGAACCCTGTGGGTATGCATGCTGTTATTCCAGGCTTTCTATTTTATACTATATCAAACTAAACTTTCGGATATCTTAGTAAAGAAGTTAGCACTTTCCTAGAGAGAGATCTTCCTGCCTCATATTTGTGTCTGTTTTGTCTTTCAGTTTTTCTGTCACAGTTCAAACTTCTGTGGAACAGAGATTCTTGGCAAGATACCCAAGTTAAGGGTAAAAAACCAAAAGATGTTCATATAAAAAATACTGTACATGATGACAGAAGTATTCAGGACTCCTGTGGCAAGAATAGCAATGGTGTAGATTTTCTGAACAAGAATGAAAGTCAAACTTGCCCTTGTATGAGAATAGAAGCTCTATTAGATAATGATGGTGACTTGGACGTGGTAAGAAGACCACAGGTTTCCTCTGAGACAAAACAAAAAGAGCCATCAAGAAATAAGATACATCCTAAAATTCTAACCCAAGGAGCACAAAATTACAGCAATGAAGAGCAAGAAAATATCCACCACAGTACGGTTAAAATAGGTAAATATGCAGGAATTGTCCATTGACAAATTGTGTCTGTGTCTTCTGTAAGATTGTAAAGACATTATCCAGTATGTTACTCACATCCCCTTTGCAAGGACCCATTTGATAAATTTCTACTAACTGGTTATGTGACTTTAGGCAAGTCACTTTACTTTCTTGAGCCTTGGTACCCAGAAAAATGAGGTACTATTGATACAAATAGGGCTGTTAACTGGCTTGGGGTGAAAGGTGATGTCGTATTTGGGACCATGGCAAGATATATTGGTGGAGATGTCCAATAATTAATTAGGTGGAATTGAAGATTCTGAGAGAAGTCAAGACTGGAGGTGAAGATTTAGAAGACCTCTGCATGAAGAGAATAGAAAGCAGGGCATTTTACTGGTATTCCTTCAATAAAGCCTAGTGAATTAAAAGTCTAAAAAAATCAAGTGTGGGAAAAAATGTTAAAACCTGTGCCTCTAGTGTTCTGACTATTATGCTTCTGAATTAAAAGTTTCAAGTCTCTCTGAAAGAGTGTGTTCTATTAAAAATAAATGCGTGCTTAGTTGCTTTACCAACCAATCACAAATTCATCTAACCTAAGTTGCTAATGGCCAATAGTTTGGGGGTATAGGTTCAGAGGAGGGGTGCTATTTAGTTTTAAAATCACCCTTGCATCAGGTACCAGTTGCCTTTTTTGTTAGCACAGTAATAAGCCCAGAATATGTCCACTTTTAAAATTCAGAGTTGTTATTCTTGCCTGCTGGGTACTTATCTTGTGAATGAAGAACAAAAAAAAAAATTAACTTTTTAAAATCAAGACTGTTTTTCTCCTTAGAATTAGATTTGTTCACCTATTCCTTTCAAAGAACATATGATCATTTTTCAAAATTGTAATTTAAATATGACTGTAACCTCTCCTAGGCTGCTATGGTTCAGTTCAGTACTCATTTCACTGTGAGTGTTTTTGTTTTGGTTTCTCCTTCTGCCAGAGCACACCATGGCCACCCCTCTGGAAGATGTTGGCAAACAGGTAGGTGTGTTCTTTTGTTGTTTACCTTTAGCATCTTAGAACTTTCCTTAAAGCCTGAGGCTGTGTTTTACTTGTGCCCTGAAGGTGTGGCGAGGAGCTTTCCTTCTAGCTGACTACATCCTGTTCCAATGTGACCTGTTCAAAAGTTGTACTGTGCTTGAGCTTGGGGCTGGCACCGGGATTGCAAGCATCATCGCAGCAACGGTTGCTAAGACTGTTTACTGCACAGGTACTTTGTGTCTCCATTATTTGAGTTAAAATAGCAGTATTCTTAGTGTGTACACAAACTGAAAATTGAAAGCAAGCAGCTATAGATTGTTCTTCTTTATTAACCCTGGCTCTATCTCTCCCCTCCCCCTTACCCATTCCCTCAACTTGATTTTGATCTCTTTTGTCAAAATGACCCTGAAGCTTTGGATCAAAACCAGACAGAACCAGGGCTCTTTTAGGACGGTGGGGAGTCTGTGCTCCTATCACTCAGCTGGTAGGAACCAGCTGAGAAAGGAGAGAAGTGCCAGAGAAGTGGAGGGGCAGCAGTAGGAGGGAGAAAGGGATACACACATTTCCTTACCAAAGGGAGAAACATGGGAAAAGATCTTAAAATCATGCAACCCTTTACTAGCAAATCCTTTAACAAAATTTGGGTTAATCATAGTTGGAAGTCTATGATGAACAGTTAATATATACTAGCCTCTCTTTCCCAGTTTTCTGTAAATAACAAATATTCACTTCCAAAGAATTAGCTTAGTGGAACCATAATCTTGAGACAGCTATTCAAGATGATTGCATTTAATTTTTTTTTTCACCACATATTATTACTAAACAGGCAGAATTTTCAGGTATTTCAGACTCTCTTAAGAAAGTGTTTCTGGGCCTCTTCCAAGTGAGTCATGGCATTTTTGAGCTGGAAGGGATGTAGCAATCATCTTATTAAATATCATTTTATAGTAACTTACCCAAAGTCACGCAGTTATTTAATGACTGTGCTGGGTATAGGACCCAGTTCTCCTGACTCTTACTCACAGCCTCAATATGTTGCTTTTAACATAAAAAAGGACTGACATTTTTCCTACCTAAATTTTTGTGTTTTGGAATCTCCAGTAATAAAAGAGAATTGTTTGGATCATTAGTCATCTTGAACTTTCTAACACAGTGGGGTGAGTGGGATGACAGGTCTAGAAAGAGTAATTTGGCTACCTGAACTCTTTCCCTGCTGCAGACACTTGCCAACTCAACACCTTGAAAGAGTATTCTCTTTCTTGTTTGTATTGAGGAACCAAAATATTTTATTTTTTTCCTGGGACATTTAAATTAAAAATTAAGCAAATTACTGTTTTGTAAAGAATCATTCTTTAGGAAATGTGTCACTTAAAATAGCGGACATAATTATTTGACAAAAGAATTTTTTAAATCTTGTAACCAGATGCAACAAACATATACTAATTTCAAGTTTATTAATTTTGATTTTGGTTTTCTGAAGTGAGAGCGTGTGATTATACAATATTCCCTGCCCAAATTAATCACAGCTTTGAATAGGTCATATTTTCTGTAATTCAGAATGGCAGTAAGAGGAATATTCTTTGAAATTCCTGACTCTACAAACATTGTGTTAAAATTCTTGTAACTATTTACCACGGCTCAATATCGCCTAATAAACAGCATGTCAAAAAGGTTCTGTATATTATTTAGGAGAATGATTCATTTCCAAGTTAAACCCTTTTTCCAGTCTTTTCGTAGCAAACTTTGAGAATCCTAATGAGCCCACTACAGCTTGCTATTCCTAATTTCTTATATACTATACAGAAGACAACTTCTTAATCTTTCCTATGTTTGTCATAGTGTCATAAAACACATCAGATCACATGATTGATTTTCCTTATCAAAAGCAGAAGAATTATAGAAGTAGCATTGATTTCTTGTACACATTATTAAAAGCACTGAAATGTATTTTTCTGCATACATGAAAAAGATTCTTTATTTTTCATGTGCATCAGATACAATATAGTTTCAACTGAAAATTACTCCAAAAAAACCCAACTGTATCCTCATTAGGTCAGTATGATTGCAGCAGAAGTAAGTTCTTATTGAAACAAATGAGAAAGACTGTGTCACAGAACAGACTGAGACTTTCAAGTATGAAGGATGGGAAGGGCTAATGTAGAGTTTTAAATGAATATTTTCATTTGATCTGTGACGAAATAACAGCTATCCTCACTTGATGAACTCAAAATCTTTTAAGCTCTCTTTAGTATAGTACCATGACAGTTTTTCATTACGCTTAGAAAAACCAAGAATCACAATTAAGGTTGTTGAGTTTTCTCTTCTGATTTCAGAAACAAGATAGATTGGAGAACTTTTTCTGTACCTTCAGTGCCCCTTCCCTATATAAACATAAGATGGTCTTCTCCGATCATTTTATTTTATTCCTATCTTTAATATTAAGACTCTCCCCAAATTAAAGCATTAAAATATAAAATGTTATCATTTCTCATACTGAAAAATGCTTGCAAACATGCACTTTCAGATGTGGGTGAAGATCTCCTTACTATGTGCGAGCGGAATGTTGTCCTAAACAGGAACCTGACTACAACAGAAGGTAAAATTTGTTTGATATTTTGCACTTGTGTGAGAAGGTTTTTTTAAATCTGTTTTTTTGTTTGATTTTGTTTATTGGTAAAATGAAATCACACCATTCAGACTGTTTTTCATAGTAGAAAAAAATCTTTATACAGTCATTGTAGATGCTAGATTTCAACTTTCTTTGGTGTATTCTACCAGCTAAGTGGAAAAGAGATATTTTTCCCAGTTATTAGATTCAAATTTCTTCAGCTCATGGTGTTTCAGGAAGATTTTTTTCTGTATATATTGTGTTCCCCTCTCCCAACTTTTAATATGTAATTTGGGTTTGTTTGGGGTTTTTTGCCCAATAGGAGGCACAATTAAAGTTAAAGAACTGGATTGGCTGAAAGACGACTTGTGCACTGGTAAGTTTGCTTCCTGATTATGTTAAATATTTGTTTCAGACTTTTGAACTGACAGCTCTTCCTTAATATAGTACCAAGTCATTTACTTTGAAATTATTCCTGTTTTTCTCTTTTATCTTTTTTGTTAAAAGGAAAGGCTGTTTTGGAGGAAAGGGGGAGGAAGAGATACATTGGGAAATGGATGTGATATAAAAGTAAGATATTAAAAAAAAAAGAGAAGCATTTGAAAAAAAAGAAGTTATTCCTGAATAAGCAATCAGAGGCTCTGCTATAGTTTAAAATAATCGTCATCTTTGCTCGATATAATAAAGATAAATGTGGGAACAAGGTGACTGAGAGAGACAAGCGATTGCCATAGTCCACAATTTGGAGGTGAACATCAAGAGCTGAAAGGGATCCAGACTTAATCACATTTATCTCCCCCTTGTGGTATCACCATGCTCTTCATATTGTAGTTACTTGGTAGCTGTTGGATTAGTGAATAAACCTTACCCAGTAGTTATATTTTACAAATGAGAAAGCTGAGAGCTGGAAGGATTAAATGATTTACCCAAGATTATATAGATATTTAAGAGAAGGACCAGGGCTAGAATGCAGTGCTCCTGACTTCCTTGTCCATTAGAGCTTCCTCTCTGTTAAGAGTTAGAGATATTTGGCGGTGGATGGCTTTTCTAAAGTACCTTCAGGACTGATTTCAAATATAGACTTCTCAGCCTCTACTCACTTCAGAATGAGCAGATTTCCTTTGTGGGTCCTTGCTGCTACTTTTTTTTTTTTTGTCCTCTTTTGCTAGAGAACTTGATTTATATTTTTGATGGTAAAGTGTAAGATTGGGGAAGTTGAAATCACCATTCTGTCTTCCTTTTTTCCTTTTTTTGGTAGATCCTCAAGTTCCTTTCAGTTGGTCTGAAGAAGAAATTTCTAACTTATATGCTCATACTACCATCATAATGGCAGCTGATGGTAAGGAAACATTGCTTCATACAGAGGATGTTTTCATATGCTTAGTGTAATGTGGCTCCTTGTACTTGGTTTTCCAAATTACAGAGGTACTTCCAGGATTGATCATTACAGCATCAGACAGTTCTGTAGCTCAGGGAGGTACTAGTTCAGTTCTAAAGACTGTGTTTCTTTAAAGAAGTGCTCTTAATCACTTTTTTCCTGTTTTATTTTTTTCCCTTCATTTTCATTTTCAATTTTCACTTCTATAAGATTTTGAGTTCTAAATTTTCCCCCCTTTTCTTCCCATTCTCTTCCCCAAAACATGCAATCTGATGTAAGCTATAGGTGTGCAGTCATATTAAATATAATTCCATAGTAATCATGTTGTAAAAAATTAGAACCAAAGGGAAAAACCTCAAGAAGGAAGAAACAACCAAAAAAGAGAAAATAGTAGGCTTTGATTTGCATTCAGACTCCACAGTTCTTTCTCTGGATGTGGATAGCATTTTCCATCATGAGTCTTTTGGAATTGTCTTAGACCACTGCATTGCTGAGAAGAGCCAAGTCTCTTAAAGTTGGTCATGGTACAATATTGCTGTTACTGTGTACAATATTCTCCTGGTTCTGCTCAGCATCAGTTCATGTAAATCTTTCCAGATTTTTCTGAAGTCTGCCTGCTCATCATTTCTAATGGAACAATAGTATTCCATTACATTCATATACCATAGCTTCGTCAGCCATTCCCCAATTGATGGACTTCCCCATAGTTTCTAATTCTTGGCCACTTCAAAAAAGATCTGCTATAAATAGTTTTGTATATGTGAGTCCTTTCCCAATTTTTACGATCTCTTTGGGATACAGTTCTAGAAGCAATATTGCTGAGTATGCATATTTTTTGTAGCCCTTTGGGCATAGTTCCAAATTGCTCTCCAGAATGGTTGGATCAGCTCACAGCTCCACCAACAATGAATTAGTGTTCCAGCTCTCTCACATCTTCTCCAACATTTATCATTTTCCTGTTTCATCATGTTAGCCAATTTGATAGGTGTAGTGTGTACCTCAGAGTTGTTTTAATTTGCATTTCTTTAATCAATAGTGATGTAGAGCATTTTTTCATGTGGCTATCTTTTGACCATTTATCAGTTGGGGATCTAAATTACTAGCATACTATTTTCACTGAATTTTTTTCATTTTTTTTTTTTGTTCCTTTTGGTCTATTTCTTCTTTCACAACTGTGACTATTATGGAAATATGATTTATATGATTGCACATATATAACCTATATCAAACTGTTTACCAGTTAGGAAGAGGGGAGGGGAGGGAGAAAAATTTGGAACTCAAAATCTTGTAAAAAAAATGAATGCTAAAACTAATCTTTACACATAATTGGGAAAAAAAGAAAGTATAAAAAAAAGAAAAATATACAAAAAATTCCACATATTATTTTCAAACTAAAAAAAGACTGTATATTTCCTTTTTTTATGGGAACCGTTTTTATACACTATTCATAGGTACTCTAAGAAGCATGAGAATTTTCAAGTGGTAATATACTGTTTTTATTCATTTTTTTGCAGTTTTTTATGATGATGACATCACAGATGCTTTATTTAAAACACTCTACAGAATTACTCACAATTTGAAAAATGCTTGTACAATCTACTTGTCAATAGAGAAAAGGTATGTTTGGCCTCACATTTTGTGTGTACTACAGTGATGGCATGTAAGTTTTTTCATGTCAGGCAAAATTTACTTTTAAACCTTTTAAATCTCTCTTTTTCTCTGCCTCCATCGAAACAGACACACACACTCATGTGAGTGTATGTATGTATGTATGTATGTATCTGTGCCTGTGTGTATATATATGAATTCTGTAAGGGACAATATAATTCTATGGAGTTCCGTTGTCTGGGTTCCTAATTCTTAGCATAGGAAAGAACAAATAAGGTGTGTACATCAGAGATACAAATGAAAGACTCTAGAAATAAATATATATAACTGGCTGCACTTTTCCCCCATCAAGTGAACTTTAAAATGTTTCTCTTTACTCCTTAGCATCACTGTGTTTTCCCCTTGGGTGTTTGAAGTGCAACTACATTACTTCCGTTTTCAGACTGAACTGTGCCTGCAAGGCCTCTGCTGTTTGGGGCCTGGTGCCTGAGGAAGTAATCTCACAGGTGCTGATTTCCATTGGTGCTGATACACACGGTGTGGTGCTGCACAGACAGAACAGTTGCCTTTGTATATTTCCAAATGATAGAGTAATTTCACTAGTGTGAAAAATGGCCCAGGCTTTGGTTTGAGACCTGCGTCATAGAGACAAGAATAGAAAACTGTGCTTAAATGGTTCTAATAGAACATGCACATTTTTTCTTTTTCTTCCAAATTTTTTTAGAAGATTGTTGCTCATTGTGTATCCATGCTTGTTGTCTTTTAATTTTTCCCAGAGCTCTTCACCTAGTAAGCATTTTAATAAAGGTTTGATGAATTTGGATTTTACCAAGCAAAGAGAGTCCTCAGATGGCATTTGAACCTACTTGATTTTACAGAGATAGCCATAGAATTATTAGCCCAGAATTGAAGTGTACTGTGACCCAGCCCAGAAATCAGAAAGAAAGAGGACCAGGAATAATGAAATCATAACTAGCCTGAAACAGATTTTAAATTCCTGTCTAAATGGGGAGCTTTAATTTCAGCCTTTCAACTCTGGTTATTTTCAAAAATATGGAACTTACGAGGCTGATTTCCTCTAATCCCAAAGATAGTCAGGGGAAACAAAAAGGATAGAAGCGTATGAAGACACTGATATTCAAGCTGATATGTGTATGGGGTAGCATCAAATGGTTAGGGAAGGGAAGTTGGCAATATCTCAAGTATTTTGTAATGAGGAAAAGCATGACTTGAGAAATTCCTGAATGTAACACATGGTTCTTTGTTTTTTCCAGACTAAACTTCACGCTTAGACATTTGGACATTACATGTGAAGCTTACAATCATTTTCGATTTTCCCTAAATGATCTAGAGAAACTTAGAGATGGAAAAATGAAGTTTATTGTAGAGCCAATTGAAGCTACGTTCCCCCAGTTCCTTGTTTATGAACGTATAGAGCAGTTGGTAAGTGCCATTCATTTAGTAAACTAGCAGTAATGTGCTGAGTTAATTGCTTTGCCACTAAGCTGTTTAGTCAGCAAAAAAAGAAAAAACTTGAATGTGCCAAAAAACTCCAAACTGAAACTTTTAATTACTGTACTTTAAGAAAGTGGTTTTTTTTTTCTCTACATTGATAGTAGCACCCAGGGACTAGGGTGTAAAAATTATGAAGTATGCAGATGTCATGGTTGGCATTTCCTCCTCCCTTCTATCCCTTTCAGCTCTGTTCTCCTTTTTGTCAGCTTCTCCTCCACCTTCCCAGGGACGCTATACAGTTGTTTGTTTACCCTTCTGAACACCCCAAGGCTCACTAGTGTAGCTGAGGTCTTCTATGACATCATCACAACCTCCAGATGTGAAAAATGATCTGCATATTAATGCTTTCTCCCTTGCTGTCTTTAAAAGACTAATCTGATAATTAGCCCTGAGTATATTCTTAAGTATTATTTTTTAACATAATAATACCTTCAGAGCTTTAACCTAAAAGAGTAACTTATAATTTGAATTTCAGTTTTCTAGGAAGGCTGGTAACTGAAATTTCTAGAGTTAACAGTGATTTCTTAACCACCACATCTGATAAATTTTTTTCAATCCTCATCCTTCTGATCATCTCTTCTGCATTTAATGCTGTTGACTATCCTTTCCTCCTACTCTCTTGTCTCTGGGATTTCATGACATTAATCTCTCCTAGTTTTTCCCCTATATGTCTGATCACTTTTCAGTTTCCTTTGCTAGTTCATTAGGAACCAGGACATCTAGATCATGTCTCCTAAATGTGTGTGTGTTCGTCCTTCATTGCCAAAGAAGACCACGCCATCAGAGAAATGATGACATGACTTGCACTTGACTTTGTTTTGAGTGAGGGAGGGCTATGCAGGTCACCAGCCTTACTTCTCCTCCAGAGCCGTCTGAATCCAGTGACCAGATAGGCATCAGGATGACTGGAGATGACCCAGGATGAGGCAATAGAGGTTAAGTGACTGGCCCAAGGTCATACAGCTAGTGAGTATCAAGTGTCTGAGGTGAGATTTGAACTCAGGTCCTCCTGACTCCTACACTGGTGCTCTATCCACTGCACCACCTAGCTGCCCCTTCTCTTAAATGTGAATGTTTCCTAAAGCTCTGTACTAGACTCCCCTGCCCCCTTCTCTCTCCACCTTCTCAGTGATCTCTTCAGCTCACATGAATTTGATTGTCATTTCCAAGCAGATTGTTCCCACATTTATATATCCAACCCTATTCTCTCCTCTAAGCATCATTCCAACATCACTAGTTGCCTATTGGATATACTGGATATATACATACATTGGGTATACTGGGGAATAATTAGTAATAGCAACAGATAGGCACAATAGATAGAGTGCCAAGCCTGGAGTCAGGAAGATGAGAGTTCAAATCTGGCCTCAGACACTTAGTAGCTATGTGACCCTGGGCAAGTCACTTAACCCTGATTGCCTCAGTTTCCTCATCTATAAAGTGAGGTAGAAAAGGAAATGACAAACCATTCCAATATCTTTGCCAAGAAAACCCCAAATGGAGTCACAAGTCATTTATAACTGAAAGCAATCAAACAAAACAACTGGAAACATTTTAAATTCAACGTGTGTAAAACAGAACTCATTTTCATTCTCCCATTCCCAACTCATCCTTCTTCCAAACATTCCTATTTCTTTTGAAGGAACCACCATCCTTCCAGGTTCCTAGATTCACAATCTCAACCGTATCAATTTCTCTCTCTTTCTCACCTCATATATCCAGAAAACTGACCAATCTTTCCATTTCTTTATCCAGTCCTCATCACCTAGGTTATTTAAACTGGTTTCCCCAAATCAAATCTCTTTTCACTTTAATCTACCCTCCATGCTACTGCCAAAGTGATTTTCCAAATGTAAACTTGGATCTGACCATATCTAACCTTACTCATTCATCTACAGTGGCTCTCTCTTGCCCCTAGAATCAACACACAACGCTCCATCTTCTTTCATTGCCTTTCTGCTATCCTCCATGCCTCACTTCATAGAATCCCTGTTTGACTTCAAGATGCAGCCCCAATACCATCTTCTACATGAAGCCCTTCCTGACCACCCCTCTCCCCTCAAGCTAGTGTTTTCCTTTCAAACTGCCTTGTGTTTAACTACTTTGTATTTATTTGCACTTATTCTTTTTATGTCTGTTATTTGATCATGCTATAAAGATAGCTTTCTACCCACCTACACTGAGGTTAGCCCAAGTGACACACTTGTAAACACAAATGCTACTTTACTACATTGTCTTTTCTAATACCTACTTTTATAATGTACGTTCGTTCATTCATTGAAAAGTATGTATTGGACACTCATTATGTATTTAATGCTATTACAAGAAACAGAGGAAATAGTTGCCAAGTTTTACTATTGTCTTAAAGGGGAGAAATTTTTCTTCCATCAAAAATGTTCAGTCCCATCATAAGAGTAGGAAACTGGTGACATTTTCCCTTAAAAAAAAAAAAAAAGAACTGACCTTTCAAGTGTTATCAGCATTATTTAGGGGTGCTCCATGTTTGAATAATACATCTGGGCAACATTTGAATCAAAACTAAATCGGCATGAATTTTTTTTTGCAGCAAGTGTTTATAAATTATGTATGTCACTTAAATCAACCTTCCCTGTTTTATTAAAAGAGTGTTACTGATCTGTATAGTAACAATGCATTATGCACCTTTATAGATGGATAACCTGCTCAAATGTTACATGAATATTATATGAAAATAAACATGTTTATGTATTTATTTTAAGATAGGCACATCTTCCTGTTGACAAGCTCAGGTATAGAAGTTGAGATCATTTGATGTTTCTACTTTACAGTGTTTCTCTAAATTAAAAAGTTTAATATTTGGATGTACTAAGCGTATCTCTATCAAATGAATTTTTTAAAGAGAAAATGGTGTGCTGTTTTGCATTCTTCATCTGCAGGCTTTAAGGGTAACAGTGTATAACAAAAGAAAAACTGTCTACAAAATTCATCAGCCATAGTACATTGTGCTTAAGAACCCTTAAAATGGAGAAATTGTGATGACACTCATTTTGGCATTTTTAATTGTTTGAATCCCAAATGTCTTTTTATATTGTAAGAGTATTATAGATTCAACTTTTCTTTCTACAGTTAGATGAAAGTATCTCAGAATAACAAAGAAATTCTCCAATTCCTAAAACAATCTTTATGTTACTGGCAGAGTTATTGTGGTTTACATAAGGTTTAAAAGTCTCTTATGCTAGTGACTTCCCTTTATTAAACTGATCTTTTCATCATAGTGACCAGAATTCACTTTTAAAATATGCTCTCCCCTTGCAGGAACTCTGGAAAATTGTTGCTGCACCAGTAAGTTGATCTGTCATGTGAACCGGCTGAAAATATTCCTCTAAGTTGGTTTATACAGTTCTTTCTAAACTGTATCTTCAATAAAATCAAAAGCTACCAAACTCTTTTGCTTTAGTTTTTATAATTAAAAATGGTTATCGTGCCTGATGCAGTCTAAGCATTTTTAAATTTTTGTGATGTTTTTCTGCTGTATAACACTATTCCATATAACCTTGAGAGCATTATCTCTTGTGTAAGTTGAATGAGAACTATTTGTCACCATCTTTACTTGTCATTTGTGAAGCCTTCTGAAGGCATTGAGTCCTACCTTTATCCAGTTGAGAAAATTCTTTTACCTCCTACCTCTTTCTAGCTCAGGTACTATTACCATGCACTTTAGTGGTGGCTAGACCTGGGGAGTATGGGGGGGACCTGCAGCCTCAAGGCCACATGTGGCCTTCTAGATCCTTGGGTGTGGCCTTTTGACTGAGTGCAAGTTTCGCAGAATAAATCTTTTTATTAAGGGTATTTGTTCTGTAAAGTTTGGATTCAGTCAGAGGGCTGCACTAGAGGGCCACATGTGGCCTTGAGGCTGCAGGTTCCCCAACCCTGGACCAGGCTAATTATAGGCTGATACTAGTGAGTTTTTTTCAGTATTGCTGCTTTTGTGCTTGCCTTGTTAACGGTTTGTGTGTAATTTGCAATAATCAACACTAAAGACTCATTTGCCCCTATTATTTTATATTCTCTCTGTCACAAATCATTAATATGTTCAGGACTTGGAGCACACAAGTCTGACTCCGTGCCACTGCATTACTGCTTCTGGTCAAGAAGCAAAAGCCATTGTCAGAATTTCTCTTTCTTCTTCTTTTTAAAACTTTAGGGTGATTTGTGAGTAAAATCAGATAATATTCTTCATCTTTTGAAGCAGACACCAAAGTTGCTCACTCCTTTGTACTGTGTTTATCTGACCATTACTCTTAATCTAAACTGCCGAGTTTGTTTCCTATTACTCCAACCTAATTCCTGTTGCATCTGTGTATATGTCTAATCTGATATACAGACATGCATGTACACGCATGTATTGGATATAAGTGTTTGGGGCTATAATGTCTTCTGATGCTGGACTCGTTTTTTTTCCTTTTTTTTTTTTTTTTGAAGTAACTCCAAGCCTTAGGCCCTTGATAATGAGGGTATCTCCGTTGGCTCAAGATAGTATTGCCAACTGACTAATATTCAGCTTGACGTGTGTGTGTGTTCATGTATGTGTTCATGTGTGTTCATCCTTCATTGCTGAAGAAGACCATGCCATCACAGAAATGATGACACAATTTGCACTTGACTTTGAGTGTGGGAGGGCTATGCAGGTCACCAGCCTCACTTCTCCTCCAGAGCCATCTGAATCCAGTGACCAGATAGTCATCAGGATGACTGGAGATGACCCAGGATGAGGCAGTTGGGGTTAAGTGACTTGCCCAAGGTCACACAGCTAGTGAATGTCAAGTGTCTGAGGTGAGATTTGAACTCAGGTCCTCCTGACTCCTGCACTGGTGCTCTATCCACTGCACCACCTAGGTGCCCCTAGCTTGACTAGTATTTTATCACAGAAACTAGATAATTCTAACTGATGTGTCATCAGATGGCCAGGTTTTCTTATTTTTTTGATTTTAGTAACTCTTATTACCAACCACTGGATGTTCTTTATCCCTAAACCTGTCATCACTTCTCAGTGAATGGCAAGAGAATCACAGGGGATGAACATGCTTCCTTCTCCTACAAGCTCAATATGTTCTTTACATATATACTGCTTACTCCCAAGCAGTACACAAATACCTAGCAAATCTCTGTCTCTTTGTGCCTGTGTCTCAGTGAAGTAACAGACCTTTCTCACTCCCCTATGTATCTGTATCCTTATCAAATTGTTACTAAAGTATTCATATCCTTTTTTCTACTACAAATTCATAAAATGTATTTCTGCCTAACTTTTGAATCTGTACCAAGTGAGCAGGACCTGACAGGCCACAGACAGTTCTTACATTGCAAGTTTCCTTAAAGAGATCATTTACTGAAATACTTATCTTTAATTAAGGAAGGTGGCAGATCACGAAAGAGTAGCTGTGGATGGTACTGAAATTAATGTTCAGAATGGCAATCTGAGCTTCAACCGGATATGCCACCTTGTTATATTTCAGTGCTAACACTGACATTTTCACAGCCTTGCTAGGTACATGCCTATAAATGTAATTTACACAGAGCCATAGAATTGTCAAGGCATTCACCTGATGCATTAGTGTAGACTCAGGTTTTATGTGTAAACAACTCAGATTGAATGTTTCTTTTAAATGGGGCCAGGAATTAATCTTGATATCACTGTAATTCAAAACATCATCAGATTCCCACTCCTTGGAGTCTAAATGTGATGTTATCACTCTGCTTTACAACTTAATTCTGGATTCCTCAGTTTAATGGAGCTTAAGCTGCTTTGCACCAATATTTTGAAACATCCAGACCCTCTGAACGTTGTGATAGTTAATTAATTGGGCCAGTGGCTCATTTGTAGTGTGTTCTAACATTTAAGAAATGTTAGATGTGGAAAGATGTGGTTTCATCAGTCTGCCATAGCTTGTATTGAAGAAGCCCTGTACTTACAAAAAGCTTTGATCTGAAGGTTTTAGTTTTTAGGATCTGTGAGTCTGAAATGTCTTATGAAGAATCAAGGTAGAAAATGCAGCTCTGGGAAGGCAGGGCCCGTGTATAATTCACTGGGAATTTGTTTCTTGAAAACAGCCTTCAAAACAAGGAATGAGTTTGACCAGTATTGATGATACATGAAATGGGACACATTGCTTTTATTTCTCAGGGCAACAGGTAAAATAGCCTTGATTACATTGAAATTTCAGTTTTGCACTAACAAGGGCTAGTGCTTCCCTTGTAAATCAAGAACCTAAGTTGAAGTTTGGGCCTTACTGAATTAGCTTTCAGGTAATAGAATGTTTTTATTTGAACATGCAGATTAGATTAGTAGGGTTTAATTTCAGTTTCAGTTTTTCATACAGCAAAATCTTGATTGACCAGATTTCAGCTACCTATCTTCATTTTCCCCACTCAGACTTTCAACCCCAGCACCCAGAATGTGTTTCTAGCAGAGAGAGACAGATTACAAAAAGAATAAATGTGTCAAGGTTTTATCAAAAAAAAAAATAAATTTAAAAGTTTCTGAGAATCATCAGCCCAGTCTGCTATATACAACTTTTGTTCATAGTATAGCCTTCCCATGCCTTATCTTGGCATGAAGGTGCTCTCGCCTTTGAGCTCAAATTTTGACAGGTGGTCCTACTAAACTGGAATGGACGTAAGTATGGAACGAGCATCACATCACCATCAAAGAACCTACCTCAAATAGTAAAGCAGTTGAGCACACAGTAATATTTTTAGTCAGAACAACTTAAAGCCATGTCTTTAAGTGAGGACAAGTTGTGCTGTGTATTGGTAAAGGAAATTATCCAGAGAAATAACAATTTCTTGAAGCATTGTATCATATGGTGCTTTCATATGCGTTCTCATTTTTCTTTACGATCCCTGTGAAGATCATACAATATAAATTCAATTAATACAACCCTCTTTGTCCATCCTCCTACTTTTTCCTTCCCCTATTCCTTAAGCATTACAATTCATTTCAGTTCAACAATTATATTGAATTAATAAGTGTTGCTTAAGGAAATAAAGAGCTACTTAACTTGAAGGATATTCAGTACTTATTTCTGGACCATGATAATGTAATAAAAATGACAATACTACCTAAATTAATTTGCAAATTTAATGCTGTATCAAACTATCAGTAGGATATTTTAGAAAGCCTGATTGATAATATTTGAAAGTGTAAAAGATCTAGAATCACAAGGGAAACAATGAAAAAATTAAGAGTCAAGTGGAGATACCACTTCCACTGCTAAAAGCAGAAATCAAAACTCTGTAGCAACAAATTTTTAAACATGGCCTAGGTAGAAATTTGTTTTGCTTGACTCTGCATAGGTTTTGTTTTTCCCTTTCAATGGGGCAAGGGAAGGAGAAAAATAAATGCTTGTTAATTGAAAAAAATATTTTTAAAAGAACTATGTGGTAATGATTTTTAATATCATTTGAACAGACCAGATAAGAAAGAATCAGAAACAATTGAACTCCAGTCAGCAAACATTAAGTCTCTACTACATGTCAAGTGCTGAAGATTCAAAAAGAAAATAATGCTTGCCTTAATGGAACTTTTATTCAATTGAGAGTAGGGGGAGCAGGGGCGGGGGGCATAGAACACAGCATATGTACAGATACATATGTACAAGGTAATTTTTAAAAGGCTAAAGCCCTAAATGGAGAGAACAATGACTTCACTGTAGAACTGACAACCAACTTGTGTGTTGAAGGAAAGTAAGGATTCCAATGTATTCCCAAAATGGAGTACCACTTCTATAAAGGCAGGAGATGCCATATTGTGTTAAGGGACTAGCTAGCTGTCCTGTTTGGCAGGAACAGAGTATAAAAAGGGAGAATGTCTGCAATAAAACTAGAAAGGTAGATGAAGAACCAGACTGTAGAAGACCACAAATACCAACCTCAGGTTTTTGTATTTTATCCTAAAAGCAATAGAAAACCATCAAACCTTTTTTGAGTGAGAGACTGAGATGCTCAGATTTCTGTTCCTAGGCTGTTAACTGAGCAGATGTGTGAAGCAAGGATTGGAAGGGGAATGACTTTAGAAGGAGGGAGGCCAATTTGAAAGCACTTGCAATAGTCCAGGGAAGGGACAATGAAGGCCCAAGAAAAGGTAGAGGCAAGAGAATGGATGCAGTAGATGTTTTGGAAGTGGAGTCAATAAGACTTGGCAATTGATTGGATATAGAGGGAAAAATTAAGGGTGACTCCAAAGTTGTGAAACTGGGTAAATGGAAGAATGGTGTTTCCCTTGATAGAAATGGGAAAGTTTAAATTATTGTGGGATGGTCTACAATAATTGCAGTTAATCAAAGTTTTTTGTATCATGACAGGCAACCTTTATGAAAGAAGTTGAATTTAAAATATCTACCACCACCACTCAAAAAATACCATAAAACACTTCAGGAAAGACTCTAAATTTAGTTTAACTACACAAATAATTTTGAGAAGTACCAAATTTCCATCCCTCTAGACTGGCATCTGGAAGAAATTTTCTAAAGATTTTGTTGTTGTTAACATGACTTTGCATCTGTCAACTTTGATCTCCAAAACTAAAATTTGGAACAATTAAAATCAGAGGAATAGTTCTAGAAGGTAGAGAAAGAATTGGTACTCACTAATAGTCCCTAGTATTGTAGAAAATTCTGTTCAGTTCTGATTGAAGCTCAAGTGTAGCATAAAATGGGAGGATTCTAGAACTGTATGTACATGTGCATAGATATATGTGGCTGTACATACATGTGTGTACACACATGTATATATGTGTGTATATATGTATATATTGCTGTGTAGGTCCATAAATTGGGAATTAGGGGTGACTAGACTAGAGAGAATATTTTTAAGCATTTTAATAGCTAATATTCATATAATGCTTTCATATATCACTTCACTGACCTCCCCACAACAACCCTCTGAGGGAGGGGCTATTACAGATGAAAAAACTAAGACTGACCACTATGATGCCTAATTGCCCCGTATTTCATTCTGCTTTATGCTTGTCTGAAAATAGATAGAAATACCATAGCAAATTTGACCTTCGTCTTTACATTAAACAAGCTTATAGAGCACTGATGTAACCAGTACAGCCACTCTAGTGTGTGACTTCCCACCAGCTGACCCTCAGCACCACTGCCTTTGGACGTCAAATGCTGCATAGAGCTAGAGCAGAGCTGGACCTGGGGGTCAGAGAGCCAAGGTTCGAATTCCATCTGTCATATACTAAATGTATGGCCTGGAGCACTCATTTTCCTCATCTCTAAAGTGAGTGGGTTGAACTTGATGACCTCTAGAGCCCCCTCCAGCTCTAAGTCTTAGGACCCTTATATTAAATTGCAGCCTCTTATCCTATGACAAATAAACACCTCCTAGAGAGTCCCAGGACAAAATTCAATTCCCTTAAACCATTGACTGGTTAGTTAATTGTTTCCCCTACCATGTTGAATCATACTCTTGTCAATGTAAGACAAGAGTAGACTGAAGAAGGGGTTGGAATGATCGTCTCCTAGAGGGAAATCTTGAATCTAAGGTGAATACTCAGTAGCTGGGATCTATGACAGGTGTGCTGGAGCCAAACCCTACCTCTCACCAAGGTTCAGTTGTCAGTGTGAGCATTTACCGTGGAAATCAGCAAATGCTACTAGTCTTGGCTTGATTTATTGTTTTGTTGGTTGTCTAGATTTAAGAAAGTGATAGAAAATATTAATGCAGATTCAACTTGAAAGTATGTCCTACATACATTTTTCTGGGAGAGCAGACTGCTAAACATTTACCAGCACACCCCTGAGAACCGTACAATAACAATGAAGTAACATCTCCATGAACAGGATTTTTAAGGAATGAGAAATGGTGGTCAATACTTTTATAAACCTTGTCCTTACCGCACCCCCAACCTCTCTTTGGAACTCATGTATTCTAAAGAATTCTTTTCTTCCCCTAACACATAGTATCATTGCTGATAAAAGACAAATTTTGTTCTTTTAAATCAATTAACAAGCATTTATTAAGTCCTTACTACATACTACTACACTGTGCTAATGCTGGGACACAAAATTTTAAAAGTCTTTGTCCTGAAAGAACTTACATTCTAAGGGAGCAGATATGTATATACATAGGTACATACAAAATAGATTCTTAAACTGGGGTCCATGAACTTGCTTCTTTTAAAAATATTTTAATAACTATTTCAATATAATTGGTATTCCTTGTAATACTCTCTATATTTTTTTTTATCTATTTAAAAACATTATTCTGAGAAGGAGTCCATGGTCTTCCCTAGACTGCCAAAGGTTTCATGACACAAAAAAAGAAGCAGCTGGGGAGGTTGGCAAAGACCTCCTGCAGAAGGTTGCATTTGAAATGAGTCCTGAAGGAAGCCAGGCATGGAGGAAAGAGATGGAATTTTGTGTTAGAAAAAGAACCAGCTAGTCAGTTTGGTAGGAGCAAAAAATACAAATGGTAGTGGGGAGTAATATGCAATAAGACTGGAAAGGTAAATGTGACCTAGACTATAGAGGACTACGAACGCCAAGCTGCTGAGAATTGTGTATTTTATCCTAAGAACAACAGGCATCCACTGACTATTTTTGAGTAAGAAAGTAACCTGGTCAGATTTGTGTTCTAAGGATTTTGATCTACCCTTAGATGTATAAAAGATAAGGATGTATAAGGATATTCATGTCCCCTTAGATGGGTAAAGGACGGCTTGGAAGGGGAAAAACTGGAAGGGCAGAGGTCAGTTTGAAAGCTACTACAATAGTCCAGGTAAGAGATTAGGAAGGCCCAAGATTCTCAGAGGCACAAGTGAGTGAGGAAAACATTCCAGATATGTGTGACAGCCAGGACAAAGCCACAGGGGCAGTATATTGCATATGGAACAGTAAGAAGGCAGCACTGTGGCTGTACTAACACTTTAAGTTTTGCAAAGTACTTTACATTTTATCTGTTTGATCCTCCCAAGAACTCTGTGAAGTGGCTAATATTATTATCTCCATTGTACAGATGAGTAAATGAGGCTCAGAGTAGTTAAGTGACTTACCCAGGATCACACAGCTAGCAAGTATCTGAGGCAGCATTCAAAATCAGGTGTTCATGACTCCAAGTTCAGAGAATATAAGAAAAGAGGCCCAGATTTGTTATGTGATCTGCCCATGACCACAAAGCTAGTAAGGATAACAGGAGAAATTTGAATTTAGAGCTTTCCTGATGCCAGGGCCAACACCCTTTGCATTACATCATGTTCTTCCCTACCTTTTGACAACCATCTCCATAGACTCTCTCCATGCAGATTTCCTCTTTTAAAATAATTTTCTTCCTTCTAGTTTCATGTATCTAGAAGGTAAGAAATACCCCCAATTCAAAATATCAAGTACAGAACCTGATTTTAGTTAAACCAGTAACTCAATTATAAAAAAAAAAAAATGTTAAGTTGTCTGAATCTTCATGACACTGTTTGGTATTTTCTTGGTAAAGATTAAGATAAATTTCCTTCTCCAGCTCATTTTTCAGATGAGGAAACTAGGTGTAAAGGGTTAAGTGACTTGCCCTGAGTCACACAGCTAGCAAAAGTATGAGGTCAGATTTAATGACTCTAGGTCCAGGCTTCTATCTGTTGCTACCTAGTAGCTCTTTAAAAGTGGTAGTCCTAAAGACAATCTCTGTAATATTTGTCTAATTAGATAGGAAACTCTCTATGAAGACGATTGGCAAGTGTCTAGAAATAGTTCCCTTAGACCTATGTGCTTTTTGTCAAAGAACCTGGACTAAGATAGACAAAATTAGCCTAAATAAGTTTATTTAAATGCCTAGACTTGTTAGCAATGGCAGAAGACTTAGAGATTATCCAATCCAACCACCTCTATTTTAAAGCTGAAGAAACTGAGGACAGAAATACCAGACATCCAGAAGAGAAACAGTTTAGAACATCAGTAGCAAGTGAACAATTTATTTTCAGGCAGCACTTTATAACCTGCAAATGCAGGGATGTCTGATGTGCTCAAATGTTTTCAGGTTGGGGAGAAGATCCAGACATGTCACTTCCTCCAAGTACATAATTGGAATGCGCTCCCAAGGATAAGAAGGCAAATAGAATTGAGGAGATTAAGTGACTAAGTAGTAGACCAAAAGTCAAAGGTCACTTCTGGAAGACAGTAAAAAACCAAGACATGGAATCCTAAAGCATCTTTCAAGGTTCTGATATTAGGGTCCTCATAACCACTGTTCTTGCCCAACCTTCAGAGGAAGACAGTACCAAAAGGAGGAGACCTGGCCTGCTATCAGTTTAGACCATCTCCTTTCCTGCCACTCCCAACCTCCTACAGACTCCCAGTCCAGATCCATGATGTAAGTGCATGGCAACATGTCTGAAACATAGAGTGCCATAGTGACCATTCAAACATAAACTAGACCCTTTAAATTGAGAGCAGTGGATCAGGCAGGCAGGGTTGACTAGAGAGCCTGAGTTATCCTGGCACAAAAGATGACAGAAAAAGTAACTACAATTGATGTTCTATCACGGCATTGAAACTACTAGCTCTTGAAATCACCGATGAAGAAACAGATTCAGGGTTGTCAGTGACCTCTCCAAGGCTATTATTGGGTTCAATTCAATAAACACTTATTTAAGCTCTTGCTATATGTCAGCCACTGTGCAAAATAGCGGGAATACAGGCACATGACTCCCTCAAGAAGCTTATGTTCTAAGAAGACTTCAGAGAGGCCTGGAAGGACTTATATGACCTGATGCTGAGTGAAAGGAGCAGAACCAGGAGAACTTTATGCACAGCAACGACCACAGTGTGTGAGAGTTTTTTCTGGTAGACTTAGATTTTTGTAATAACACAAGAACTTCTTACAAAAAAAAAAAAAATCCCAATGGTGGTTCTCAAGGCAAAATGCCTTCCACACTCAGAGAGAGAAATATGGAAGTCACTCACATAATATAACAGATCATGTTTGTGTATGTGTATGTGTTTGTGTATCATGTTCTGATTTGTTATACAATTTCTTTCATTTATCTTAGTCTGACTACATAGCATGACTATAGTGAAAATATATTCAATAGGAAAGTACATGTAGAATCTATACAGAATTGTATGCAGTCATGGGGAGGGAAGGGGGGAGTGGGGGGTAGGTGGGGGGGATAAAATCACAATTGTATGGCAATGATTGTTAAACATTAAAAAAAAAAAGAATAAACTTAAAGCTTACCTCTGGAAAAAAAAAAAGAAGCTTATGTTCTGCCAGGAAGGGGGCCCTATAAATAAGTCAATACAAAATATATATGTAACAGTGACTACCCAGGGCCCTACTGCCTGAAGGCCAGAGTATTACATTTTGTCTCTCCCCTAAGATTCTCCAGTCCCCTTAAAGAGGCTTGGGGGTGTCTAGGCTTTCTGCCATTAACTCTAGTTGCCATCTATAATGTTCCCCCAGTTTTAGGAGAACTCCTGCACCCTAGTTTCATTTAACTACTTAACAGATAAGTTTTTACAAAGGAATATTTATGTCAAAGGATAGTGTGAATAAATATAAAAGCACTCCTCCCCAAACCTGGGAGCATAATCACCCCTACCCCACTTTATATTCTGGGGAGAAGAAGGGGATTATGTTCACAGTTTCGCTTAGTTCCTATATAGCATGCTCCCAAGTTACAAACCAAAGTCTCCCTTGGCTAAGAGTCCCAGGCATTCTGGCTTCTCATGGCTTCCCTGTTGGTTTGACTGGCTTCACATCTGGCCTTGAATCCTGCCTCCAAGGTCACCATAATTCAAATGTGGGGCCAGTGGGGATTCTACCACCTATGCCTAGAACTGAAAAGGACAAAGAAAAGGGAACCAAAACAAAATCCCAAGCTTGATTCTTAGGGTCACAGGGTAAAATGTGGAAGGAGGGAAGGGTAGCCCATGTATGACTGAGAGGCTTGTTCTGCATGGTAATGAAAAAAGAAAAGCTAATGAATTACAATGCTGAAAGATCTGACAGTCTAGGGGTTGCTGGGATGGAACTAAGTTAGTATAAAAAGGGAAATTAAAGCAAAATAAGGGACTTTCCATAAGGATTTAGAGAGGAAATCATTGGTAAGATTAGAAGAATCTGGTGGGTCACTGGAAAGAGCAATGAAGCTGATGATCAAGAGATCTAGGTTCTAACTCCAGCACCAACTACCTGTGTAATCACTCTTCACCTCAATTTCCTCAACTTTATATTTTTTGGAGGCACTTAGGGTTAAGAAACTTGCCCAGGATCACATAGCTAGTAAATATCTGAGACCATATTTGAACTCAAGTCCTCCTGCCTCCAGGGCCAGCGTTCTATCCACTGAACCACTTAGCCGCCCCCCATCTAATTCATACTAAGGTGTCACCAAGTACTAACCAGTTATTCAACAAGTATTAAGCATATCCTATGTACGATGCACCGTTTAGCACTGGGAGATATAAAGACAAAAATGAAACTTCCTTCCCTCCAGGAACGTATGTTCTAAGGAGTGACAATATATAATTTTCCCAGGTAACAAATGCATTTAAACATGACTATCAAAGCCTTAGAAGTGAGCATTATCTGAGGATTTCAAACCCAGTGGTATGTTCTATGGGAAAGGAGGCATTTCTTCGTCCCTCAAGACACACCAGGTATAGGCGGTTGCCTGATTTGCCTATGCATAAGGCTGATCATATCTTTGTGTTCTGTAACATTATTTATGGAAGCCAATGTCCTTCTTCTCACAGTGTATTGGAAATTGTGCAGGCATAAAGAGCTTAAGGACTGTACCGAAGGCGATGGAGATGACTCCTTCTGCCAGTGTCATAATTGTTAAATATTTAAGTGTGGTATAGTATAAGAAGCACTAAACTAATAAGAGCTAGCAGCTATATAATATAGCATTTTAAGGTATGCAAAGTACTTTACAAATAATATCTTATTTTATCTTCACAACAATTTTAGGAGGTAGGTGCTATTATTGTCCTTATTTTATAGACAGTATTAAATGATTTGCCCAGGGTCACACAGCTAGTAAGTAACTTTGAACTAGTAAGTGGAGTCGAACTCAGGTCTTCTTGACTCCAGACCCAGCGTACTATCCACTACACCACCTAGCTGCTCCCCCACACTATCATGCTGCGTCTGTAGTAGAGATTCAGATTTTTCTGTTCCTGCCATCAACTCACTGTTTGATCTTTGGTGTGCCTCAGTTTATCCAGAGGAGAACTGGAGGTGATAAAACTACTTCTAGGACTTTAATTATTACTGAAATTGAATATTTGGCAGGGAAAATATTGCCAAGATAAGTTCTCCCCAGAAAACAATGAATGTCCTTCCATGCTGGGCCTCTGGATCATACTCATCACAAGATGGCAATGCTTATTGTCCTTTTTTCTCAAAGAGAACCGAAATCATGTCACCGTGTTACAGTGTGTCCGACTGTGGCTGATCAGACAAGATGGTAACACAACCTCAGGAATAAGCAGTAAGCTCTCCTATAGAAAAGTCACTTTCTACCTTGTTCACCCATTGAACTTCTCACCCTCACTGCCATATTTCCATGTAGTCACATTAATTCTCAGAGATGACCAGTGAGTGACCTGAGGGTGAGCTGTGCCTCATCATGTAGAATTGTTTATCACAGTCATAATTTCATTTTCCACATACTTTGCTGAATCTTAGATGTGGAAGAGACCCTGGTCATCTTTTAATCTAATCCCCTCCTTTGAGATGAGAAAACCATGGGAGGGTTTAGGGCGAGAAAGAGAGAAGAAAAACAGGCAATGTCTTGTCCAAGTTAACCCAGCCATTTAGTGAGGAAATTAGAACCCAGGTCTCCTGCTGAGCAGTGGAGAAGTGGATAGAATGCTAGGTTTCTAATCAGAAATACCTAGGTTCCAATCCTGACCCAAGTAACTGAACCTCTGTGTGCCTCTATGTCTCCATCTGTAAGATGAGGGTGTTGGCCTCAATGGGCTCCAAGGTCACTAAATATGTTATATTATAACATAGGATATACAATAAATAGAAGATACCATCTACCAAGCCATTGCACTTTCTTATACAGTGTGCTTCCTGCACCCTCTGCTGGTGATATGCCTCTCTTATCCTACACTGCTTCATGCTATGAACCAAGGCTCAGTTGATTTCTGAATGTTCCAGACTCTGCATTCTCTTCACCACATCTAGTTGTTCTGTCTCACCCCTCCAGCACCCCGCAGTGCAGCAGCTTAGCACACTGGTCTTAGTTGCAGGTTGCTCCTTTAGCTGAGGATGTGGCTTGTTGTTTTTGACCTAGAGAGTTCTCCAATTTCAGTTTAATCCCAGTTGTGGTTGTGTGTGGTTTGTCCTTCATTCTCAAAGAGGACCATGACATCAGGGAGATGATAACATGACTTGCAATTGACTTTGATTTAAGCGAGGGAGGACTGTGCAAAATCACCACCCTCACTTTCTCCTCCAGAGCCCTCTGGGTCCAGTGGCCACATATTGATCAGGGCGACTCAATTAATCCCAGTATCACTCCTCAAGAAGGGCAAGAGGCAAGGTGATACAGTAGGCATCCAGGGTTAGGGGCCATAGATTCAAATCCTTGCTTTGACATTTACTATGTATATAGACAAGAGCAAGTGACTTCAATTCTATAAGACTCAGTTTCTCATCTATACAATGGAGATCATGATGCTTACACTGCAAAAAAAAAAAAGTCAAAAACAGAAAGATCCTCAATACACCAAAATATTACTAATAATAGTCTTTTTTGGTAGCAAAGTATTGTTCAAACTCATACCTATCAATTGAGGTACTGGGGTATATAAACCAGTCAACAAACGTTATTAAGTACCTACTATGTGCCAGGCACAGAAATGTGATATAAAGATTATATATATGATTGTGATGGAATACTACTGTGCTATAAGAAATGATGAGCTCAATGATCTTAAGAAACCATAGATAAATTTGCATGATATAATGAATTGTGAAATGAGCAGAAAATGTTGCATACAGTAACAGTTATATTGTTTTAAGAACAATTTTTAGCAAATAAGTCATTTTGAATGCTATAAATACCCAGATTAACTACAAAGGATATATGAAGGAAGATGCTCTCTACATCCAGAGAAAAACCTGAAAAATAGAAGTATGTATAGAATGATTTTACATATATATGTGTGTGTATGTGTGTATACACACATATGTATACATATATATATATATATATTTGTATTTAATGTAAGCCATCTCAGGGAGAGAAAAAAAGAAAAACAAAAGAAATTTTCATAACTTTATTATATATTTAAAAGAATAGTAAACTGTACATAATAGACTTGAAGTCTCATGTGCAATCATCTTTTTTATTATACTATGTTATGAAAAAGTTTGTTTTATTCCATAAATTAAATTTAAAAAAAAAAGGTAAAAAGCAGTTCCACCTTTCAGAGAGCTCATAGTCTATTTGGGGAGATAACATGTAAGCAACTATGTACAAATAAGCTATATGTAGGATAAACTGGAAATATTCAACAGATGAAAGAAACAGAATTAAAGGTGGGAAAAAGGCTTCCTTTTCTAATAAGATTTTAGTTGGGACCTGAAGAAAACCAGAAAAGCTAGGAGGCAAGGATCATCAAAAACATTCCAGGAATGGGGGACAGTCATTGAAAATATTCAGTGTCAGGAGATGAGTGTCCTGTTTGAGGAAAAGCAAGGAGACCAGTGTTGATGATCATAGAGAATGGGCAGGGTCAGGGGTGAAGAAGGCATAAGGTATAAAAATACTGAAAAAGTAAAAGGTGACAAGTTTTTGAAGAGCCTTGAACTCCAAATACAGGATTTTATATTTGAACTTGGAAGTGATAAAAATCCACTGGAGTTTTTTGAGTAGAGGGACAGATCCGTGCATTAGGAATATTACTTGATCAACTGAGTGGAAGATGGATTGGAGGGGAGAGAGATTTGTGGCAGGGAGACCAACCAACATACTATTGCTATAGTCTTGGGGTGCAGTGATAAAGGCCTATACCAAGGTGGGGCAGCGTTTAAAAAAAGGAGTATATGAGACACATGTTATACAGGTAAAATTAGCAAAGGGTGGCAATAGACTGGATATAGGGTGGGAAAGGAGGTGGTGTTAGAGTGAGGAGTTCAGGATGACAACTGGTATGCAAACCTGAAGGATGATGATGCCCTCAACAGGAATAGAGAATCTGGTAATGTGCAGGAGAGGAAACTGTGGGGAAAGTTAATGAGTTCAGTTGTAAATATGTTGAGTGTAAGATGTCTATGGGACATTGAGTTTGAGATGTCCAATAGACAGTTGGAGATGTGAAACTGAAAATCTGGAGAGGTCAGGATTGGATAGTAGATTTGAGAATCATCAGTATAAAGATGTCAGTTGAAGCCATGGGAAGTGAAGAGATCATCAAGTAAAATGATATAGAGGGAGAAGAAAAAAAGTCTATGACAGAGCCCTGGAGGACACCCATGATTATTAGCAGGCATGCTGATGTGTAAAAGGAATGTGTGTGTGTGTGTGTGTGTGTGTGTGTGTGTGTGTTTGTCCTTCATTGAAAAAAGAAGACCATGCCATCAGAGAAATGATAACATGACTCGCATTTGACTTTGTTTTGAGTGAGGGAGGGCTGTGCAGGTCACCAGCCTCACTTCTTCTCCAGAGACATCTGAATCCAGTGACCAGATATTCATCAGGATGACTGGAGATGACCCAGGATAAGACAATTGGGGTTAAGTGACTTGCCCAAGGTCACACAGCTAGTGCGTGTCAAGTGTCTGAGGTAAGACTTGAACTGAGGTCCTCCAGACTCCTGCACTGAGGCTCTATCCACTGTACCACCTAGCTGACCCTAAAAGGAATGAGCAGCTGTCAAATAAGACACATAGGTGGAGGATTAAGGTGAATGGGAATTGGGGAACAAGAAGTAGGAAACTGGGAATGGAGTTCAAATGATGAACACCAGGGGCTTAAAATCACTGGTATGGGGAGGATATGCCCTAGGGGAATTTGTTCATCACTGAGAAGAGTTTAGATAGACTTTCATTTTCCATACAGGTTTGAATGAAATAATGGAATATAGGAAATAAAGAATATGAAGTTTTCCAAGAAAAGAGTAAAGGAAGATGTATACAAACTTAAGCAAAGTGAAAACAGAATAAATAAAACAACATATACAGTGAGAACAAAAAACACCAGAATTCTGTGTAATAATGATAAAATAACTAACAGATATTGTGTTTTAGCACAGTGGATAGAGCAATGGGATTAAAATCAGGAAGACTTATCTTTATGAGTTCAAATCTGACCTCAGACACTTACTAGCTTATGTGACTCTGGGCAAATAACTTAACCCCATTTGCCTCAATTTCCTCATATGTAAAATGAACTGGAAAATCATTCTACCCTATCTTTGACAAGAAAACCCCAAATTGGGTCACAGAGAGTTGGACAACTGAAAAATGACTTGAACAATTGTGTCTTAAGATTTGCAATGCATTATATATATATAACATTATAATATATAATATAATATATAATAATATAATATAATGCATTATATATATATAATAACATATATATATGTTATTTCATTATGATGACCAAGAAGCTTGACCCTGGAAAAGATTTGAAAAAAATATGCATTATTCCTTTCTTCTTTAAAGAGGAGGGAACTATGAGTATGAAGTTTCATGTTGTTGGACTCAATTGATATGTTGGCTAGTTTTGATTAACTGTTTTTTTCCTTTCTCTTTAATATTCTGTTATCAGGGATGACTCACTGGATGGGCAGGAGAGAAATATACTCAAAAGTGAATGTAAAGTAAAAAAATTAATAAAAAGGTTTATTATCTTTAACATTGTATAGAAATATGAGTTATTTCGGACAGTTGTGATGGGGTAGTTTTTACACTGGTACGTAGGATTAAGTAGAGTTCATAAATGATCCATGATCCACAGATCCAAAAATTTTGACAAAAAAAGTGTTCTGGAATAGATAAAAAAAACTATTGCTTCCTCATCTTTATGATTTACTGTTCTGGGCTCTAGTCTTGTTTTATTCCATCCTGTACAACATTCTCTGGGACAGATGATTAAATAATAGCCTTTATCTTTTTCAGTGAGTGAGCCCAAGGGATATTATCAGTGACTGGGGATCAGATGAGGAACATATCTATCCCACAAGGATAAGATTCCAAATTAGAGAAGGTTGCTAATATAGTGAAGAACAAGGGGGAAAATCCAAAGTGACCCCACAAATTGAAGGAAAGGTCCTACAGCCACAAAGAACAGTAAGTCTGGGGGCAAGTGCACAGTGATTTGTTTAAGGACCAGAGAGTCACAGCCAAAACAGAGATGATGAAGACAGGCTGGTCAGAAATTGAATTAACAGAAAGGTATCATAATTATACTTGCCAACAAACTGAGTGTAGGCATGCTTTGACAGAAACATGATTTCCCTGATGTGAGCCAATGGTAGCACCTCTATGTTTTCTGAGTTTTCATGGTCAGAAAAAGTTATCACATGATGACCAATCTTTTGGTGACCACTCCTTCTGCATTTAGCTAAATTGATTGCCAGATGATAGACACTCTGTTGCTGTCCCTCTACTCAAATACTTTTTCATTTATAGCACAAATGAATATGATTTGGGAATATTGTGCTAAGATGTATAAAGAGTAACACAAGACTGGGAATAATTTTTCTAATATGTGTTCTGTATTCATCAGACTCTCACTATAATGATATAATTGTGCCCAGTTTGTACACTCATCCTTGGAGAAGGTCCAGAAGAGAGTAACCCAAATAAACAAAGAATCGAAGGTTTGGCCTTGCAATAAAAGATTAAGGGGAAGACTTTTCCTAGCCCAGAGAAAATAAGAATGATGAGTTGTGATGACCATACATAGATATAGGAAGAGGGCATTTTTAGAATGATAATCAGATATTTTCTTTATTCATAGGAAAAAATGGAATGCAAGAGTAAAATAAGTTTTGAATATATTGGAGATACATTTCTATGAACTATAAAGCTATATTTGTTAGGTTATCATTTCATGAAGGTCAAGGTATGGCTGCCAATAGCTAGAACAGGTACTAGGCTGTGGAATTCCAAATCTGAGAAGAAAGTAAACAAAAACCATCAAACTTAGACATTTAGAATCAGAAAATCACAGAACTGGGAAAAGCCTCAGAGAGTGGTTCATCCAGTTCCCTCATTTTGCAAAGAAAAGCAAAGTGACTTATTCCAGGTCACAGGGCTAGTAGACAACTGAAGCAGGTTGTGAAGCAGGGTCTGAGTGAGACTGAGTGAGAGGCAACACAGTAGTAGGAAAAAGAACCTTGGATTTAAAGTCAGAAGACCTAGGTTCAAACTCTATCTCTTACTATTTAGGTGACTTAATCTGCCCTAGGCCTCAGTTTCCTCATCTGTAAAATGAGAGTGTTGGATTAGATGTCCTATAACATTCTTTCCAGTTCTAAATCTATTGTCCTAAATCAAGTACTCCCTCCCTTATACCTTAAACCTTATATCCTTATAGCATAAAATGAAAAAACCGTAGAGATTATGCAATCTAATCTCTTAATTTTACAGATAAGGATTCACTTTCTTGACCTTCCTTTGACATTTATGTCAAATAATACTTAGATCATATGCCCAGGTGAGCATGATGCTATATTAAAACTAATTTTCATACATAGATGTTTTTCCCCACATAGAGAAGGCACACTATAGAAGCAGAAGTACAAAACAATGGAGAAAGAGAAGGATTAAAAAGAAAAAACCTACTAGATTCAGGAAGGTGAATCCTTATCTCTGACGGGCAGCTAGGTGGTGTAGTGGATAGAGCACCAGGCCTGGAGTCAGGAAGACTCCTCATCCTGGGTTCAAATCACTTATTAGTTGTGTGACCCTGGGCAAGTCACTTTAACCCTGTTTGCCTTGGTGCCTCAACTGTAAAATGGTCTGGAGAAGGAAACGGCAAACCACTCCAGTATCTTTGCCAAGAAATGACAAATGTTTTGTGACTCAAATGAGGTTACAAAGAGTCAGACACAACTGAACAACATCTCTAATATGATAGAATTACACTAGATAATCTCTAGGGTTTTCCCAGCTTTTTACACTGTACTTCTATGCACTGCAGAATCTTGTGATAGTTTGACTTTAGTAAGATTCAGATTTCTTGCAAGTCAAATCATACCCACTGAACAGTAAGTGTACACAATAAAAAACTGATACTACATGATAAGGCAGGTTGCAGTTTTGTGTTGTCACTTGACACACGTGTTTTGGATCCTATTCTATGTGCATGGAACAGGAAATGACAGAAAATTTGGGTTTTTTTAAAGTTCTTCCAGTGTCACAGTTTTATATAAGGGCTTAGCCAGCTTCCTATCAAATCAAGATTCTCTTTCTAGCCACATTTGAATTCAGTTTCGAAGCAGATATTGACACAAAATTCATGTCAGCAAACTCCTGGTTATATGAGATATGTATTCCATAAGACCTGTCTTGTGCAAAAGATACATGACTGATCATGTGCGAGAGCAACATCAGCTAATAAGAATTTTATTGAGTGTGTCTTTTTCTTATTTTTGCAATTCATCATTTTAGGAATAGCCTACAGGGCAAGGGAGGTTTGTACCATGTTAGACAACTGGTGAGCAAGAAGTTTCATACTAATAAATATAGTAACATCTTATGCTAACACTTTTTGCATGTTTAATTTGGAGTCAAAGGACCTGAGACTGAATCCTTTGCTGTACTTTGGGATATATACTGCTTGGGTGATTTGGGGTTAGTCATTTAATCTTGATGAACCTTAGTATTCTCATCTAGAAAATGACAGATTTGTACTAGATAAACACTAAGATCCTTTCTAGATTTCAAGCTTATGATCTTATGATACTGGTAAGAGTAGAGTGATGAGAGTGAGTTTCTTTTCTGGCAATGTGAAATAACTAGGCTGTATACTTCATGAGGACAGGGGTCACCTCTTAGGTAGATGTCATATCTCTCCCAGAGTTCTGGATCAACATTTCACTCAAAACAATGTTCATTGAATTGATTCAAATTGTTGGAAGGACAAAAGAAAACCAGTTTTTCAGCAGCTGTGTTGCTGGACAGTTCCTTGGTTAAAGTAGATGAAGTATAGTAGTGGGTATTTTATTAGCCTCTAATTGAATGGAATGGAATCCTCTGTTTCTCATTAAGTAAAAATTTACAATGATCCAAGACAATTCCAAAGGACTCATGATGAAAAATGTTATCCATCTCCAGAGAAAGAACTGATAAAATCTTGAAGCAGATCAAATCACACTATTTTTCACTTTATTATTTTTGTGGAGGCTTTTTGATCTATGTTTTCTTTCACAACAGGACTAATATGGGAATATAGTTTGCATAATTTGCATCTATAACCTATATTAAATTGCTTACTGTTTCAGGGAGGGCTGAGAGAAGAGAGAGACGGAGAGAATTTGGAACACAATATTTAAAAACAAATGTTAAAAATTGTTTTTACATGTAATAGGGGAAAATGAAATATTATTCAAAAATTATTTACTAAGCACCTATTATGTGGCAAGTGTAGATTTTCATTTTTACTTAAGATATCACTCAAATGCTCGAAACCTTATGATTTCTCTGAGGAAAACAAAACAAAAGATAAATTAAAATGATATATCCTACCATCAATGGGATATATGTCCTGAGTAGTTTGCACAGAATTAAGAATGCATTATGCTGAATCATTCACACTCTTACTCAGCCTTCTTTCACCTTAGAGGCAAAGGACATGCATTTATAAGATGGTTGATTGAGAGTGGAGAGGTAGGACAGTCTACGATGAGTAAAATGCGTCAATCCAACTGATCCACAGTAAATGAACCTATTATTTTGTCCACATTAGACCCCTATTCAGATCTCCTGAATTAAAGTCTTTAACAAAAGCACTGAAAAATCAGAAGGACTGTGTGCTTGAATAATGTATAAAGAGCATTAACACTAAATATCAATAAACTTTACAAGGCAGATTACTTACCTAGAAAAGAAAACATTGATGTTTAGGATGAGCAACATCTATTAAACGCACATGGAATTTCTTGGTATTTCACTATGAAGGTTAATGAAAGAAAGAAACTTCCCATGGGAAACAGTAAGACAATAATAAGTAATGTGAGTGTACCTAGAATTACAGCAGGGGATTAAGAAGCATCTCAGACACATAAGAAAAAACAGGAATTTTTGTGAACTGTAGGATGCGGCCGTAGGTCAGGAATCTTGCTGACCATGGAAATCTACCTGAAACTCTGCTGTGTTTTGTAACTAGTCCAAGGGACTAGCTTACTTTATACCAGAAGATAACCTTTGCTGATGTCTAAACCCCAACTAGAGAGGCTAGGCCTTTTGTGTTTGGTTGCTTGGAGCCTGCTTAGCTCCCTGAGTTCAAAGAAGTTCCACCCTTTATTACACACTATCTTTCACCTTCCTACATCTGTCAATCAACAAGTAAGGCCCTGGGGCACAAAGATAAAAATGAAACAGTTCCTGCTTTCAAGAAGCTTATACTCTGTGAGAGAAACTACACATAAATAGATATATATTGTAGAATATATAACATAGATGTGTGTTGTATATTCATGTGTACATGTGTGTTTATTGCCTATATCATATATACACATACATAAATACCATAGAAGTACAAAATAAATACAAGATAGTCCGGGGAGGGAAGGCAAGAGTAGCTGGAATGATTGGAAAAGAGTGCAGAAGGTGAAACCTGGAATTCAATGAGGCGCAGGTGAGGAGGTCGTGCATTCCAGGCACTGGGAAAGGGCTAATGCAAAGGCAAAGAAGGGGGATATGGAGCATCCTGTGGGAGGAACAGTAACGTGACTAGTTTGGTTTAATTGTAGAGTGTGAGAAAGGGAGTAATGTATAATGAGATTGGAAAGGTAGGTTGAAGTCACTCTTGTAAAGGGCTTTAAGAAACAGAAAAGCTTACATTTTATGTGAGCTACTAGAGTTTACTGACTGATGAGCATAGTCATGAATGACATGGTCAGACCTATGTTAGGGTAAAGTCACTTTGGCAGTTGTGTGAATAATGTGTTGGTGCTATGCGCACAATCCTATTTAAGCATTCACTACCTTAATATCTCCCTTCCCTCTACCCAAAAGGCAAAAAGTAGAAAGAATTCATAAAATTACAGTTTTGCCCAACCAACCAGAAAACTCCCAGGGTTAACAAAAGCACCCCCTTTTCTCATAACATCTAATTCCTTTTTTTTTAAAGTTAAACTTCTTTTAATATATTGGACTTCTTCCTCCTCTTTTCTTCTCCCATCTCTGCAAAGAGAAGTAGCTTAGCCATAGTGATTAGAGAGCTAGCCTTGAAGTCAGGATGATCTGTGATCCTGGACAAATGCTCCCAAACTTTCCCTAAGACTCTAAGTTTACAAAGCAGGGACCGTCTCAAGTGGTAGAATGTCATCTGAAATTCTTTATACCAATGACATTACAGGCCCAAAAAGAAAAGAAAAGTCCTACTTACTACAGTAGGGTTAGGGAGGAGTTGATAGAAGATTTCAATTTTTAAAAAACAATTATTAAGAAGACTTCAGAGAGGCCTGGAAGGACTTATATGAACTGATGCTGAGTGAAAGGAGCAGAACCAAAGAACTTTGTACAGAGTAACAACCACAGTGTGCGAGGAATTTTCCTGGTAGACTTAGTACTTCGTTGCAATGCAAGAACTTAAAAAATTCCCAATGGACTTTTGAGGCAAAACGTCTTCCACATCCTGAGAAAGAACTATAGAACTGAATTGCAGATAGGAACAGATCATTTTCTTTTGTATTATGTTTTGTTCTGTTTTGTTTTGTGGTTTCTCCCATTCATTTTAATTCTTCTATGCAACATGACTAAGGTGAAAATGTGTTTAACAGGAATATATGTGTAGAACCTATATAATATTGTACATCGTCTCAGGGAGAGAGTGGGGAGGGAGGGGGGAAGGAGACAGAGGGAGGGGAAAAAATCTAAGACATATGGAAGCAATTGTAGAACACTGAAAACAAATAAAATAACTTAATAAAAACTTATTAAGCATCTTCTGTATGCAGAGCCCTGTTAGACTGTGGGGGAGATAAAATTTTGCTGTCATGGTTCCTACCATTTGAGACCTTATAGACTAGTAGAGGGAGGTAAGGTATGTGCTACAAGTAATTATGGTGACAGTAAGAACTGTGAGTGTACATACAATATAGGTTCCTAAGGGAAGGAAAAAGGCAGGAATATTTTCAGTCACAGTTCTCTATCCAGAGAGCTGTACTTTAGTGCAAGGAAGAATTAACCCATATTAGCCTCGGTCTGTATGTAGAAGGTAGCACACAAACCCATCTTTCTGAAAACCCTAAATGGGATCAACTCAACTGAACAACACCACTCTAATAGGTAAAGACAAAATATTATGAGGAGCTAAAAAGTGGAGGGCACGGGTGACCAGAAGAGGACACAGAAGGAGGGAAAGCAAGGCAGCTGGCATAGGAGGAGCATGCCAGAGTTTGAGAAAGAAGTGAATATCACAGCAGGAAGGGACTCACTATTCATTGGGGCTCAAGGAGATACAGTTATTTTCTCAAGCCCATCAATGGCTTGAGACCCAGGCTTTCTGACTCCAAAGCCAGTGTACTTTCCACTACACGATGCCGCATTTCAGGCCTCTCTGTGAATGAACCCATTCACCAGATGCAGGTCTGCCACCCTGAAAACAACCAGAAGAAACTGTAGTAAAGTCATAAGCTTATTGAGTTATAGCTAGAAGCAATTTAGTCCCACCCCTGCAATTTAAAATGAGGAAACTAAGGCCCAGAAAGGGATTGGCCAAGTAAGTCCTCATAGATAATCAGTAACCTTTCTAGTCAGTTTTTTAATTGTTGCCTTTGTTGCCTGTCATTCTTTCTTAAAGAAGACCGTGACATCAGGAAGGAGATGTCACGATTGGCAAGTGAATTGGATTTAAGTGAAGGAAGGCTGCGTAAGGTCACTGGCTTCACTTTCTCCTCCAGTGCCATTTGGGTTCAGTGGCAAGACATAGATCGGTTCAACTGGAGATGGCCCTGGATGCAGTGAGACACCTTGGCCTTTTTAAGCTAAGGTCTTTAATAGATCTCAGTTTGACAGAGGCAATTCCCATTCAGTGATTAAAGCTAGGCAGGAAATGAGGCAAAAAAATGGCTTTAAGGTTTTCAAAGCATTTTACATATAATCAGGGGAGGGGATGTACAGGCAAGAACCAATTGTTAAGTTCTCATTATGAACATTTAACCTTGGAAATCAGCAATCACTACACATCAGGGCTTAATTTATTTTGTTGATTTTCTAGACTTAAGAAAGGGATGGAGAAAATGTTAATAATACAGATTAAACTTAAAAGAGTGTCATTTGTTCAGTTTGTTTTTTTTCTGAGACCCAGCAGTTAAACATTCACCTGCATGCAGTCTCATTTTATCCTCACAACAATCCTGTGAAGCAGGTGCTTTTATGCCCATTTTACAGATGAGGGAACTAAGGCTGAGAGAGTTTAAATGGTTTTCACAGCTAGTAAGTATCTGATACCAGAGTTGAACTTATATTTTAACTCTTAAGTCCTGTACTTTTTTCACCATGCCACTCTGATCCAAATACACTGAAAAGTTTTTGAAGTTATTACCCATAAGTAAGGTTCAGTGCTTTATACTTACTTCCCCAGATGCTGTATATATGATGAATGGTTCCTGTTATTCAAAATCTTTCCTCCAAGCAGAGTGTTGGGTCATGTAGATTCTGGGAAGTGCAGTGAGATAGATCCTTCCAGCAGGTGGCATCTGGAGATTCCAAATGAGAAAAGGAAACCACAGTCTCACTGTGCTTTGTTCGAAAGAGTCTATCTCTGTTAAAAAGCAAACTACCTGGTCAACTTTGTTCTAAGCTGCTTTAAACTCAGCTCCATGTGAATACCCCCATCCCGTTTTCTTTGGACTTACTACTAGAGGAAAGACCATTTGTCTGACACACCAGTGCACCTTTCATCTTGGCTGAGGACAGTAGGAACAGGAGTTGGATATAACTCCATTCATATGTTTGTAGTATCTGACTACAAAATCGAGTGAAGAGATGGGACAGGAGGCAGTCAGTTCTTGTCAGGCTACCAGCCAAGTGTTTGAACTGCAAAGGTTAAAAACATCAGAGTCTTTTCATATGGCTGCTCCCACTGTGGGAGACAGATCTATATCCTACTTTTTGAGCCCAGGATTAGTTAGCCCTTCTTTATGATGAGTTACTCATCACTCATTGGAGGGGAAGAAAAGATTTAGGCTAAGTATATGGGAAAGAATGCAGATTCTGAGTAGTTTACTATCATGGGATATTAATGGAACCAATTAGATGCTTTTTTTCAAAAGTAAGAAGCAGTCTGCTATGGTGGATAGAGAGGTGGCTTTAAGGAGGAAAAGATTTGGGTTCAAGCTACATCTCTATCACACACTGACTAGGTGACCCCAGGCAATTCATTTAACCTCCAAAGACTATAAATGGTGAAATTGGAGCTTATCTGCATTAACAGAAGTTCTTCACTAGGAGCTATAGACATAAAGTCCCAAATTCTGTTGAAAAATAATAAATAAATATTCTCTACTTTTTCATAGGTCCTCAGAGCAATTCCTAGAGCAGGGGGGCGGAATCTGCAGCCCCAAGGCCATATGTGGCCCTCTAGGCTCTCAAGTATGGCCCTTTGACTGAATTCAAACTTCACAGAACAAATCGCTTCAATAAAAGAATTTGTTCTGTAAAACTTGGACTCAGTCAAAAGGCCACACCCAAGGACCTAGAAAGCCACATGTGGCCTCAAGGCCTCAGGTTCCCCACCCTTGTCCTAGAGCATCCATGTAGTATAATATAGGAAAGAATACTGGAATAGCAGTTGTTGGAGTGACTGTGGAAGACAGGAACACTAATGGTCTGTTGATGAATCTATGAAGTGGTTCAACCATTCTGGAAACTAATTTAGAATTGTTCCCCAAAAGTCACTAAACTGTGCATATTCTTTGACCCAACTACTGCTACCCTACCTATCCCACAAACAGATCAAAGGAAGAAAAAAGGGACCAATATGTAAAAAAATAATTATAGTACCTCTTTTTGTTGTAGCAAAAAAACAAAGAAAAGAAAGGGGCTACTCATCCACTGGGAAATGATTGAACAAATTATGGTATGGAATATTATTGCACCATAAAAAATGATGGAAGGGACAGTTTCAGAGAAACCTGGGAAGACTTGTATGAATTCATGCAGAAGGAATTGAGCAGAACCTGGAGGATAATTGATATACTTAAAACATTTTAACAAAAAAAAATTTTGAAAGACCTAAAATCTCTAATCAATGCAACAACTGTCAACATCTCTAGAGGATGGATGATGAAAAAAGAAGTGATAGATTTCAGATGCAGAATGAAACACATATTTGTAGATATGGTCAATGTAGGTATTTGTTTTATTTGACTATGATTATTTGTTGGAAGAGTTTTGTTTTCTTTTTTTTTTCATGTAGTGAGAATAAACTAAGAATACCATTGCAAAAAAAAATAAAAAAAGAAAATATAATCACTGAATCATTTTTTAAAATTCACAGAAGAGAGCAGAAGGAAGTTCAGAAGGAAACACAGACAAGCAGAACAGCTTTGAAGGTAATGGAGAATTTATTATGTACTTTTTTTAAAAGTAAGCTTTATGTAATCAAGATTTATAGAAGTATACTGTTGTTGTATGGCTAATTAGTCATGTCCGACTCTTCATGAACCAATTTGGTTTTCTTGGCAAAGAAATTGGAGTGATTTGCCATTTCCTTCTCCAGCTCATTTTACAGATGAGGAAACTGAGGCAAGCAAGGTTAAGTGATTTGCCCAGGGTCATAGAGCTGGAAAGTGTTTGAAGTGATAATGTTTAATATAAAATTTTGGAATAATCTCTTTGTTCTCTCTGAAGCAAACTCAGAGAGTTCCTCTTCCTATGTCAACAAAAGCCAGCCAAAGCCGACTCTACACTCCTTAAGGAGACCTTTAACCTAAGACACTATATCTTATTATCTATAGACATATACTATGTTTGTTATGGCATATTAGTGGTAAAGAAAATATAGACATCTTGGGTCGTAATTTCTATGTGAAACTTTGTCAAACTCTGTTATCTTATTGTATTTACAACCTATGCAATTAAGAAATTCCTTTCTAATGGTCTAGTTAGTCACTTATGGAGATCATAAATCTGAAGGACACAGAACACTTCTTTGTCCTAAAACATATTTAAGGCTGCCCAATTCTTTGTATCGGTAGCCAGAACATTTCTGGCTCCATAATGCATTATGTTACCGTTGTCTTTAATAGGGAATTGATTAATTAATTAATTAAATCATAAAATGTATGCATTTAGCCTGTTGCCTTTTCTTAACAAAGTTTTCAGGTCAACAGAAGCCAAATTTAAACTCAAGTCTTCCTGACTCCAGGGCCAGGGTTCTTTTCACTGCACCTCCTAGCTGCCCTTGGGGGAGGAGGAGAGGGAGGGTATACTATTAAATGTTTAACAACTGACTGAAAAAAATGTACTCATGACCCACTTTAAATTTTAATCTGCAATATTAACATTTTTCCTAATTTTTTACATCTAGACAATCAATAAAACAATGTATCAAGCCCCAAGTTATATAGTATTTACCAGTTTCCAAAGTGTAAAAACCTCACACTCACATTGAAAATATATTTTCTCCTCCTTAGCCTGTGTGAGCAGACCCCAGCATATCCCTGTTACCATCTTTTTCTATTCTACTTTGCAAAGGGGGACACTCTTTTTCCTCTGGGAATGAGGAGCAGTGTTTAAGTGCAGAATTTTGACAATCTATATTTTTAAATAAAGCACTGGATTTCAAATCAAAAGACACGGGCCAAAGTCCGATCTTTGCCTCTTACTAGCTGTGTAAGTTTGGTCAAGTCACTTACCATTTCCGAGTCTCACTTTCCTCAGCTATAAAATGGGAATAATAATAACATTTATGGTACCTACACCCAGGGGTATTTCAAGGATTTAGTGAGATTATTCATTGTATTCCAATGTATCTTGTAAATCTTAAAGCATGATACAAATGTAAAGTATCATGCATGATTAGTTAGTTAGAACTGCGGCTAATATGATTTATTATTTTCTCATTCTCTGCCGTCCCATTTGTGACTCCTTTTGAAGTTTCTTCTGGAGCTCCACAAGAGGATTAGACTCTCTGGAAATGCTGTAATAATTCTTATTTAGGGCTAGAGTGACTTTCCAGTAAGGGCAGCAGATTAAGGAGTGATACTTAGTAAGGTGTGAGGCTGCAACTTAATTGTGTCTCACATCTTCCTTTGCAAAGGAAAATGACATTCAGGGAATTACCAGACAACTATATGGCTCAGTATCAGAAAAGATGATGGGGAAAGGAGGTAGAGAAATTGGGGAAAATACAAATGGAAAGGATTTTCTTCACCAATATGTCAATTTTCTTTGCCATCAGCTCCACTAAGTGAAGTGCAAACCAGGTAGTAACCTGCAGAGTAACCTAGTATTTGATAAACCCAAAGATACCAGCTACTGGGGGTAAGAAAACATTATTTGACAAAAACTGTTAGGAAAACTGGAAAGTAGTCTGGGAGAAACTAGGCATAGACCAACATCTCACACCATATACCAAGGTAAGCTCAAATTGGGTTCATAGTTTAGATGTAAGTAGGGATATCATAAGCAAATTAATAGAGCATGGAAGAAATTATCTGTCAAGTGAAACAGGAGATAGAGAGGATCACAGGAGGTGAAATGGATGATTCTGATTACATAAAATTAAAAAGATTTCACACAAACAAAACCAATGCAGCTAAAATGAGAAGAAAATCGGGAAGCTGGGGGAAATCTTTGCTACAAGTTTTTCTAATAAAAGTCTCATTTCTAAAATATATGAGAAACTGAGTCAAATTTATAAGAATATGAACCATCCTCCAATTGATAAGTAGTCAGAGCAATCCTCTCACTTTGCAGAGGAGGAGACTGAAAATAAATTCATAAGATACCAAGGAGGTTTCCCTGCCCCGCTCAAAAAAAACCCCAAAAAACCCTCTCTCTTTTCCTGTCTGAAATTCTTCATTTCCGTAATTCTGCATTACTTGTGTTGTTTGGGGGCGAAACCAGAATTCTAAAGGGGACTCCAAAACACATTTTGTCTGCTTTGCAACTAGGACAGTGGCACAACCCTGGAAGGAACTCTTTTTTGAGTCTTAACAGACCTTTGAGATCACAACCAGAGAATTATTGGTAGAACAGGTGACATCTACAGGGAACCTTTGAGCCAAATACATTTTTCCACTTGACAACTGAAATAGCTTCAGCATGGCAGAAATTGACTAAATGCTACCATGGAAATGAGGAATCTCAGAGCTGGGAGAGATCTGCTAGTTCCAAACCATACCTGAAGGGTAGTGCTCTTGGTAGCATCCTCAAGAAGTGGTCATCCAACTTCTGCTTTTTCCTTCTAATAAGGGAACATTCACTACAATCTGAACGGTCCATTATACTTTGAAGTTTTTCCTTGTCTCTGATCCAAATCTTGCACTATACAATTTCTAAACACTGATCCAAGTCAAGCAAAAAATTCTAATATCATTTTTTTTACAGCCTTTCAAATACATGAAGACAACTATCATTCTTCTTTTCTTCTACTCTCCCTACCCAGTAAGTCTTCTGTAAAAACTCCAGTTCCTTCAAACATCCTCATATGACATAGTCTTAGTCCCTTAGGGAAGGGAAGGGGAGAGAAGGGAAGGGGAGGGGAGAAGGAAGGGAGG